>NW_012284344.1:0-471628 GCF_000151885.1 Dipodomys ordii
ATTTTCCTTTTTTGATATTATTATTTTTTTTCTTGTAATTGTTTTAAGATTTTAGATTCTTCGGTAGTATTTAATATTCAAATCATAATAGTAAAATAATTTATTTACAACTCTTTTTTATTTTGTTTTTTTTCTTTATTATTATACTTTTTTAGTAAATTTAGTTGAGGAGAGGGGCAAGGGAAGAGGAGGAGGAGGAGGAGGAAAAGAAGAAGAAGAAGAAGAAGAAGAAGAAGAAGAAGAAGAAGAAGAAGAAGAAGAAGAAGAAGAAGAAGAAGAAGAAGAAGAAGAAGAAGAAGAAGAAATGGTAAGCATGGCAAAGAAACATGGAGGAAATATTCATCATCCCTTGTCATAAAGGAAATTCAAATAAAAACAACCCTGAGATACTATCTCACCACAGGTAGACTGGCCAACATTTTGCATTCCAACAAGAAATGTTGGAAACAGAACCCTACTGTATTGCTGGTGTGAATGTAAACTAGTACAACCATACTCTGGAAAGCAGTCCCAGGTTCCTCAAAAAACTAAACACAGATTTCCCCTATGACCCAGCCATCCCACTCCTGGGCATCTACCCTGAACATCATGAGCCAGGATATTATAAGGACACCTGCACATCCATGTTCATTGCTGCACTATTCACATTAGCCAAAATATGAAACGACTCAGATGCCCACAATAGATGATGGCATACAAAAAATATGGTACCTATACACAATAGAAATTTACACATCATTATAAAGAATAAAATAATGTCAGTTGCAGGAAAATGGCTGGAACTAGAACAAATCATGTTAAGTGAGGTAAGCCAAGATCAGAGACAAATGGCCTATGTTCTCCCTAGTATGTGTTTTTAGTTTTTGACGATTCAGTCGTCTTTTCCTTATGTATGGTATATTCACGTGTATGTCTTTGGAAGAGTGTGGGAAGGGCACAGAACTGGAGGGGAAGAAGGTGACAAGTGCAATAGTGGAGGGCACTAGACACTGGTGAAAGTGAACTACGCAGGTCTCGGGAGGAGACAGAAGAGAGGGACCGGGAGAGAGCAAGTGAATGGAAGACACTGTAGGAAAGGAAATGTACTTGTTACCTGACTCATGTAATCAGAATCCCACTGTAGATCATCTCTAGAAGAACAGTGAAGTAAATTAATGTAAAATAAATAAATGAATTTTAAAAGATGTAGGATTTAGAGGCACTTCCACTGGTCCCAGTGGAGTGGGCAAGGCACCGTGACCTGTGAGGAAGGGCGAGACCAGAAGTTGTTCTGTGTGGGGCTGCGTGGGGCCACAAATGTGGGCCCAGGCCACCCAACCCAAACCTCTGAAAAGCCTCGTCTCTATTTTATTTTATTTCTTGTATGTATGTGGTGTGTGTTCATACTTGCATGCATGTGCATGCACACATGAACAAGTCCTGGTGTTTGCTGTCCCTGAGATTTTTTCACTCAAGGCTGGAGCTTTGTTATTTGAGCCACAGCATTACTTTGGCTTTTTGGTGGATAATTGGAGAGAGGGGTCTCACAGACTTTCCTGCCCAGGCCAGCTTCAAACCGAGTCCCCAGATCTCAACCTCCTGAGTAGGTTGGATTACAGGCATGAGCTTCTGTGCCTAGCTTCATCTTTCTTCTTTGCAGTTTTTCTTCTCACAAGTATTTGTAACACCAATGGTAACACTCTAACTCGGCTCCACTGTCCCCAGCCCAGCCCAGTACCGATTCCAAAGCCAAGACCTCAAGAAAATTTGTTAACTGACTGGAGGGTGAGGAGGAGGTCCCAAAGCAAAGCTTTCAAGGGTATCCCTAAAACCAGGCAGGCTGCAGAGCAGGCAGGAGGCACTGTGGACAGTAACACTTCGGTCTCAGCAGGGCTCTTCCATTCTGCCAAGTCAACTTAATAATGAAAATGTCTTCAATGGGGCAAGATGGTGAAATGTAATGAACTCTCTAATTGAGTTCTAGAACTTTAAAAATAATTAGTGGCAGGGCTAAATTGTCCTGGGAAGGCAGAGACCAGCTGGGAGGGGATATGTGTCATTAGCATCCCTTAACCTCACCCTCTTAGAAGGAGCTTTAACACAAGACCAACACAAAGAAAGAGAGAAGGGTGGAACACAAAGAAAGAGAGAAGGGTGGATTAGCTAGACAAACAGATAAGACAGACAGATAGATGGACAGACAGATAAAATAGACTCATTAGATAGGTAGATAGGTAGCTAGGTAGGTAGGTTGATAGGTAGCTAGGTAGGTAGGTTGATAGATAGATAGCTAGGTAGGTAGGTTGATAGATAGATAGATAGATAGATAGATAGATAGATAGATAGATAAAGATAGATAGACAAATGAGCTAGTCAGGCAGACATTTCCTTCACAAGGGGGCCCTGGTTCAGCCCTTGGGTGAAGCCTGCAAGTCTAGGCCTCCGGACCTTCAGGCCTGTGCTTTGCCCTGGCCCCACGGAAACCCCAACCCAACAGCCGCAGGAAGTGATTGTTAAGTGGGCGATCAGTGATCACAAGCCAGCTGGCGGCAAATGGCCTCTATATTTAGAGGAGGAATTAATGTGATTAAGAACACATCACAGGCCAAGAAAATGAGCACAGTGAGGGCTCAAAATGGCTCCCAAAGGGGAAACAAGGGGCAAAGAGAGCCTTCGCTTGTCCTCTGTTGTGGTTTGCCATGTCTCCCGAGACCTCTCCTTGTCTCAGTCCTGGCACCCAGGGTGGGTCGGGCTGTGTGTGCACCCCAGGATGAAGATGGGGTCTGGCTTTGCTGGCCAGGGACAGGCAGGGAGATGTGTGTATGGGATCCCCAAGACCAGAAACCTGAATACCTCCTGTCTCTCCCTCCTGATCCCAGACTTCCAATCTCCAGAAGATTCACCACCTTCTCCCTCTCTACCATAGCTGGCAACGGTACCCAGTGCTAACAAGCCCCCACACACCCCTCCAGCCCTCTGCCTCCTGTGCCCCACTGTTCTAATCACTTCTAAATACCCAGGGCTGGCCCCGACTGCAATCCTCCCACTTACAGCTCCTGTGTAGCTGGGTGATAGGCATGTGCTACACACGTGGCTTGTTTCATTGAAATGAGGTCTCACAAACTTTTTTTTTGCCTGAGCTAGTCTTGACCCATAAGGTTCAAACCAAGAAGCATCTGGGAGGCCAAAAGAAAGTGTCCAAAGATGGAAGCTGCATCCTGAGGTTGATGCAGGAGTCAGATGGCAAGGTGGGATGCAGGCTCACCCACAACTGCTCAATTCCAAGACCCCAGGACACATTCAGTCTGTGTGTTTATGTGAAATCATGGCACAGTGGGCCCAGTCAACTCCAGATGCTTCCATTGTGTTCCAGATCCCTAGAAGAAATGAAAAAGCTCTGTCAGTCATTAGTTGAGATGTATCTATTCTGATTGGTGGAAATTTCTCCCTCACACAAGTGTGCACACACTCACCCAGGCACATGTTTGCACACAGCCCTGTCTTTTCTTGGGAGAGCTGTGTGTCCCATTATTTAGCTTAGGGAAGAGCTATGTGGCTTCAAGTGGAGGATATGAAATTGAGGGGCGAAGGGCCAACACTGGGATGCTGTCAGCTATCAGCTGCTGCCAGTGCAGATTTTACCGCGCCATTGCTGAAAACAAAAGACCACAGCCTGCCATGTCTCCATTTGTCAACCTGAACCTCTGATAGAGCCAGAAGGTGCGGTCTCTGAATTCTTCATTCTCCAAGAAGCCCAGGCCTGCTCCGTCCCAGTGAATGGAGTCATGATCACAGGATGTGTGGCTCTCCCTCTGCCATCTGAAAATGTCCACAGCAGGGAGCAGCAGGCAAGGATTGCTCAGGACGACAAATAGAAAATTCCACAAGTCTGGGAGATAACCCTCCTCTACCTGAAGGAGAAAGGAGAGCCTGTGAGTCTAGGAAAGTTCTGGATCAAGGCGGAAGCAGCTCCTCTGTCCCCTGTGGTGCCAGGCCCACAACACCCCAAGCAGCCACGCCTGGGCCCCTGGCAGCAGAGTTTGGTGATGCACAGGGCCCACCTGTCTCACAGGACCCCGATTTCACTCAAAAGCAAGAGGAGACAGCACTTCCCACAAGGTGTCACTGATAAAACAGTCCTCTGTGCAATGGAAATTTTGTTTGTTTTCTTTGTGCCGGTCCTGGGGCTTGAACTCAGGGCTGGGCGCTGTCCCAAAGCATTTTCATTCACTTTCACAGCTCCACTTCTGGCTTTTGGTTGGCTCCATGGAGATAAATGTCTTGAGGAGTTTCCTGCCCATACTGGCTTTGAACCATGATCTCTGCCTTCTGTAGTAGCTGGAATTACAGTTGTGAGGCACCAGTGCTGGGCCAACATGAATTTCAGATGTCCTCCATCTGACAGACAAAGTGGGAGGGTGGGGTCTCCACTACAACAAACACTCTGTACCATGGTGCCTTGGCCAGGAGGGGTTTCCACCCCTGAGGTGTGGAAATGGGGTGCTGACATCGACAACCCCGCTCCCCCCTCCCCCCTCCGGGCTGTTTTGATCATGAAGACCCTACAACACGGTGGTGCATACAGAGCCAGACACCATAAAGGTTCAATGAATCAGAGCTGTTACTGCCGTGGCACTCTTCCCTCATCAAATATGGAAAAGGGCAAGAAAAATAAACAACTCACTGGGAATCTCTCTACAAAAATAAAAACTTTAAAAGAAGAAGAAGCCTGTGACGTCATTGCATTGGTAGCGTGCGGCTAGGACCGGGCTTGAGCTTACTGATAGCTGGAGGTCCCTGTCAGGTGCTCGGTGGGTGCCACGTGGAGCCAATCGCTCAGATTCCCCTGACTAACCCATCGAAGTTTTCGCTGCCAGCACAGACACGTGGGAGTGATGGACCCTGAGCCAGTCCACAGACAGGGGGTGGACCCAGGATTAAGAATGGTCTACCCTCAAACAACATCCCTCATACTACTCCAGCTCCCCATCTTAACCAGAGGCAGTCTGGACAAATGGAAATCAGTCCTGTCTTCTGGCTATGGCTAACAGGAGTTACTAGCTTTCAGGCTAAACCACTCTAATTTCCTGAAGATGAATTAAAAACTTTATAAGAAATCAGGACGTAAGCCACAGAAAATACAGACCACAGAACACCTGTAACACCTACAACAATTGGAATTCACAGCTCATCTTCAGTTAGAGCTTGTTTAATTTCCAACATCTTAGTCAGTTTCTAAAAGCTTGGCAGAATGTCAGAGGGTTACGAATTACATTAGAATAACCCATAAAACAAGCTCTCAAGGGAGGTAGGGATCAGGAGGATTTAAATTCAAGGCCAGGGTAGCAAACAAGAAGATTCCCCATCTCAACCAATAAGCCAAAGGTAACTGCATTCCAGCTCCTCAGCAATCACAGGAGGGAAGATATTGCTCTGAGTCCAGCTGTAAGCAAAAAAAAGAGATGCAATCTAGAAAAGAAAGCAAAAAAATCATGGAGGGAATGGCTCAACTGGTAAAGCACTGCCTAGAAGGGAAAGGCCCTGAGTTCAAAACCCCAGCAATAGCCAAAAAAAGAAAAAGTCACATCTTGACCTGCTGCCCTTCATAGAATGAGTCGTGTCATACAACAAGGTCTTGCTGACTTGCCATCCTCACAGCTTTGGAAGGGGACAGTCCTAGTCTGACCATCATGTCCTGCCCAACATGCCGGTGTTGGTGCTGCACAGCCCTGAAGTTATGGACATGGGTTTCCAGACATGACCACCTCTACGCTCCGGAAATGATCGAGGGTCCTTGGACCTTCAAGGCCATTAGTCCTTCATTATTCTGCCGCCTTTGCCCTTTGCTTCACTTTGTATTAGTAAGCCTGCTCCCACTCGTGTCTCCTCTCCATCTATCCTTGAATTCTTTCTAGAACCTTCCAACCCCTCTGACCTGCCACTAGCTACAGTTGCCATACAACATTTCCACACTTGATCTCTAAAATATTTCCTTAGTCCTCCATCCTGTGCTTTTCCCAGTGTTGTACAGAGCAGTGGAGAATTTCTGGGGCCCATGGTTCCAGAAAGGGTGGATACTGATACCAGGCCATGGGCTCTAAAGTTCTTAGCCCATGGCAGAGCAACTGAATAAGAGAATTCCTGCTGAGTTTCCTCAGCTTGGAATTGTGTTAGGCAAGAAATAATCCTCAAGCTGGGTGCCAGTAGCTCATGCCTGTAATCCCAGTTACTCAGGAGGCTGAGATCTAACGATCTCAAACCCAACCTAAGCAGGAAAGTCCATGAGACTTATATCCAATGAACCACCTAAAAATTGGAAGTAGAGCTGTGGCTTACCATGGTAGAGCGCTCGCTCTGAGCAAAAAAATCTCAGAGGAAGTGTTTAGGCCCTGAGTTCAAGCCCCATAACTGACAAAAATAAGAAGAGTCCTTAGTTAGAGGAAGCCACTCAGATTTTTGGAGATGTTTCAACAACTTGGTTGATGATTCCTTTCACAGCTGACTAGGGAATCTCACTTCCTGAATTCACTCCCTGCACACCCTCCCACACTCATTCTGCCCTTTGCACATGCACTTTGCTCTGGCTATTGGGCCATCAGCAAATATAAACAGAAGCTTCCTGGTGAGAAGTCTTCCACCAAGTGAACACACTTAGATTAGCCAGCCAGCAATCAGCACTAGTGTCAGACCAATGCAAGAAGCCATATTGGAAAGCTGAGCCTCAAACCAGCTGTCAAGTGAAGTTAGCTTTACGCCCACTTTTGGTCCTCAGCTCCACCCAGCCCTGAGCTACTGTCTGCCCTGGAGTTCCCACCCTACAGATGGCCACTCCCTCTCTCCACCCAGACCCACCTGCTCCTCCTGCTACCTGAATAGGGACGGATGCCATGTGTTCCCTCTTCGGGGAAATATGGCTTGTGTTCCCTCTTCGGGGAAATATGGCTTCTCTAATACACCTTGTAGTAATCTTTCTCTTGTGCCTGCTTGCCTTTGGGTGGTCCCCTGTGATAGGCATGAAGGATCGTTTCAAGCAGGACCCCTGAGTCAATAAAAGGGATACCAAACCAGCAAAAATAAATAAATAAAAAAATTAGGGATACCAAACCAGCAAAAATAAAGAAAGAAAGAAAGAAAGAAAGAAAGAAAGAAAGAAAGAAAGAAAAAAGAGCTGGAGATTGTTGGGAGCTGACAGTAGCTGACAGTAAAGTTTAAAGGTCATCTTGACCCAAATGCTCAATGTGGGGCATGTACTAAAAAACACCAGGTGCCTGGGATTTCTTTGTTATGTCTGCAGAGTTTGTTTTACTTTCTACCAGTTGACTATGTCTTGTCTGTTTTTACTGAAATTTTCCTTGTTTTTCTAGACTATGGTAACCTTATGTTACCTCTTGACTTCTAATAGTATATAATAAAGTTAAAAATAAATGGGGCTGCAGTCTTAAGCTGCAGACCTCCCAACCCCATCCTTTTTCTTATGTCTTTATTTTTCGGCATCCTCGCCTCCTAATTCAGGATTCCCTTTTGTTGCCGGCAGGCTCTGGCAGGAGATAGCTGCCACTTCTCATTGCTGAGCATTTAAAAATAAATTTTAAAGCAAGGGAGGCAGGCAGGCTGGTGGGAGGAGGATGGCTGCAGAGGGGAAGGAGGAAGGGACGGGTTTTTGGAAGGGCAGACAGCATAGATGGGCCATCAGGAGCTTCTCGCCGTCGCATCCAGGGTGGCTGCCAGCGCAACCAGGGACCCATCTTCCACTAGAACTAGATGATGCTAATTGGCGAGGAATCGGTGCCTACCACCTAAAGAGCAGAACAAATTCTTTGTCACTACATGTTTGGTTTTTTTATTCCTTCCAAGGGAAAGACATTAACTCTCAAATAACAGCACCACACTGGGCCTCTCCAAACCCACAAGCACAACAGGAGACACCTTCATGGAGATGCAGGCGATGGGGAGGGAACACTGGGGTGGCAGGGGCTCTGACCCTTTGCTCCATCCTAGTCCATCCATGGTTTCTGACCCCTGGGGCTCTGAGCCAGCAGGGACCCATGAGAAGCTCTGGGGCTGCATGCACCGTCTCCCCAGCACTGTGACCAGATCCCCGCGCGGGATCACTCACCACGAGAGAAGGTTTAGTTTGGTTCACTGCCGCATAGGTTTCCATTTAAGGGCAGCAGTCCCATTGCTGTGGGTTTACCTGTAGCAGAGAAGACTTCTTACATTCTTACCTCATGGCAGCTAGGAGAGAAAGAGAGAGAAAGAGAGAGAGAGAGAGAGAGAGAGAGAGAGAGAGAGAGAGAGAGAGAGAGAGAGAGAGAACAGGGTCCCAATATTAAATCATGTTCTTCTGGCAGCTCCCAGACTGAGGACCAATCTTTCCATGTGTGAGCATTTGGAGAATCTTCTAGACCCAGACCATAGCTGAGAGTCAGCTCACTTGGCCCCATTCCCTTAGAGAGTTCCCGCAGGCCCCTCTCCCACCTTCAGGGAGGAGGGTTGATCACCATCCCCTATGTCCATGATCTCGGGGTTTAGTCGAGTTCTGGTCGCTGCCTGTGTCCTCAGCATCCATACTCAAAAAACCACCATCCGCTGTCTGGCTGAATGGCTCCCCATCAGCATGTCTTTTCTTGTGTAGGGACCAGGACAAAAACGGACCAGGTAGACCCAGGGACAGACATGGCAGAGCAGGGCATCTGGACTCAGCCTGTCAGTGTGGTGCTCTGCCCACCCTCACAGGTAAGGCCTTGTTATCTGCCCTTGCATGCTGTGGTGCTGTCTACTGCAGTGTCCATGGCCATGGTCCATGCCTGAGCAGTGTCTGCAGTCATGGCAGAGCCCGCCAGGCCCAAAATCATCACATTCCAGTCTTGGCAGAGAAAAGCTGCCCACCTTCCTCCCAGGCAGAAGGGAAGCAGACACAAAGGAACCCTGGGGTGCCTGGGTCATGGGAGGCCATAGGGGGAGGTCCTCTTCCCCTCCCTGAACCAGGAATACAACACCCCCCTCCAGACTAGCTGGGCACCAGTGGATCACACCTGTAACTTCAGCTACTCAAGAGGCTGAGATCTCAGTATCATGGTCCAAAGCAAGCCTGGGCAGGAAAGTCCATGAGAACCAGGAGGACAGAGGCTGAGCTCTGGTTTAGGGGTTCAAAACACATGTGCAGCCAGGTGCCAGTGGCTCATGCCTGTAAGCCTAGCTACTGAGGAGGCTCAGATCTGAGTATCATGGTGCAAAGCCAGCCTGAGTAAGAAAGTCTGTGAGACTCTTATCTCCAATTTTCTGGTGAGAAAACCAGAAGTGATGCTGTGGCTCAAGTAGTAGAGTGCTAACCTTTTGTCGGTCATGGGGTTAGAACTCTGGGCCTGGGTTCTGTCCCTAAGCTCTTCTGCTCAAAGTTAGCCTCTACTACTTGAGATGCCCTCAATCAATTTGAAGATCCTCCCACCTTTCCTCCCAAGTACTGGGATTGCAGGCATCTATCACTGCACCTGACTGCTTTTTTTCTTCCTAGTGAACATACAATATTTGTACTTATTTGTGGGGTACTGTACATAAGCCAATACACACACATGATGAGTAATTACTAAACTGTCATTAATCCACATCTCCATCTCCTTAATCCCCTCCATTCTGTGACCCTCCAAACATTCCCCTCCACTCATTCTGAAAGAGGTGAGAAACTGTCATAGACAACAGATACCAAAATCGACTCCCAAGGATGGAATTGTCAGAAAGTTCTAGAAGAAGTCCTTGTCCAAGGTAGGAATTTGAGAATGTTCTGGAAGAAGTCCACATTTACTGATTTGGGGTAGAAAATAAACTCAGGACTGTCAAAGCAGCCGTACCCATGAGTGAAAGAAACAAATTAGCCAGAGCCCATTCATAACCAGTCATGCATAACCTTGAACCCACTTCCATCCAACAAAATCTGAGCCCCAAGCAGGCACAAGGAGGATGAGCATGAAATCCTGTCCTGTTTACTTGGAGAATACTGTGAGGGTCACAGCAGTGCATCACCAGGAACTCAGCAAATTAATTCCTTCATATTCTAACACACACCTCCAAGTTAGCTTCCTAAATCACAGTGGTGAACCCCTGCATTGCCTCTTCTCAGATAATTCTATTTTATTTCTTGGATCAGTGCAGTCTAAACAAGTTTCATAAGTATTTAAGACAAGAATGGGGAAAGGGAAAACACTGCATGATGCATGAAGAGAGCCAGCTGGCCAAAGCAGAGCTGCCCCGGAAAACTAGATCTGGAAGCTTCCGAGGCTTTAGTACCCACATTCTCCACATCACAAGAGGAAAGATGGGAGCCTGCCATCCTCTTTTGATTTGTTTTCCATTTTATTGCTAGATTTTTTTAAGCCACTGCTTGAAATACACTAAGTCCTTTCTGAATTCAGTCTTTATGGTCAGGAGGTTTTTGGTTTTGTTTTTTAAGTAATTGGTAATTGGCAATCTGTAGTTTCTTTAGAGAATGTGTGTAATTGTGTGACTGGCTGGTCACCTGCCCAAACCCCATGTCACCCTCATTTTGGTTTCAAGATAAACCTAAGTGGGAAACATGGGAAGCACTTGTCACTGCCCATACAGAGTTATAACCAGCTGGAATGGGAGCTCACACCTGTAATAACAGCTGTATTGGGGGCTAGGGTAGGAGGATCACAGTTTGATGGAAGCCAAAAATCTCATGAGACCCCCCATCTCATTCAATAAGCCAGGCATGGAGGCTCCTGTCTGTCATTCCAACTACACAGAAAGTATAAACAGGAGGATCACAGTTCAGAAAGGAAAGAGCAAGGCCATGAAATCCAGTTAAAAAAGAAGCAAGCAAATAGAACCAGGGTTGTGACTAAAGTGGTAGAGCACCTACATAGCAAGCATGAGCCCCTGAGTTTAAAACCCAGGACCCCCACAACAATTTAAATACACAGAATCACCAAGGCAGTGGGGCAGGAGGTGGAGTGAATTTTGAGGAGACATACACATCCTGCAGAGCGTGTTACCAGTGCACTTGCCAGGCTCCAGGCATTTCTACTCTCAGCAGAGTCCATGTGTGGCTCCTTCTAAAGAATCGCTGTGGGGGAGGCACCCCCTCCCTCCCTGTGAACACCTGGCTGGTGAAACTAGCCCTCACCCTCACCTTCCAATCCATTACTCGCTTATCGGCTCACTCATACAGTTCCCAAAACACCCTCAGACCACAAGAAAATGCAATTTCACTTGCAAAGCTGATTACAAATTATCTTCTGATTACAGATTGATTTTTTTGTGACAAAGTGTTTCCTTCTTGCTGCTAAAATAATCTTGGAGGGGCTCACCCACTGTAGCTTTCCCTAATTCCAGTTTTCACCTTTTTTATTTATTTTAAACACCTATTTACAACATCATTAATCCTCATTAATATTGTCTAAGTGCTGGTAAGCACCTCAAAGAAAACTACAGTCAGCCAGGCACGGAAGTGCAGCCCTATAATCACAGTGATGAAGAGGCTGAAGCAGGAAGTCAGTAAGTTTGAGACCAGCCTGGGCTATGTACCAGGAAAAGGAAGAAGAAAAAGAAAAGCAAAGTGGTTCGCTCTTACAATCTCAACTATTAAGGAGGCAGAGATCAAGGAGTGTGGTTTGAGGCCAACCAGGACAAAAACAAGCTGAGCATGATGATGGATAGCTATAATACCAGCTATGGAGGAAGCATAGATAGGAGGATCATGGCCTCTGAGCTCTACCCTGGGTGAAATGAAAATGGTCGAGCCAGGTGCCAGTGACTCACACCTGTAATCCTAGTTACTTAGGAGGCTGAGATCTGAGGATCTAGGTTCAAAGCCAGCCCAGGCAGGAAAATCTGTGAGACTCTTATCGCCAATAAACCACTAGAAAACCAAAAGAGGAGCTGTGGCTCAAGTGGTAGAGCACTTGCCTTGAGCTGAATAGTGCAGGGACAGCACCCAAGCCCAGAGTTCAAGCTCCATGACCGATCAAAAAAAAATGGATGAAACGTAAGTTCTTCACAGGGAGTTATCAGTGTGTATATTTGAAATTTGATATTTTTCTTGTCTTTGTGATTAGCCCTGAGATAAACACATTGAAGAAAGAATGGTATCTCCTGCTCACAACTTCAGAAGGCTCCATCCCTGGTTGCTCAGCACCAGGTTCCCAAACATCATGGCAGCTGGGGGGGTGGGAGGACTTCATGTCTTGGTAGACAGGAAGTGAGGAGAAGCAGTAACAGGAAGTGGCCAGGCAAGATACAACTCCCCAGGAGACATTCCCAGCCACCCACTTCCTCCACCCAGACCCCATCATTTCCACCAGCTCCCAAGGGTCTAATCAAATCCTGAATCCATCAATAATCAGATTCACTGATCACATCATGATCTGATGAATTCATTGATGATCAGATCTACACTGATCACATCATGATCTGATGAATCCATCCACAATCATCACCCTGATGTGATTGGATCATTTCAAAATCCATCATGGACATGGGCACAAGCGAGCCTCCCCAGTCTACCCCAAGTCTCTCCATCCAGTCAAGTTGACCAATCAGGGCTAGGACTTCTCAAGCCCTATCAATGGGAGAGGAGGGGGAGATGCGGGGGTGGTGATGAAGAGGATGGAAAAGAGGATTTACAAAAAATGGTGTTCAGTAGACAGAAGTGGAGGAAAGGTCCGAGGAACAATTAAGAATCAGGAGACAAACCCTATAGTTTCAGAGCCAAGTCAATGACAGACTGGTGGAAAGTAAGGGGGCAGAGGGTCTGCAGTTCTGGAGTCCCAGGCACTGCTGTCCAGAGTGAAACAGCTCTAGGCCTGCCTGAAAAGGCAAGGAGAGGAGTTTAGTCTACATAGCTCTCCACCACACTGGAAAACATGAGTTTGAGCAGCTCAGGCAGCCAAAGCCATATTCCACCCCACTTAAGATGGAGGACTGCCCGGGATCTGTGGAGGACTCTTCCAAATGCATCCCCCAAGGCCAGCATGGAAGCTGTGGCACAGCCAGGGCCCCCTGCTAAGCCTTTTCCATAAGAGCTATTGGTCCATTTGGCTGTCCTCAATGTAGTACTCGGTATGTATCGAGAGCACAATTGTCAGCCCAGCAGACATTTCCCATTTTAATAGTTCTCATGAGATGCTGTATTATTGAGCTTACAGCACTAAATAAAAAACTCCTTTGTCAAGGGAACACAAAATGGTTTTTAATGGACACAGCCAAACATCTGCTAATAGTTATGGGAAGAAAAATAACCAGCCTGATAGAGGAGATTTGGAAGTGCGTCTAAATGCTTTGGCTTGGGGATTTTCTGGCTTTTTGATGACACCGAATATTTCTTCCTCAGCCTACTATCCAAAGGCTGACTCTCAATGAGAGGAGAAAGAGGAGCCATTGGCCCGAACTTTGCAATGTGCAAGTGGCATGTTTTCTGTGCCTCATCTTCCATAGGTCTCCCCACCTCCCTGACAGCCCCAAATACATGATTCTATCCCCAATAAAAGCAGCTAGGCACTGCAGACATTAACTTCTCACTCAGACAAAATCTGTCAGTGGATGGTTCCAGGATAGGTATTTTCACTCCTTAGGTTTAGAGTTCTGAGTCACCATCTCTGCTATCCTCTTGATTTGATCAACTGGTCCATTAGGACTGCAAACAGCCATCCCTGCTATCCCTTTATGTCATCTTCTTCACCTAGGAAGCATGAATATGGTCCAAAGGCTCCTGGGTTGAAAGCTTGCTGCCATCTGGAGACAAGAGAGAGGTGTTTGGGTCATAGAGGTTCTGACTCCACCAATGGGCTCATCCACCAATGACATCATAGCTGAATGAACTGTCAGGAGGTGGGGCCTTGATAAGTGATTGGATCATGTGGGCTCTGGCTCTACCAATGGGTTCAGCAATCAAGGACAATACAGCTGGGTGGGATCTAGCTCCTCCTTGAAAGACAGGGATCAGGAGGCTCACAATTTGAAGCTAGCTCAGACACACACACTCCCACACAATTTCAATCAATAGGCAGGTTGTAGTGGCAGCTATGCATGTGGGAGTATCATAGAACCAGGACGTTCACATCAGCCCTGGCAACAACATGAGACCCTATTTCAAAAGCAAACACCCCATCCTTAAGCAGTAAGAACTGGAACAGGGCTCAAGTAGAGCATCTGCCTAGCAGGCGAGGCCCTGAGTTCAAATCCTAGTACCACCAAAATATAATAATAACAATTATTTAAGGTACCCTTGGAAAGTCTTGATCAATGTATGTTCTTCCTGGACATCTCCCCTGGGCTCCTCACTGAGGATAGGGGGCAGCTTGATTTCCTGGGAAGGGATTAAGAGTTGTGCAATCTCCCTGGTCTTACTAAAAAAGACACTGAGCAGATAAATTTTACTGCAATAAATCTCATCATTAACAAGTGGTGGCCATATATTTCCATGATAAATCTCATCATTATAAATTGTTTCTACTCCTTATGGAGCTGTTGAATCATAACTCAGAGCTGAGGCTACATGTGGGACATACATAGGGCAACAACGGTCCTGGCACCTATTTCCAAATGGAAGAAAACTGACAAGGACTCTGGAACTTTACAAATGCAAATTTACCCGCTGAAGCAGGAGAAATGCTGAGACAAGGATATCGTATCATAAATAATAAAAGTGTCAAACTCAGAAATCAGAACATAAAGTAGTTAGTACCCTTCCACCAACTCCATTAAGATGTCAAATCACAGCCAGGGAATCTGTGACTCACACCTGTAATCCCAGCTACTCAGGAGGCTGAAATATGAGGATCATGGTTTGAAGCCAGCCCAGGCAAGAAAGTCCATGAGACATTTATCTCTAATTAACCACCAAAAAGCTGAAAGTAGAACTGTGCCTCAAGTTGTAGAGCATCATCCTTGACCAAATTAAAAAAATAAATATATAACTAAGGGGCAGCACCCAGGCCTTGAGTTCAAGCACCGGGACTGGCATGAAGAAGGAGGAAGAAGAAGAGGAAGAGGAGTAAGAGCAAGAGAAGTGAGGTGAGGAGGAGGAGCAGGAAGAGGAGGAAAGCTCCAGTGACTGAGGGATCCTGTATAGTTCAGACCAGAGGCAGGCTCAGCTGACTCCCTGACATAAGAAGGACCTTTCAGACTTTTGTAAGTAGCCCAGACTGTCCGAGAACTCTTGATCTTCCTGCCTCAGCCATGCAAGTGCTAGGATTTCCCGTGAGTGCTATCAAGCAGAACCCCAGCCCCCTTCCCACAGAATGGGTCACCACAAGCAGTGAGACAGGCTGGGCCCATTCTAGCATCATCAGCAAGCGGCTCCGTGGAGCGCTGGTTCCCAGGAAGGAGAAAGGATGAAGTGTGAAGGTCATTGTGGACCCTGGATCTCCCAAGGTCACACAGTGCTTAAATCAGAGCCAGGGACCCCAAGCCACAGCACCAGAAGCCCCACATTCCATTGGGCCACTTGCTCCTATGAGCCAAATAAAGATGTGTAGCGAAGGGCAGAGATGGGGGTCTGTTACAGGTAATACATAACGTCCGCTCTTCTGTATTTCTTCGGCCATTATTGGAGACAGATGTTTGCTTTAGGTGCAACAGGAAGGATGAGGGTGGGAGGAGAGGAGGTGAGCAGAGGGAAAGCAGGGCCTGGTCACCAGTGCATTCAGATCTGGCCAGAGGTGGCTTCTGAAGTGGAACGACAGTTCTTGGTCTTAGGAGAGGTCAGGTGATGGTCCATGGTCTCAAGAGGGGTCAGGTGACAAGCAGCTGCACCTCATTCTTAGGATGTGGGGAGCCAGGGCCCTGCTGGTCATTGTGAAGGACTATCCCTACCCACTGCCATGGCCACGCTGCTCCAGACTCTATACCCACTGTCACACCATGACCTCACTCTCCCAACTCCCGACCCACTGCCATGGCCAGAGCACTTCTGATTCCCCAACAGGTGACCATCTTCCCTGATGGCTGTAGCCATGGGCTCTGACCACCAAGTCCACCCCAGTCCCAGCCCCGCTGTGTGCCTCTGGTTCCCATCGCCAAACCCTGCACATGGAGTTTCTTCTGGGCAGAGCTCACCCCTTCTCCCCGGGCAGTGCCTCCGAAGACCCCATCCGGACACAATGGATGTGCTAAGCAGACACCGAAATGCATGCTCTGGTTTTCCACAGACCTCATTTATCCTAATGGAGCTCTATTAACCATGTTTTAAAAGTGAATACTGTACTATGTATCTGCATTAGCTTGCTGTGAGCAGCGAGCACATGAAGGACAGGATCTCAGGGCATAGAAGGAGGAGGAGCTGAGGAAGAAGGAAGCCCACTGGTGGGGGAGGGAGAGGCTCAAAAGAGCAACATAGAAAACTCCTGGGTTTCATTACTCTAACCTCGGGGCCTCAAGGAACTTCTATCCTTACAGGAACTGCCAGTCTCAGAAAATTCTCCAGCTGCTGTTTCTTGAAAGTGCATTTTAATACCAAAAATGTCCCTTAGCAGGGGTAAGAACACAGAGGTCCCCACGGGTCAGTTCACTCACCTGCTGGCTTGGGACTGGGTGGGGGCTGCTGTTTCATCTCCGCTATTGCATTCAAGAAGGTAGAAAAGAAAAGGGTGGCAAAGAGGGGACCTCTGTTCTGTCTAACTGTGTGTGTGTATGATTGCTCCCACCCATCACTCCAAGCAAAGCCTCATTATTTAGCAGGGATAAAAAAAGAAGCTAGATCAACCTAACAATAGCCTATAATTACTTGGCAAATGGTTTCACAGACCAATTACGCCTTTAGTCCAAGTTCCTTTGATTTCAAAGATTTCTCTCTGGCTATCCTACACACTGGGAAAGGAGGCTCCAGAGGAGCATAAATGAGTGGCAGGAGACCATAGCATGAATGCCATCCCTACACACATAAACATGGGCACAATATTCTGCAGAATCCCTATGGGAAGGAGACCAGCAGTGGCTCCAAGTGACAGCCTAGTAGGGGCCTCAGCCCCTGGGAATTTCTGGCCACAGGACAAAGAAGGTGCCATAGGTGCCCTGCCCCCAGCACAACTCTTCCATCATCCAGTAACTGGTCTTGGCTGTTCCCACAACCTGAAGCTCAAATACTTACACACACACACACACACACACACACACACACATACATATATATATATACATGTATATGCATATATATACATACATATGTATATATATACACATATCTTGTAATTCTGCAATTCTAGCCACTAGGGAGGTAGCGTTAGGAATGTGGCTTTCCTGAGCGATTGTGGCTTTCCTGAGAGATAGACACTGATCCTGCTCACTGCCCCCAGAGCTCGGGACAGGTGGCAGGATGACCCCCTGCATCATGAGCAGGGACGTTGTTACACGAAGTACCAACTGTTGAATGTTGGGTGATACAATCATAGTATCTACTTATGTGATGATCTCCCCTCATGCATCTATATAATCAGTGTAAATAAGGCGGCACAGCCACACTACCTTGGCTACTAAGATGGGAGCCTATCACTACCAATCCACCCAACCACCCATTGATTGGTTTGGTCTAGCTGTCCTCTGGAAAACAGTGTTTTACACCCCAGATCCAAACCCCAAGAGCTCCTCTCCAAATAAAGGGACACGGTGAGGGGCATGTAAAGGTCAATTCTTCCATGGTGGCCATGGGGTGAAAGACAGCTTGGGCACAACCTCAGCTATCTTTGGGGTACAGACATTTGTCTTAAGTTAAATAAGGAGACTTGGCTGGGAATGGGGCTTAGTGTTAGGGTGCTTGCCTAGCACGCATGAAGCCCTAGGTTTGATTCCTCAGTACAAACTACACAGAAAAATACAAAACCAGTACTGTGGTTCAAGTTGTAGTGCACTAGCAAAAGAAGCTCAGGGACAGTGCCCAGGCCCTGAGTTCAAGCCCCAAGACTGGCAAAAATTAAAAAATAAGGAGACTTGAGGGAAAAGGTATGCCATGTTAAAATGGCCACCAGTCCCAGTGTGGCCTGGGTGGTGATAATTCTGGTCCTTGTTTCTGGTGGATTCTGGAGAGGCATGATGGCTCTCACAGCTGGCCAGGATCAACATGTCCTGTGTCCTGCGGGGTGAGCTGTCCTGGGGTGCTCTGCCGGCCCTCAGGGTGGCTTCATCCCTTGACATTAAGAAGTTTTCAATTTGTCTGGTCCTTCCTGAACCCCAAGGTGATTGCAAAGCAATTGCTGGAAAAATGGTTCAGAGCAGAGACACATACAACATGAGTTAGCACGAGACTCTGCCTCCACTTATAGTTCATTTGTGGGCCCAACAAAAGTAGCTTTGAAGCACCTGTCACTTGATGCACAATGGGAATAAGTCATTTTTCTTTTTTTCTTTTTGGATGGTCCTTGGGCTTGAACGAAGAACCTGGTTGCTGTCCCTTCACATTTTTGCTCAGGGTTAGTGTTCTACCACCTGAGCCACAGCTCCACTTCTGGCTTTTAGGTGATTATTTGGAGATAAGAACCTCATGGATCTACCTGCCCAGGATGGCTTTGAACTTTGATCCTCAGATCTCACTTCCTGAATAGCTAGGATTACAGGGCACCAGGGTAGAATCACACACACACACACACACACATATATATATATATGTGTGTGTGTGTATTTAAATTGGCTTGTCTGAAATGTTTTTGAGGGCCACACTGGGGTTGTACTTAGGGCCTCATGCCACACTCAAGCTCTCCTCACTCCAATTATCTTTGAGATGTGGTCTCAACCAATCAGCTGGCCTGTTATAGTCAGTGGTCCAGCCCATGCAGCCCACCTCCCAAACTCCTGTAAACCTCTTTTAACCCTCCATGGACACTATCTGAGGGCTTCCTAAACAGGGGAAACTGATCCTTTCTCTCTCAGCTGCACATTTGAGTGATCAAGCTGAGCAAGACTGAATTTCCCACAGCCTCATGGAAGGCAGTCTGGGAGACTACTTCCTACCAGTGGCCTCAGGGGGACCCTGAAGCAGCCATGTCCTTTTGTCCACACCCCCACACAAACCCCTCTGAGAATGTCTCTTTCCCCTCCCTGTCAAAATCCACCTGGGGCTTGACAGGGATGCTGTCAGTGTGAGCTATAACCCTAGGCAGTCCTGGAATCTGAGCTATATTGCCTGTGCCACTGTGATGATGGACTCATTCTGCAGGGAATTGGAAATCAATTCTTGTCATCACGCAAAAGAGTTCCTTTATCAAGCAGTTCCTGATAATGCAACCGACAAGGAGCTGAAGGGAGACATGGAAATGGGGGGAGGGGCGGGAGGAAACAAGCCTCCATGTGTGTGTGTAAATGTGTGTGTGCATGAACTGTATGTGTGTTTGTGTCTGTGCACATGTGTATATGGATGTGTATATGCTCATATGTGCATGTGTGCATGCATGTATTTACATGTGCTTGCATGTTTCATGTATGTGTGTGCATCCCAAAACACACCCTGATCCAATGCTATCTCACGTGCTCCTCAGCCTCCCATCTGTAACATAACACCTGAGGTAATTGGCCTACAGGATGAACTTGCCTACTTGGCCTTTTTGCTTTGGTTTGTGGAGGGGTAGAACACCATGGTGGAGATCACCATGGTGGAGATCACCAGGTGGGGGAAAATGGCTTTACCTCGCTGGAGACAGACAGAGGATGAGCAGGGCCAGGCTCCTAACAGCCCCTGCGTGGCCACGCTCCAATGACCCCATTAGCCTTTCTTCTCTAGGCCACACCCCCATGGCCTTACTTTCTTCTCTAGACCCCAATGCTCTTACTTCCTCCCTCTAGGCCACACCCCAAATGCACTGCATCTCTAGGCCACTTTCTTAATACCATCACTTCCGCCTCTAGGCCATGCCTCTTACAGGTTCCACTGCCTGCCCATGATGTGGGGCTGCTGGCCATGCTGTCAGCCCTGGGCCTTTTCAGGACTGGGACTCAGGCCTTGCCCAGCCTCCCCAAGTGACACCTGGTTGGTGTGGCCCACGCCCAGCTGGTGTCTGGAAGGCAGCTGGACTGCCCTGGCAAGCATCCATGCCCCATACCCCACTGCTCCTGGGAAGCAGGGCAGGGCCAGAGGCCAACTGTCTGGGCCCATATCATCTCACCTACCGCCTGAGAACCCTGAAGCCCAAGGTGTAGGCATCAGCCAGGGTCAGCCAGACTAGGAGCTGCAGAGACAGTGCCCAGGCCCTGAGTTCAAGCCTCAGGACCCGTTCTCCCCCCTCCCCGCCCACAACTAATCTCCCCTAAGGTTCATTAGCTGCTGTACTTGGATAAGTAATTTGTCTCCATTGTGCGTGTCATGCAATCCTGGTGGAGCTGTGCTCATAGTAGGTCTGCAAGGAACATCCATGACTTAATAAAGAAGAGACCAGGCTGCAAAAATAAAAATAGCAACACACACAGCCTTGGCTATTCTCCTCCTATACATATTCTCCTCCTACACACACACACACACACACACACACACACACACCTTCCAGCCCCCTGAAGCAAAATCTGTAACCTAATAATGTAGCCCCAACAGATGGGATGAATTTGACAGCCCCAACAGAGGGGATGAATTTGATCCAGGAAAAATACCATCCCTGGCAACCCTGAAGAATATTAAGGTCTTAACAGCCCTCAGTTTAGAATTTTCTTGAAAGGAGAGCTGGAAATAATTACACAGTGCATAAATTACCTTCCCAGCAATATAAATTAGGATTTGAGGCCTGAATGACAACAGTGCAGGCTGAGATTTCCTAGGAAGCCGAGCGGCTGGGGCCCATCCCCCAGGCACCTGAGGATCTCAGCTGAGGAGGGTTCTAAAGGCCACTGTCACCAGCCCTGCTGGAAGGTTCCATGGCTCCACAGACCACCCTTGCAGAGGAGTGCTGGCCCCTCAAAGTCCAGCCTGAGCTTTGCAGAGAACAAAGCAGTCTTCCTCCCTCTCTTCCAGTCTCTCCTGGACAGAGATTCTCCCACGGATTTTTACAGCTCTAAGTTCACATTATCTACACTGCCCTTACAGATGTCTGGGGACTGTCTCCTGTGGTTTGAGCTACCATGATAACAGGGCACTTGAGGTGGGCTGGTTTACAAGACATGGAAGTTTCTTTCTCTAGCATTCAAGGTCAAGGGCAAACTTGTTGCACCAGGCCATGGCAGAAGATGCCAGATCACAGAGCAGGATGGAGGTGAACCTCAGCCTTAAGAGCCCTCCTGCCATACCTGACCCACTCTGGTCCATGGTAGCAGCATTTATCCACACCACAGACCCAGTCTACTCACTTGGGATTCAGTTCCCACCTTCAACCCTCAGCCATGACACCAACTGTCTCTGGTAATACTCATGGCAAGCATGGACCAACCAGTTTGGAATCCCAGACTGTCTTTGCAAGAGCTACAGAGTCTGCAGAGGCATTTCCACTGGCCCTCCTTGGGTCTGTAGGAGACATTCCTATTGGTCCTCCTTGGGTCAGCAAGAGAAATGCCCATTGGCCCTACATGGATGAGCAAGAGGTATTCCGATTGGCCCACCTTGGGTCTGCAGAGGCATTTTTATTGGCTCCTCTTGGGCACACACCCACCTCCTGCACCAATCACTCTTTTTTTGTTGTTTATTTATGTGGTGCTGAGGAATGGAACTCAGGCCCTCATGCAGGCTAGGCAAGTACTCTACCACTGAGCCAACTTCCCAGCCCCCAATCACTCTTTTTTTCTTTCATGAAAAAATACTTTTTTATTGTGAAAATTCTGTACAGAGGAGTTATAATTACATGGGCAAGATAATTAGTACATTGCTTATCAAGCATTGTTGCCTCCTCCTTTGTTTCCTCTTCTCATCCCTTCCCATCCTCCCCCCACCTCCTGACACAATACTTCCCGCCCCTCACACCCTCCCCCACGAAAGTTGTAAAATTCGTTTTCAACATAAAGTCTTGTACATCTCATTGTTGCAATAGGTCCACCTGTATCCCTATTTATTTTTTTTCCTTTGCTGTAACTTCTTTTTTTTAAATTTTTTTGTGAACACACTATACAGAGGAGTTACAATTACATGGGCAGGATAATGCGTATATTTCTTATCAAGCATTGCATCCTCCTCCTTTGTTTACCTTTCACATCCCTTCCCAGCCTCTCCCCACACCGCCCCACCCAATCTTCCCCGCCTCCCCCCACACACCAACGTTGTAAAGCTCATTTATGACATGACAACTTGTACTTCTCATTGTTGCAACAGGTCCATCTGTATCCTTAAACGACTTGTTTTTCCCTATCTCCTCTACAAGTTATAATGACATCAAATATAGTGAAAGCAGGGGTTATACTGTGGAGGAGGGACGTACAATGCAACAAACAGATAATCTTATAAATGCGTTAGAAACAAATGCATGAAAGAACAAAACATAAAAATACATATCTAAGGATTCATTTTCCTAAAATAACATTATCTGACCTTTTCCGCTTTACTCATACATATACTAGACATTGCAAATAAAGGAAACCATGGGACCTATGTTTCTTTGGGCCTGGTTTACTTCACTTAATATAATTTTTTCCAAGTTTTTCCATTTTCTAACAAATGGGGCAATGTAATTCTTTCTGATGGAGGCATAGAATTCCATTGGGTATATATACCACATTTTCTTAATCCATTCATCTACTGAGGGGCATCTGGGTTGGTTCCATATCTTAGCTATGGTAAATAATGCTGCAATAAACATAGTTTGCTGGTAGCTTTAGTGTGGTCTTGTTTGCAAACATTTGGGTAAATGCCCAAATGTGGGATTGCTGGGTCATAGGGGAGCTCTATGTGAAGTGTTTTGAGGAACCTCCATACTGCTTTCCAAAGTGGTTGAACAAGTTTACACTCCCACCAACAATGAAGTAAGGTTCCCTTCTGTCCACATCCCCTCCAGGATCTGTTGTTGTTACGGTTCTTGATTTTTGCCATTCTAACTGGAGTGAGGTGGTATCTCAATGTTGTTTTGATTTGCATTTCTTTTATTGCTAGGGAGGTTGAGCATTTCTTCATGTGTCTTTTGGCCATCTTTCTTCTTCAGAGAAGTTTCTCTTTAAGTCTTTAGTCAACTTACTTATTGGGCAGTTGTTTCTTTGAGGATTTGTTGTTGGGGGATTTAATTTTTTGAGTTCCAAGTATATTTTAGATATGAGAACCTTGTCTGTTGTATGGCTAGTGAAGATCTTCTCCCAATCCGTGGGCTTTCTATTGATCTTGCTAGCTATGTCCTTTGCCATGCAGAAGCTCTGCAACTTCATGCAATCCCATTTGTCCAACCTTTCTTTATTTGTTGTGTTTCTGGGTCTCTATTCAGAAAATTTTGGCCTGAGCCATGGAGACCTAGGGTTTCTCCTATTCCATCATGTAATGTTTTCAGAGTGTCTGCTTTGACCTCGAGGTCTTTTATCCATTTGGAGCTGATTCTGGTGCAAGGTGATATATAAGGATCTAGCTTTAGTTTTCTACAAGTAGTTACCCAATTTTGCCAGCACCATTTACTGGAGAGGCTCTCTTTCTTCCATTCTGTTGTTTTAGCTCCCTTATCTAAGATTAGATGGCTATAGGTCTGTAGGTTCATTTCTGGGGTTTCAATTCTATTCTATTGGTCCTGAGGTCTGTCAATAACAAGCTGTTTTTATTACTATGGCTTTATAGTAGAGTTTGAAATTTGGTATTGATATTCCTCCAGCAGTGATCTTTCCATTGAGGAGCTTTTTTGCTATTCGGGGTCTTTTATTGTTCCATATGAATTTTTGGATTGCCTCTTCTCTTTCCTTGAAGAATGAGGTTGGAATATTGATAGATATCACATTAAATTATTTGTAGATAGCCTTCGGAAGTATTGCCATTTTCACAACATTAATCTTTCCAATCCAGGAACATGGGAGGTTTTGCCATTTTCTAAGTTCTCTTTTAATTTCCTTTTTCAAGATTTTAAAGTTTTCATCATAGAGGTCCTGCATTTCTTTGGTTAAGTTAATTCCTAGGTATTTTATTTTTTGTGGGGCTATTAAAAAGGAGTTGCTTTCCTAATTTCAGACACACTTTTCTCATTGTTGGCATACAGAAAAGCCATTGATTTTTAGGAGTTAATTTTATACCCTACTACTTTGCCAAAATTTTGAATCAGCTTGTTTAATTTGGGAGTGGAGTCTATGGGATTCTTTAAATACAAGATCATGTCATCTGCAAAGAGGGAGAGTTTTATTTCTTCTTTCCATATTTGATCCCCTTCATGTCTGCATCTTGTCTTATTGCTGTAACTAGGCATTCTAATACTAGATTGAAGAGAAGTGGAGAGAGTGGACATCCTTGTCTTGTTCCTGAGTTAAGAGGAAATGGTTTTAATTTTTCACCATTAAGTATAATGCTGGCTGTAGGTTTGTCATATACAGCCCTTATTGTATTGAGGAATGTTCCATGGATTCCTAATTTTTCCAAAACCTTCATCATAAAGGGGTGTTGGATCTTGTCGAATGCTTTTTCTGCATCTATTGATATAACCATGTGGTTCTTATTCTTGCTCCTGTTGATGTGATGAATAATATTAATTGATTTGCGTATATTGAACCACCTTTGTATCCCTGAAATGAATCCTGTTGGATCGTGGTTTATGATTTTTTGGATGAATTGTTGAAGTCGATTGGCCAATATTTTGTTGAGAAGTTTTGCATCAATGTTCATCACCCCAAACACTCTTGAGAGGGGCTGGAGTGCTGTGATTGGCTGGGCTTAGGTCACATGCCCCTCACTGGTGATGCTGGTGGGTGATGGGAAGAATGGTTTTGTGCCACCACAAAGGTGAAGAAAGGGGACAGGACAACACTCAGAGATAATGGGGCTGGTCCTGAGGCAACGGCCAATCCAGGTGCTCGGGGCATCAGTGAAGAAGGAAGCACAGGCCTCTGCCCTGTGGCAGGTTCCTTCCCCCTGCCATGGCCACAACCTGGGGCCTGCCTGGTCTGAGACAGCCAGCCTCTCTCGCAGCGAGCCTGGTGAGCCAGAGAGTAGCCCTGAGCTTGGGCAGGGGTCTGTAACCTTCAGCAGATCCCCAGGATGCCCCGGGACAGAGCCATGTGGAAGGCCATCCAGTTAAGCCCAAGGCCCTGCATGCATTGCCAGTGGAAGGGCAGACTGTGGTGTGAACTCCCTGGGAAGCTCTGCACAGAGCTGGGGGCCTGTGAGCTTGGTTGAAAGGGGCAGACTGGACGTCTTAGTAGGGGTTACTTACAGAGCAGGAGACAGCTATGCGCCCCTGGCCTGTGCCATCCAGAGAGTCATTACCAGGACCCTGGAAGACAAAACCCATATACCACCACAACGAAATTCTCCTGTGACTCTGTCTTTAACTGAAATCTAGGTCAGACCACCACCTAGTGTCAAGCCCGCAGAGTAACTGCAGGTGAAATACGGGATGGCCTGCTTGCACCCTGCTTGCTGTCACCCAGGATCCAGGCAAGGGAAGGAGGTCTTGTGTGCTGCAGTTCACCTGGTCCATCAGCTAAGTAATGGATTGCTACAAGATGGCGTTACTCCAACTCCATCAAGGACCTATGCACCTAGAGACCAGTGCTGTGACCTGGACCTCAGCAGTCCACATAGATGAACAAACCCCTAAGGGTTCACCTAGCCTCACAGAACGACCTCTCTGGGAAGAGAAGGCTGGATGGTGAAACTAATTTCAGAGGTGCAAGATAAGCAGAGCTTAGTTAAGGTCATGCCAAGGACATGACTGCAGTGAGTCTAGATTCCTTCCTGAAACCCATCTGCAAAATGGGAAAGGGGCTGAGTCAGGGCACACCTGTCATCCTGTTTACAGAGAAGACATAGGTAGAAGGATCTTAGTCGGAGGCTAACACTGGGCAAAATTGCAAGGACTTTCTGAAAAAGTATCTATAGCAGCTGGGCACTGGTAGTTCAAGCTTTTCATTCTACCTAATCAGGAAGCTGAGATCTGAGGATCATATTTCAAAGCCAACCCGGGCAGGAAAGTCCATGAGCTCTTAACTCCAATGAACCACCAGGAAGCCAGAAGTGGTGCTGTGGCTCAAGTGGTAGAGTGCTCACCTTGAGCTGAATAGATGAGGAACAGTCCCCAGGCCCAGAGTTCGAGCCCAAAAAAAAACTTAATGAAAACTGTTGCTGGTGTGCCAGTGCTTCCTGCCACTACCCCAGACTTCATCCCACCAGTTCCTAGAGAGATACCAATTATCTCCCGGGGAAGACGTGAAGTGTTCAACATGCTCTCTCCTAAATGACATGAATCTTTAACATATTATACCTAAAAAATAAATTCATATAGCACTTTTCTGAGAAAAAGAAATGCTCCAAGATTGGATCGATGGATGGATGGATTTTGGACAGATGGAGAATGAATGGATGGATGAACAGATGGTAAAGAGGAGGATAAGGGATGGAGGGTAGAAAGATGGATGATAGATGAAGTGATGAGTGGGTGAATGGATGGAAGGGTGGATTGTAGATGGATGAGCATGGATGATAGATGGATAGATTATGGGTGGGTAGATGGATGATGTGTAGATAGTGGGTGGGTGAATGGATTATGAATGAATGATGAGTAAATGGGATTGGAATAATGATGAATAGATGGGCAGATGGACAGATGGTGGAGAGATGGATGAGGGATGGATGGGTAGATATATGAATATTAGATACATTGACCGGAGGTAGATGGAAATATATTTGGTCTTTGCTCCTCCTAGCACAAAGCTTCAAAAATCTTCTTCAAGAAGATATTAAAGAGAATCATGTTTTGAGGATGAGATTCTTGCTAAGCCATCTTGGCAGGATTCTTCCTCAATCCAGGTGATGTAAGGATGAGTGAGCAACCTGGAGAGACTTCAGAAAAGCCCCTAAACTTTGGTGCCATTGGGTTATTATGGGGGAGCACTGCCACCTAGTGTCCACAGAGGTGAACAGCAAAGCAGGGTAGTTGCCAAAAAAATCCAATGAAACACTTCTTGCCATGTTTTTGGTGAAACACTTCTTGCCATGTTTTTGGTGTGTGTGTGTGTGTGTGTGTGTGTGTGTGTGTGTGTGTGTGAGCCTTGAACTCCTGAGCCTTGAACTCAGGGCATGGGTGCTCTTCCTGAGCTTTTGTGTTCAAGACTAGTGTTCTACTACACAGGCAACAGCTAGACTTTCAGCTTCTGTGAGTGGCTTTGAACCGTGATCCTCAGATCTCAGTATCCTGAGTAGTAAAGAAGACAGGAATGAACCATCTGTGCCTTGATTTTGCCACATTTTAATATTTGCAACTGGTTACATTTTTTATTTACTTTGTTAATTTAGAGGTGATATACAGTGGTATTACATTTACATACGCCAGGTAATAAGTGCATTTCCTTTCACAGAGTATCATCTGTTTCCTTCATCCTCTCCCATTCCCTCCCTTCTATCTGCACCCACGAGTTGCATAGTTTGCTTTCATCCATGTTTAGTACACTCCACTGCTGCACTTTTTCACCCTTTTCCCTCAGATTCTATGCCCTCCCCTCCCCTTCCACAGATGTTCATGTGAATACACTATCTCTAAGGTAAAGAACATAGAGTCATCATATAAATAAAAAAACTAAGAAAAAAGTTAGTTATTTCCATATCTTTGGAGTTCATTTCAGTATGTGTATTATATAAATAAAAAGAGGTGCTTGGGTAATACACCTTGGTGATTCTCTCCTAAGGCGACCCTCTTTTGATCTCACTGTATGTGAGTATCTAGAATTCTGTATAATTTGTCATATACCAGTGTGTTTCAGATCTAATGCACCTATCAGGGAGAATATGCGCTATTTGTCTCTGTAATCTTGGCTTACCTCACTTAACATAATTTGTTCTAGTTCCATCCATTTCCCTGCAAATGATATTATTTTCTTCTTTCTGATTGTTATGTAAAATTCCATTGTACACAAGTACCACTTTCCTTGTTGTTGTTGTTGTTGTTGGTGGTGGTGGTCATGGGGCTTGAACTCTGGGCCTAGACGCTCTTCAGCTCAAGGCTAGCACTCTTATAACTTGAGCTACTTCCAGCTTTCTGGTGGTTTATTTGAGATAAGAGTCTCATGGACATTACTGCCTGGACTGGCTTTGAACTGTGATCCTGAGATTTCAGCCTCCTGCATAGCTAGGATTACAAGCATGAGCTACTGTCACCCAGCACCATATTTTTTTTGATCCATTCATCTATTGTGGAGCATCTGGGCTGTTCCCATATCTTAGCTATTGTGAATAGTGTGGCAATAAACATGGATGTGCAGGTGTCCTAATCATGATGTTCAGGGTAGATGCTGGGTATGGCTGGGTCATAGGAAAGGTCTACATTTAGTTTTTGAGGAACCTCCAGATTGCGTTCCAGAGTGGTTGTATTAATTTACATTCCCACCAGAAGTACTGTAAGGTTCCTTTTTTCCCACATTCCCCTCATCCCTGCCCCAGCATTATTTGTTGTCCAAATTCAGAATACTGGCCAGTATAACCAAGGGTGAGATGGTATCTTGGTTTTTTTTGTTTTTGTTTTTTGGCCAGTCATGGGCTCGAACTCTGGGCCTGAGCACTGTACCTCAGCTCTTCAGTTCAAGCCACAACACCACGCTGAGGAATCGAACCCAGGGCCTCATGCATGCAAGGCAAGAACTCTGCCACTGATCCACCTTCCCAGCCCTTAAGGTTGTTTTGATTTGCATTTCCTTTATGTCGGGAGATGATGAGCATTTTATCTATGGACAGGGATGATGAGCATTTCTTCCTGTATTTCTTTGCTATTTTTACCTCTTCTGAAATTCCCTCTTTTGCTTCCTTGCCCATTTAGTGATTGGTATATTAGGTTTAACAGAGGTTGGTTTCTTGAGCTCCTTGTACTTTTTTGGCTATCAAGCCTTTGTCTGATGTATTTCTGGTAAAGATCTTCTCTCAGTCTGCTAGCTGTCTTTCTAGGCGAATAACTATGTGCACAAACTTTTTTATTTTGATGTAGTCCCACTTATCAAGTCTCTCTCCTCTTTGTTGTGCCCCTGGGACTTTATCCAGGAAGTTTCTGCTGTACCTATAAGTTCTAATCTGTTACATTTCTTTAAATCCCAAGCAAAAGTCTTTTAAAAATGCATATCTTCTTCTTATTTTCGTTTTGTATTTTGAGAGGATGTTTTGTAGCCCAGGCAGACCTCAAACTCCTCCTGCCTCAACCTCCTAATTGTTAGAATTTCAGACGTGCCCACATCCAGCTCCCCAGATATTCCTAGGCAGGACAAGCCAATTATTTAGAAGGAGGTCTCTTGATTTAGGTTTGTTTGGTGGTTTCACACAATATGAAGCCAGGCATGGTGGTGCATGCCTATAATCCCAGGAACCCAGAGGTGGCAGGAGGAATTTAAAGCCAGACTGGGGGCTGGTAATGTAGCTCAGTAGGAGAGCACCTGCCTAGCATGCCTGGAGTTCTGGGTTCAATTTCCAGCACCACAAAAAAAGATAAAAAAGAGATCTAAGTGTTTGCAAGTAGAATGTGTCTTAAAGTTGTAAAGAGATAGCCTTGAGCACAAAAGCTCCGGGATAGCACCAGGCCCCAAGTTCAAGCCCCACAACTGACTAAAAAATAAATAAAAAATAAATAAAAACAAATCAAGCCACCTTGGACTAACTGAACATTTCAATCCAGTTTCTATACCCCATTTGGGACCACAAGGTTTGTTGTATTTTTGTTTGTTTTCATTGTTTGTTTGTCTTTACCAGTCCTGGGGCTGGAACTCTGGACCTGGGTTCTGTCCATGAGCCTCTCTTTGATCAAGGCTAGCACTCTACCACTTGAGCCACAGCACCACTTCTGGCTTTTTCTGAGTGGCTTATTAGAGATAAGACTCTCAAGGACTTTCCTGCCCAAGCTGGCTTCCAAACATGATCCTCAGATCTCAACCTCCTAGAGTAGCTTTGATTACAGGCGTGCGCAACTGGCACTTGGCTTCAAAGATTTTTTGTTTTGTTCAATGAGATTGCATAATATCAAGAGTGGTAGTACATGCCTGTAGTATCAGCAACTCAGGAGACCAAGTTATAGTAATATTTAAAGTCAAGAATTCTACGGCCTAGCCTAGACATCATAGGAAGACCCCTTCTCAAAAGAAAGAGCTTGTGCAGGGTGTACCCATGTCTGACACTGGGTGTGGAATGAGCCAGGTTGGTGAGCTGCATGGATGGTGTATGTCTGCTCTTCTAGACTCAGTGCCCCTTCCCCTTCATTTCATCCTGGAATGCAGTAGCTAAACTCAAATGCTCCTGACATCACTAGCAACATGTCTAGAAGCAAGGGACGAAATCAGACTCCTAAATACTTTAGGACAGCACCCAAAGAGGAGTTCCAAATGCTCAACATCAGAAAGTCCTTTTTTGTGCCAATCTTGGGGCTTGAACTCAGGGCCTAAGTGTTGGCTCTGAACTTTTTTTTTCTTTTTTGCTGGTGGTCTACCACTTCTGTCTTTTTGGTTGGTGGAAGAGTCTCACTTTGGTGCTACAGCTGGCTTCAGGCCATTATCCTCAGATCTCAGCCTCCAAAGTAGATGGAATTCCAGGAGTGAGCCACCAGCTCCAGACTGAACATCAGCAATTCTTAAGACACTTCCTCTCCTGCGGACTCTCTCACCAGATATTAGCTGTAGCCCCAAACCAAGCAAGCAACTCCCATTCCTCCCCCTGTATGTGCCTCATAAATATTTTATGGAGCTGTTCATGAACGATGTAGCCAATTAACCTCCATCCTGGTTTTATTAATGGAAGATGTTGCAATTGCAAGAACAGAGCAGGCATCCTTGGTTCAGGAGGCAGGGCCGCCGAGCCCAGGGGACAGGCTGAACAGGTACACACAGGCTGGTGGCTCGTGGTAATGGGCTGTTGGCATCTGGCCCTCAGAAGGCTGGCAAAAGTTCTGGACAAGCCAGACTGAGCAAGCTCCCCACATAAGATGGGTGAAGGCGAGTTCACCCCCAGTGGGGTTTGAGTCATAAAAGTCTGCCTTGTTTCCTTTCTGGCATAAACTCATGTTACCACACATCCCTTCCCCCCATGCACATGCAACTTCATGTCAGATGTATCTACAAGGAAGGGGAGGGAGAGGGAGAGAAAGGAGTGGGGAGAAAGTTGGAAAAGGGAAGGAAGGAGGAGATAGGAGGAGGAAGGGAAGGGAGAGGAGAGGAAGAGAGGAAAAGAGGGAGGGGAAGAGGGGAAAAGAGGGAGAGGGAGACAGGGGAAAGAGGCAGAGGAGGGAGAGGGAAAAAGAGGGAGTGAGAAAGACAAGAGGGAGGGAGATAAAAGAGAAACAAAGAGAGGGAGAGGGAGATAGAGGAGAGGTAGAGAAGAGAGAGGGAAAGAGGGAGGGAGGGAAAAAGAAGAGAGAAGGGGAAAAAGAGAGGGAGAGAGGAAGAAAGAAGAGGGGGAGAGAGGAAAAGAGGGAGGGAGGAAGATAGGGAGGGAGAGAGAGCAGGAGGGAGAAAAAGGGAGGGAGGGAAGGAGAGGGAGGGAGGGAGAGAAAGGGAGATGGAGGGAGAGGAGGAGGGGTGAGGGACAAAGGGAGAGAAGAGAGGAAGAGAGAGGGAGCAAGGGAGGGAGGGATGGAAAGAGGGAGGGAGAAGAGGAAGAGAGAGGGAGAGAGGGAGAAAGGGAGAGGGAGAGGAGAGAGGGAGGAAGAGAGAGGAAGAGGACTTGAGTCCCTGGAAAGCTGAGCTCTGAGGTAGGCCAGCTGGGAATCCCGCCCCTCTCGCTGTAATTTGCATAGGTCTCTGGTTTCCTAGCAACGGTCTCTGATTGGCCCCAGCCCTGTCTGTCTGCCCACTGCCACCCCTCCCCTAGGGCGGGGTTTGTAAGGGTGACTGACAATGAAGCTGGGAGGCCCAGCCCTGCCCCAGAGTCCTGGATGCAATCACCAAGAATCCCGCCAATTCTGCAGGATGCAGCACCTCCTCCTGGCTGCCTCCTTTTGGTGGAGCAAGGGTATGGATGTGGGGGGAGGGAGGCGCCTCCAGTGTCGCTGGGCCCATGTTGGAGTGAGGCTGTTTGGGAGGCCCAGCAGGAAGGCTCGGCCAGGAAGGCCAGGCAGGGGAGAGGAAGGAGAAGGGCACTTTGCTGGGGTTCCAGAGGCAGAAGTCGGGGGCCTGGACTACCACCATGCCCTCGACCTGGGAGGAGCAAGTGAGGCAGTGACAAGCAGAACCAGGACCACCGGAACTGGGGCAGTGGAGAAAGAAGGTCCACGTCAAAGCCCCTCTTGACCACCTCTTCCCATCAAGCAAAGGGCATGTTAGAAGGAAGGGTGAGAGCTCAGCATGAGACACATTTCCCAGTCCCTGACAACTAGGTGGTTATCTGCTATTAGAAGTCGGGGGGGTTGGAATTCCTGGGCCAAGCTTGGTAGCACATGCCTTTAATCCCAGTTACCATTGAGGAAAAGGGTACTAATTCTCCCCAGGAAAAAGCATGAGACCCTATCTGAGAAAGAATCTCAAATAAGAAAGGGCTGGAAGCATGGCTCAAGTGGCAGAGCACCTGCCTAACAAGCAAGACATCCTGAGTTCAAACCAGCAAAGCAAAAAAAAAGCCTGTCACACATGCTCTCCTGGTTCCACCCTCTTCTTACCCTGCCAACCCTTCCCTGATGCACCCATATAGTCCTGCAGTTCAAGAACACTGCTTCAGCACCCAGAGCAGACACAAAGACACTGGCTGTGTTCAAGGCCAGCTGCCATGTGCTCATCCAAATCCACACTTTGGAAAGATGACCACATCCATCGTTCCTCTCCAAAAGTGGCTGTGGGGTTGCTGTCCGCTCAGAACTGTCTGCAGCTGAACAGACCCATGCCACACTTAAGACACAGACCACTGCTTTCCCTTCAGGACTTGCTGGCACCTGGCACTGCTTTTTATTTACCTTAACCAGGACCCAATTCCCAGGCTGGGAATTCAGTCTCTTCCCGTCTCTTCCTCAAAAATTGGTCTGACCTGAAGCTTTGAAAATATTAGAGGAAACACTTCAAGACCACCAGGTAGGTGTGGGGCTTCTGCCTGGCATCCTGGCTACTTGGAGGCTAAGAACAAGAGGACTAGACAGAAAAGTTCAAGATACCCTACCTTAACCCAGAGCTGGGTACAGTGGCATATGCCTGTCATCTCAAGCTACATGAAAGGCTGAGATTGGGAGGATCATGGTTCCAGGCCAGCCAAGGCATAAATAAATAAATAAATGCCCTCAAAACTCCAGCTGTACAGAGGGAAGTGGAATGAGGCAGCCTGTTCCTGTGGTTCCAACAACAGAGCACCTGAAGCAGCCAGGACATGGGGAATGGAAAGCCTGCCCTATAAACATTAAGCAAAAAATAAGGATGGAGGTGTAGCTCAGCAGTATTAGGCCAGCCTAGTAAGTATGGAGCTCTGAGCTCAAACACAAGCAAAGAGGAGGGGGAAGATGTAGGCACAGGCAATAATTTCCTAAGGACTCTAATAGCTCAGGAAATAAAAGCAAGAACTAGCCGGGAACCCGGTGGCTCACATCTCTAATCCTAGTTACACAGGAGGCTGAGATCTGAGGATAACGGTTCAAAGCCAGCCCAGGCAGGAAAGTCCATGAGACTCTTACCTCCAACTAATCACCAGAAAACCATAAGTGGTGCTGTGGCTCAAGTGGTAGTACGCTTGCCTTAAGCTGAAGAGCTCAGGGACTGCGCTCAGGCCCAGTGTTCAACCCCACCACCTACACAGACACCCTCCCCCCAAAAAAGCAAGGACTAACAATTGGGATTGCATCAAATTAAGAAGCCACAGAGCTGTTTTGTTGTTGTACACCTGTAATACCAGCACTCAGGAGACTAAGGAAGTATTGGGTAACCTAGTAAGATCCTGCCTCTAGAAAGAGGTAAGCCTGCAGAGCAAGCAAGGCCTGCTGACACCTGGTTTGAACAAATAATAAATCTCTGTTATTTAAAGTCATGAAGCCCATGAGAATTGGCTGTGGCAGGCTAGAAAAGTACTACCATCCCTTACCGTCTCCCTCTCCTCAGGTGTCATGCCTTGGTTAATTCTCTGTGTCATATTGACTGGGCCACAGGGTGCCCAGATATGTGGTTTCTGGCCTCCCTGCGAGTTTCTGGATGGCATTGGCATTTAACTTGGTGGGCAGAGTCCAGTCAGGTTGGGCTATGCAGGTGGACGTCATCCAACCCAAGAATAGAGCACAAAGGTGGAAGAAGCTTGATTCTCTCAGCCTGCCAGCTGGAGCTGACACCTTGCTCTTCTCCCCTTGGACTGGGACTGGCACCTCTGTCTCTTCCCAGTCTCAGAGAATCTGAACTCAGGCTGGAATTCACCCTCTGCCTTTCCCAGGCCTCCAACTGACAGATAGCAGACTAGATTTCCATAACTCAGGAACAAATTGCTGACGATAACTCTTACTATATACAGATGCTCCATGCACAGCCTACACCCCGACTTCCCATAGGGTTACATCCCAAGTCTCCTGTCAAACATTTTGATAGACTGTAAGTCAAAGATGCCTTTCATCCACCTCCTCCCAGGCATTGCTGCTTAGCAACACAGCACACCACAGAGGGTCCACTGATTTCCCCGGGGATGTGTAAGCTCACTGTCACCACGCAATGTCCTGGACATCACTAGCCAGTGAACTGCTCTTGTCTTTGTCCCATGGTGGGATACTGCCATTGAGAGTTCAGCCATCATAAATCAAGGACTGTCCACTTACTTACAGATCCATCCCTTGCACCACCCATGAAGATGACATAGATCTCATCTAAACAACAAACACAACTGCTCCAGCAGGGAGAGGGCCTTCTCTGCTCCCCAGGAGGATGGCTGTGGCTGAGCCAGTTCATGGGGGCAGAGGCAAATGAGAGCTTGTGTGCCCCTGGAACAGAGGCCCATGCCATTACTTAAGGCTCCTCCCAGTGGCTCACTCCCTAATATCACCATTTTGGATTCAATGTCAACAGATAAATTGGGTAAAGAGCATGTGGAGCCCCTGCCTGTGCCTGTCACACTAGCCGGTGGCTCTGAACACTGAGGTCAATGTGGATCTGCAGACACCAGGAAGGCAGGGCTGGATGGAGGTGTCCTAGAGCTACTTGCTGTTTGTATTTGAGGGACAGCTTATAGCCAAAGACCTGTGCTTTTATTATTTGTGTGTGTGTGTGTGTGTGTGTGTTTGTGTGTGTGTTTGTGTGATTGGTACATGCACACATACTGGTTCCAGGAGCTTGAACTCAGGGACCCACTCAGCTGCTTGGCTTTCTTGCTCAAGGCTGGCATTGTAGCACTTGGACCACCCCATGCCCACAGGCAACCCACCAGGCCACACATAGATGGATCCTTTTCCACTGCAGAGATGGGCCTGTGCAAGAGGCAGAAGTCCCATGTACTCCTTCACCCCAAGACAAGGAATGTCTACTCTGTTTTTTGCACCAGGTACCTAAGACTTGAGGAACACAAAATGGCCTGGGAGGGCTATAAATCCTTTGATGTTCCTCTCCCATCAACATGTAGTGAGACAAGGCCCCTCCTCTTCTCTGTCTCTGTCTCTGTCTCTCTGTCTCTGTCTCTCTCTCTCTCTCGTTGGCCATGTGGCTTGAACTGAGGGCCTGGGCACTGTCCCTGACCTCTTGCTCAAGGCTAGCACTCGGCCATTTTGAGCCACCAGCTCCACTTACACTTTTCTGGTGGTTAATTGGAGATAAGATACAAAGGGACTTTCTTGTCCAGTCTGGCTTTGAACTGTGATCTTCAGATCTCAGACTTGTGAGGATTACAGGTGAGAGCCACCCATACCCAGCTATGTCCCTTCCTTTTGATCCTAGGCTGGCTGCAACACCAGGTCTGTGCAGGGCAAAGCCATGCTGCAATGCACTGCTAACTCCAAGTCTCCTCAGAACATGCATACTGTAGTCCCGTGCTGGAAAGAAACACACACACACACACACACACACACACACACACACACACACACACACACACCCTGCATATGACCTGAGCCAGCACAGCATGGCAGATGGCTCCAGCAGTTCCACATGCCTCCACCTCCACCCCCAGCCAGTTCCATCCCCTTGGGTCCTGAAGCAGGTGGCAGAACTACGTGAATAAGCACCTCTGGGATCCTGGCCCACACAAGTACATTGGGGATCCACCGCTCAATTTTGGGGCTAATCTATGGGAGCAATGATGTTCTCTGTGAGTTCCCTCAGTAATTAAAATTTCAACTTGACCTTCTCAGGGTCACAAGCAAGGCAGGAGTTTGCCTCTGGAAAATTCTAGAACCTTTTATATCATTATGGATCATGGGATCATGTGACTCAGAGAGAGAGAGAGAGAGAGAGAGAGAGAGAGAGAGAGAGAGAACCAGTGAATAAAAAGAAGAGCCAGGCACTAGTGGCTCATGCCTGTCATACTAGCTGCAACTCAGGAGGCTAAGACCTGAGCATCAAAGTCTGAAGCCAGCCAAGGCAGGAAAGTCCATCTCCAATGAATCAACAAAAAATGGAAGTAAGGGATGTGACTCAAGTGGTAGAATACCAATAGAATACCAGTGAAAAAGCTAAGAGACAGTGCCCAGGCCCTTAGTTCAAGCTCTAGGACTGACAAGAAGGTGCAAAAGGAAGAGGGAAAAGGAAGGGAAGGGGAGGGGAGTGAAGGGGAGGGGGGAGGAGAGGAGGGGGGAGGGAAGGGAAGCTGCAGCTCTGCGAGACATGGGCAAATGCATCATGCTGACCACAAAGGGCAGGCCTTGGAGGCAAGAGGCAGCCAGAGAACTCTGTGAAGCCTGTCCCAGGAGGGAAGGAGAGGTGAGGGGAGGGAGGGAAGGGAAGGAGAAAGGAGAGGAGGGGAAAGAATGGAGAGGAGGAGAGGGGAGAAGAAAGGAAAAGAGAGAGGGGGAGGAAAGAAGGGGAAGAAGGAAGAAAAGGGAAGGGGAGTAAGAAGGGTTATAGGAGAGGAGAAGGGAAGAAAAGAAGGGAAGAGTGTAAAGGGGGAGCAAAAGGGAGAGAAGAAAAGAAGGTAGAACAGAAAGACTGAGTTGCATGAAGGGAGCTGATAGGAGGAAGAAGAGGGTGGGGCTGCAATGGTGGGGTCAGTGACCTTAGAAGAATAGACACAGTTGAGGCATGGTGGCTAGTATCTGTAATCACAGCTGTGTGATCAAGCAGAAGGGTGAAACCCTATCAGAAAGAAAGTAAGAAAGGAAAGAAGGAAGGAAGTAAGAAAGGAAAGAAGGAAGGAAGGAAGGAAGGAAGGAAGGAAGGAAGGAAGAAAGAAAAACAGACCCCAAGACTTGCCCCCCCCCCAAGAAAAGAGACCCCAAGACTTGCCCCCCCCAAGAAAAGAGAATAAAAGAATCTGTCACAAGAGCTCCAAAAGTGACTTGGGCCCTCAAGAGCTGCCCTCCAGGGCTGCCACTTTGGGACAGGCCCTCCCTGTGCCTGGGGTGGAGGGGCAAAGGCTCCTATGTGCCAAACACAGCCATGGTCAGGGATTGCAAATCTGCTTGACATTGTCACTCATCAGTTTTTTTGGGGTGGGTGGGGTTGTTTGTTTTTGTCAGTCCTGGGTTTTCAACCCAGGGCCAGGCCACTGTCCCTGAGGTCTTTTTGCGCAAGGCTAGCACTCTACCACTTTGAGACAATTCAATTTTCCAGGAGATGTGCTGTTCCATGTATCCCCAGCCCCAGCTCCACTTTGACTCTCTTGGGGTTACTTGGAGATAAGAGTCTCTTGTAAACCCTCAGATCTCAGCCTCCTGAGTAGCTAGGATTATGGGCAGGCATGAGACACCAGCACCTGCCTGGCTCCCTCCTCAGCATTTAGCACCAGGAAGCCACATGAGCAGGAACCCAGAGCTAGGGGAGTGCAAAGCAAAAGCAGATCACAGTCCAACACCAGCTCGCATCTTCTTTACATATGGAGGGATCTGGCAGTCCCTCTTCAGCGTTTTGGGGGGCACCAGCTTTGCCAGCAGGCTGGGCCATAGTCTGGGCTTAGCCACAAGTGCTGTGCTGGGCTGAAGGGGACTTGAGCTGCCATTCCAGAGAGGCACTAGTCTATCAAGTGGCAGATGTTTTCCTAGGGTCTTGATCCACTCTTCTAGCCCCCTGGAGCACAAAGGTGCAGAGCCCTGGGAATCAAGCACTACCCCCAGGTTTAAGCCCCGCCCCTGCTCCTCTTAACCAATGACTTTTCAAATTAGCACCTACATCACTGCAAGTTTCGTTGTGACATTTCCACAGGTCTACAGCGCATTTTGATCAATATCTCCATCTGTCTACCCCATCACTGAGCCCTTCTTAAAGAAATCTCAGGCTCCAGGGTTGTGGGTTTCATCTATAATTCCAGCTACTCCGGAGACTGAAATCTAAGGATAGAGGTTGGAAGCCAGCTGAGGCAGGAAACACAAGAGTTTCTTATGTTCCATTATCTTAACAATAGAGCTCTATCCTTAAGCAGAAAAAACAGAGTTACAGACCCTGAGTTCAAGCACCAGTATATATATATATATATATATATATATATATATATATATATATATATATACATGTGGTCTAGGCTAGCGAAAATCATGATCCTATATACACTGTGGAAAATAACTGTGTAACTTGCAGGCAGGCTGGGAGGGAGAAACTGAGGAAAAGCAAAGAAAGGAGTGAAATGTATTCATTGCCTGACTTATGAAATAGTAACCGCTTTGTATAACACCTTAATAACTGAAAAAAATAACCACAAGCTGGGCACCCACAAGCTGGGCACTGGTTACTCATGAGGCTGAGATCTGATGATCATGGTTCAAAGTCAGCCTGGGCAGGAAAGTCTGCGAGGCTCCTATCTCCAATTAACCACCAGAAACCCAAAGTGGCACTGTGGCTCAGGTGGTAGAGCACTTGCCTTGAGCTGAAGATCTGAGGGACAGCACCCAGGCCCAGAGTTCAAGCCCACGAAGACCACCCCTGCAAAACAAAAAGTTTTTCCTAGGGTAAGGGAATGTGGCTCAGTGGTAAAGTGCTTGCCTAGGATGCATGAGGCCCTAGGTTTGATTCCTTGGTACCACATAAGATTAATAAAAGAATCATAAAAAAAGTTTTTCCTAGAGTTACAAGGATTTTCCCTTATGTTTCTCTCTGGATATATGTATTTGATCTAGGGCTTGAACTGGACCTGAATGCTGTCCCTGAGTTCCTTTTGTGCAAGGCTAACACTCTACACTTGAGCCACAGTGCCACCTCCAGCATTTACTATGATAAATTGGAGATAAGAGTCTTATCTCCAAAGTCCAGGCTGGCTTTGAACTGCAATCCTCAGCTCTCAGCCTCCTCAGTGGCTAGGATTACAGGAGTGAGCTACCAGCACGCGGTTATATTTTATTTTTAGTTTGTGTTTAATTCTGTGATCCATTTTAAGATAACTCATCCAATTGTGTAGGCTTGGTTACTGTTGTTTTTGATGATGACTAAGCAGATGTTTGATGATGTGTTTATCTTCTCTTCTGAACTTTCTCTGTCCCTACAGCCACACAGCTGTGCATTTATTTCTAATTTACTAACTTCTAATGCATGAAGAGCAGGATAAAGATTTGCCTGCTAAGAAGAAAGGAAGGAGAATTTAGATTCAGAAAAGTGTTGAATTTTTAAACAAATATTCCTTGGGTGCCAGTGTCCAAAAAGAAATATAGTCATTACCTGACTTACATAACTGTGACCCCTCTGTACATCACCTTTATAATAATAAAACAATTTATAGGCACCATGGCTCATACCTGTAATCCTAGCTATTCAGGAGGCCAAGATCTCAGGATTGCAGTTTGAAGCACCCTGGGCAGGAAAATCTGTGAGACCCTTATCTCTGATAAACTACTCAAAAAAGCTAGAAGTGGAAGAGCACTAGCCTTGAGCTTGAGCTGACCAATAGTGTCCAGGCCCAGAGTTCAAGCCCCACAACCACCACCACCAACAACAAAAAATCCACTTCTAGACTCCTTATGGGGCTGAGACCGTGACTCAGTGATAGAGTGCTTTGCCTTGTGTGCTTGAGGCCCTGGGTTCAATTCTTCAGCACCACATAAGCAGAAAAATCTGGTAGTGGTGCTATGGCTCAAGTGGTAGAGAGCCAGTCTTGAGCTGAAGAGCTCAAAGGACAGTGCCCAGACACAGAGTTCAGGCCCTAAAACTGAACAACAACAACAAAAAGCCAGAAGTGGCACTGTGGCTCAAGTAGTACAATGCTCACCTTGAACAAAAGACACCTGGAGGAGACAGCACCCAGTCCTTGTCTCCAAGCCTGAGGGCAGGCAAAAAAAAGCAAAAGAATAATAATTTTTAAAATCCACGTATTTCAACCATTATGCTATTGTGTTCATGGGAAGGAGATAGGAATTTATCAAGAAATGCCCTCCAAACCAACTTCATGGAGAATTATTGAAAAATCTTGGCCAGATGCTGGTGGCTCACACCTGTAATCCTAACTACTCAGGAGGTTGAGATCTTAGGCAGAAAAAACCTGAAAGACACTTAGCCACAATTAATCAGCAAACTACTGGAAGCAGAGCTGTGGATCAAGTGGTAGAGCACCAGCCTTGAGCAAAAAGGCTCAGTAAGAGCACAAGGCCCCAAGTTAAAGGAGATCAAGTTAAAGGAGATGGAGGGAAGGAAGAAAGGTAGGAAGCAAGGAAGGAAGGAAGGAAGGAAGGAAGGCTTATCAAAGGCTTATCAAATGTCTTCCTGAACAGAGAGCCAGGCAAGGCAAGGTGGTGTGTGTCTGTAATCCCAGCAATCAGAAGGCAGAGGCAAGAGAATTATAAGTTCCAGGCCACCTGGAACTCCATAGGAAAACCCTGTTTCAAAGAACAGGAGAGGAAGCCAAGTCCTGGTGGACTGAGATCTGAGGATCACAGTTCAAAGCCAGCCAAGGAAGCAAAGTCTGTGACACTCATTTCCAATTAACTAAAAAGCCAAAATGGAGCTCAAGTGGTAGAGTACCAGCCTTGGGTGAAAAAACTCAGGGACAGCACCCAGACTCTGTTCAAGCCCCAGGACAGGCATGAGTGTGCGCATGTACGCATGCACGCACACATACACACACACACACACACACCACCACCACCACCACCACCACCTCCACCACCACCATGACCACCACCATCCAAGCGCCTCGCCAGGCAGACACTTCAGACAGCAAAATGAAGCTGCCATCACTAGTGCTTTCTCTGAAACCCACATTGCTAAGTGGCTGGGTGTATTTTCCAAAGATGACTACAAGAATAGTTTCACCTACATACTTTTCCTTAGTTTGTTTTGATTTTGAAACAGTGTCTCACTATATAATCCAGACTGGCCTGGAACTTCTGATTCTCCTGATTGCCAGCACATACCACCATACTTGGCATTGAATATTTTTTACCAAGACCCATATTAAGAAATGGTTAGGCCAGGCACACACCTGTAATCTTAGTTGCTCAGGAGGCTGAGATCTGAGGATCATGATTCAAAGCCACCCCAGGCAAAGAAAGTCCAAGAGACACTTATCTCCAATTAATCAGCAAAAAGCCAGAAGTGGCATTGTGGCCCAAGCTAAAGAGCTCAGAAACAGAGTTCAGGCCCAGAGTTCAAGCTCCATGACCACCACCAACAACAAAAACAAGTTTAGGCTAGGCAATGGTGGCTCCCACCTATAATCCTAGTTACTCAGAAGACTAAGGATCTGAGGATTGTGGTTGGAAACCAGCCCAGGCAGGAAAATCTATGAGACTCTTATCTCCAATTAACCACTAGAAAACTGGAAGTGGAGCTATGGCTGACAAAAAAGAAAGAAAAAGAAAAATGGATGTTTAGGCCAGGTGCTGCTGACTCACACCTGTAATCAGGCCAGGTGCTGCTGGCTCACACCTGTAATCCCAGCTACTTAGGAAGCTGAGGTCTGAGGATCAAGGTTCAAAACCAGCCCTGGCAGACAAATCTGAGATTCTTTTTCTTTTTTTCTTGCTGGTTGTGGGTCTTTCTTTCGTGTATATGTGTGCATGTGTGTGTGTGCTGGTAATAGGACTTGAACTAAGAGAATGAGTTTTTGCTTTGACTTTTCTGCTCAAGGCTGGCATAGCACAACTCAAGCCAGAGCTCTACTTCTGGCTTTTTGGTGATTAATTGGAGATAAAAATCTCAAGGACTTTTCTGACCTGCCTAGATTGGAGCTACGAGTCTTACTTCTTACCCTCCTGAGTAGCTCAGAAAACAGGCATGAGGCACAGGCACCCAGCTAGCTCCATGATATATTCATCTAGTTGGACAGTTTTTGATGTTTCCAGGTTAGTTTTTGTTGTTTTATTTTTTTGCCTTTTAAAAAGGATCTGAAATAGCACAGTTGTAACTCAGTAATGAAAGTATATGTGATTCTTTCTATAGGGTGATTTCTTAGTGGTAGAATTTCTAGGCTAAAGGAGCAAATGCTTTTCTTAAACAAACAAACTTATTTTCTGCCAGGCACCACTATAATCCTAGCTACTCAGGAGGCTGAGATCTGAGGATCACAGTTTGAAGCCAGCCAAACAAGAATGCCTGTGACTCTTGTCTCCAATTAACCACCAGAAAACCCGGAGTGGCGCTGTGGCTCAAGTGGTACAGTGCTAGCCTTGAACTGAAGAGCTGAGGGACAGCACCCAGGCCTAGAGTTCAAGCCCCATGACCGACAAAAAAATTAATAATTCTATACTCTTCAGAAACACACGCATATACATATTACTTACAATTTCAAAAGGGTGTTCTCATACTCTCAGTCACTAGTTCATTCAATGCTCATGACTCCTCCAGAGGGAGGAGACCATTATGAATCCCAACTTTTCAGAGAAAGCAAAGAGGTTTCATTGAGTGAAGCCATTCACTTAGTGTGACACACACAACCAGCCAGTTGCTGAACAAGCCTGCACTTCATGTCACCTGTTCCACACTCCTCCATTCCACCACCTCATGTACACTCCTCACTTCATAACATTCCTGTGATAGAGACCTTCTAGACCCTTCTAAATCCACAATGGATGGCAGATCTTGCAACCTCCATGAATGGAGCCAGGACGGTTTCTGTAAGAGCAAGTGGATCTTGGCCAATTTACTTTTGTAGGATGATGTTCAGGGGCTCCATTCAGCAGGAAGTAGATAATTTCTGGGGTTCAGATGGTTCTCACATTGCTTTCATGGAGCCCAGAGAATGCCCTTTGGTCAATAGATCCTTGTCAGTTCACTAGTATAAGTTAAAAATTCCACCATAAGATTTATTTACTGATTTATTTATTTTTCCCCAAAGAAGACCATTGTGATTCTGGTTAAAATGCAAACCTGCACAAAAGGGCACAGGGTCTGACCATTCGCTTACACACCTCGATCTCCTTCAAGCTGTCTTGGTTTCCTGATTGTCAATGCACTGAAGCCATAGTACCTGTCATACCTTACTGAAGGCAGTGCAGATGTAGCCCTCAGCAAGGTGCTCACAAGAGTCCCTAAATGCTAAGTAAAACCAGGTCTTCTGGGTGCTTCTTGGTTGTGGCAGCTGCTGGGGAAAGGAGCTGTAGGAGGGTCAGGACCAAAGAAATAGCAGTGCACCTAGGAGGAGCAGCTCGTGGGCCATGTGACAAGGGATGTGGCCCTGGTGGGTGGTGGGGGTTGGTAGAGAGGATAGATGGATGGTAGGGAATTCCAAGTGCTGTTGTCTGCTGTCTGGAAAACCCATATAGGTGACAGACCAAGGCTGCTTTCCTCATTCCTTCTCATCTCAGCAGGTGGGGCCCACTCTGGGTGGCCGGGGGAGAGAGGGGAGGAGGAGTTGGAGGAGGAAGGCAATCAGGTTCTGGCTAAGGATGGGTTCACACTCTCCAGGAAACTATAACATGGGCCCTAGAACAGCCTGTTGCAGAATTTGGAGCAATGCGGCCAGGCAGGGCATATGGCTGTGGATGATATCAGGCGTGGGTGTTTTATGGCTGTGGTGGTGCAGGTTTGCCAGTTTATATGACTTGCCTTTTAATGTTCTGCATCTCAGGCATTGTTTCTGCAGTGCTCACTCTTTCTCTTTCTCCCTATCCCTCTCCTTCTCCCACTCCCCCCTCTCTCTGTCTCTCTGTCTCTCTCTCTCTCTGCTCCTAGTCATCTTCCCTTTGTTTCTGGTCTTTAGAAATGCAGAGGCATCACATAGAAGGGCAGAAACAATGCAGTTCCTATGGCATGCACCACATGTCTGTACACACAGGTCACCACTGTGGCCCACGTCATCCTGCAGCTCAAGGATATCCACACACATAGAACCAAGGATCAGGCTTTGTTAAAGCATGAAGCAGGCAACTTGCAACTCAGACTTTGCCCTTCACCCTTCTCTCCTCCAAAGATCTATTAAATGTGCAGACACAGAAATATGCTTATGCTAGCAATGAGGCTTGAACTCTGGACCTCATGCACTTGCTTAGCTTGTTTTGCTCCAGACTAGTGCTTTACCCGCCATTCGACTGACCCCTCCAATTTTGACATTTTTCTGGTTAATTGGATAGAAATTTTCCATGGATTTGTCTGCCCTGGCTGGTTTTCAACCTTGAACTTCAGGTCTCAGCCTCTTGAGTGGCTAGGTTTAGAGACATGAGCTATTAGCACTAATGTGAGAAAAAGTCTTTTCTATCAAAGGAGTTTTCTTCATTTCTGTTAATATTGAGAGAATTTCTTTTCTTTTTCCATTTTATCCACTATGGGTCTTTAACTCTGAGCCTGGGAACTGTCTCTGAGCTCTTCAGCTCAAGGTGAGAGCTCTACCACTTGAGCCACAGTGCCACTTCTGGTTTTCTGGTGGTTTATTGGAGATAAAGAGTCTCATGGTCTTTCCTGCTCAGGCTGGCTTTGAACTGTGATCCTCAGATCTCAGCCTCCTGAGTAGCTAGGATTACAGGTGTGAGCCACCGGTGCCTGGTGAGAATTGTTTTTCTGAAGGGTTCCTGCTTTGGCCAGGTGGCTTGGCCCTTGTTAAGTACACTTTACTTACAAACTTCTTTTTCCTGAGCACCTGAGAAGCTCCTTGAATTTTAATTACATCTACATCCCTTTCCACATTGTTAGCCTGAGCTCAGCCAATGGGAGCAGAGGGGTGGTGCCTGCTGGATCAGGGACAGAAAGGGAACAGCCTGCCTGCTTGCCAATTTTTTGACTGATGGTGCATTTTCTGTAGAAATAAACTTAACCTTGGTGAGTTGCTTTTGAGATACCGAGGAACTGAAAATCCACTTTACTGTCCAGATCCTTAACCTACACAACCTGGAAGTCTGCATGTACACAGAAGAGGTAGGGCTTGCTGCCTGCCCTGAGCACAGCAGGGTTGCTCTATAACTGACCATAATGCACTTGTACTGAGACAGGAGACAGCATGGGCTAGACTAGAATCTCCATCAGCTCTGTGACCCTGTCTCTATCTCCTGGCTGTTCATTTCCCCATTCAAACAATGGAGTTCATGCTTAGCAATCTCTATATTCTTCTCCAGTCCCATTGGCCTTGTCCTCTTGCTTTTCCCAGGCTCCTTTTTCTCTCCTCTATATTTAAGACATTTTTAAAATTTGTTTATTCCTGGTGCCAGTTATGGGACTTGAACTCAGGACCTGGGCACCGTCATTTAGCTTTTACACACAAAGCTGGTGCTCTACCACTTGAGCCACAGCCTCACTTCTGGCCTTTTTTTACTCATTAATTGGAGATAAGAATTGCACAGTCTTTTCTGTCCAGACTGTCTGGATAGCAAGCCTCAGGTCTCAGCCTCTTCAGTAGCTAGGATAACATATATGAGATATTAGTGCCCAGCAATCAATTATATCTCTAAATGAAGTGAAACAGACATAAAATATTAATTTCAATGTTGGACAATAAAGTGCTATAACGAATCCTCCATCTTAGACTGTCTCTTTGTCAAGCATATAACTTTCTACTCTGTCAAGTCCCTTAATAATGGCAGCCCTTATGGCCAAATGGTTCCTAACAGGTGAGAGCCCCCTTCCCCCATACCAGGGAGGGATTCAAGGGAGAAACATATTTTGTAAGACAGACATTCAGACAATGGCACTCATTCATGCCCTTAAACTCATGTCTTTTCTACTTGCAAAACACATTAACTCACCTGGCACCAGTGGCTCACACTTGTAATCCTAGCTGCTCAGAATGAGATCTGAGGTTCATGGTTCAAAGCCAGCCCAGGCAGGAAAGTCCATGAGACTCTTATCTCCAATTAACCACCAGAAAACCAGAAGTGGTGCTGTGGCTTAAGTGATAAAGTGCTTGCCTTGTGCTGAAAAGCTGAGGGACAGTGTCTGGACCTAGAGTTCATGTCCCATGACCAAAAAAAACCCAAGAAAACAAAATAGACACATTAACTTCATCCTAGTATTACCCATCCCTCCATCCACAAAAAATGAACTTTGTCACTTATTCCAAAATTAACTTTAAAGTCTAAAATCCCCAGTATGACCTAAGTCATATATAGACCAGCTTTAAATCATGCTTCCTTCTGAGTTTGTACGCCAGTGGAACCCAATGTATAGTTCTAAAACACAATGGTGGATTGGCATAGAATGGACATCCCCATTTCTAGAGGGGTACATAGAACAAAAGAAAGGAATAGCCATTAAGTCTCCCAAATCCAACAGAGTAAGCAACATTAAATCTCAAGGATGGAGATGGGTCATCTTAATGAAATTCTATTTCGTGGACACTTAAGGCCTCAGGAAGACTTTCCTAGGTGATGCTCAAGTTTCTGCTCATGCTGAAATTTCATGCCTATGATTTCTTTTGGGGATGTACATTGTAGCTTTGTGTGTGTGTGTGTGTGTGTGTGTGTGTGTAGCCTGGTCTTCAATCAGTCCTCTCAATATTGTCCTAGCAGAGATCTTGATAAGACTCCATTGTCACAGCCTGCTCTCTATAGTAGCTCTGTGATAAAGTGCTTGCCTTGAGCTGAAGAGCTGAGGGACAGTGTCTGGACCTAGAGTTCAAGCCCCATGACCACAAAACCCCCCAAGAAACAAAATAGACACATTAACTTCATCCTAGTATTCCCCATCCCTGCACCCACAAAAATTTAAACTTTGCCACTTATTCCAGCATCAACTTTGTCTAAAATCCCCAGTATGACCTAAGTCACATACAGACCAGCTTTAAATCACGCTTCCTTCTGAGGCTGTATGCCAGCAGAACCTAATGTATACTTTTAAATACAATAGCAGACTGGCATTCAATGAACATCCTCGGGCTGGGAAGGTGGCTCAGTGGTAGAGCGCTTGCCTTGCATGCCTGAGGCCCTGGCTTTGATTCCTCAGCACCACCTAAGCAAAAAGAAAAAACCCAGAAGTGGCACTGTGGGTCAAGTGGTAGAGCACTAGCCTTAAGCTGAAGAGCTGAGGGACAGCACACAAGCCCAGAGTTCAGGCCCCATGACTGGACTCCCCCCCAAAAAATGCACATCCTCATTTCTAGAAGGCTACATAGAACAGAAGAAAGGAATAGCCATTAAGTCTCCAAAATCCAACAGAGTAAGCAACATTAAATCTCAATGCTGGAGATGGGTCATCTTAATGAGATTCCATTTTGTGGACACTCAAGGCCTCAGGAAGACTTTCCTAGGTGATGCTCAATGTTCCGCTCATGCTGAAATTTCATGCCTCTGACTTCTTTAGGGTGAGGCTGTACATTGTAGCTCTGTGCTTTTGTGTGTGTGTGTGTGTGTGTGTGTGTGTGTGTGTGTGTGTGTGTGTGTGTAGCCAGGTCTTCCATCAGTCCTCAAAATATTGTCCTAGCAGAGATCTTGATAATATTCCAGTGTCACAGCCTGCTCTCTATAGCAGCTCTGTCCCTGAAGTAGGAACTTGCCTGGTCTTCAAGGCTTTTGCAAGCCTCCTTTGAGCTTTTAGTGGAGGGGGCTAGTGGAAGCTCAGTAGAACTTTCTGGAGGATCGAGGTCTGTATATCCATCAGCGCTTCAATGCTTTGCACTTCCAGTATCCACAATCACTTTTTTTGTGCTATGAGTGGGGCTTGAACTCAGGGCCTGGATGTTGATCTTTAGGCTAGCACTGTACTACATGAGCCATAGCTCCACTCCCATCATTTTGGTGTAAATTGGAGATAAGAGTCTCATAGATTTTCTTGCCTAGGCTAGCTTTGAACCTTGAGCCTCAGATCTCAGTTTACTGAGTAGCTTGGATTATAGGCCTGAGCCACCAGTGCCCAGCTTACAATGACTTTTTAGCAAGAGGTAGCTATAGGCAGCCTGTAGGTAGATGACTTGTTAGATGGGTTTGGTTTAGTACCAGCAAATTGTTCCTGGAACTTAAGCTTGGAGCTTGGGTGCTGTCCCTGAGTTTTTGTGCTCAGGGCTGCTGCTCTATCACTTGAACCTCAAGTCCACTTCTAGCCTTTTGGTTAATTGGAGATGAGAGTCTCATGAATTTTCAGGATGGCTTTGAATCGTGATCCTCAGATCTCAGCCTCCTGAGTAGCTAGGATTACAAGCATGAGCCACTGGTGCCTGACTTTAAAATGAGATATTTTCACATACAATTCGTATGTGTTTCTGGCTCCTCTGGGACACCAGATTTTTTGATAACATTGGTCTTTTTTTGCCAGTCCTGGGGCTTGCACTTAGGAAACTGTCCCTGAGCTTCTTTTGATCAAGGCTAGCATGCTATCACTTGAGCCATGGCACCAATTCCAGCTTTTTCTATTTATGTGGTACAGAGGAATTGAACCCAGGACTTCATGCATGATAGGGAAGCACTCTACCATTAAGTCACATTTCCAGACAATATTGATCCTTATATGTCTTCAGTAGTATACTATGAGAAATTGGTGTGTGTGTGTGTGTGTGTGTATGTGCATGCATGCATGTGTGTGCATATGTTTGTATACATATGAATGAGTATACATCTTGCTTTGCACTTGCCCAGAGCTCTCTCGTTCCAGACCTCTTGACCTGTCTAGCCATGTTAATACTTGATGGCCCAATCATTTATGACACCTGGTCCAGGCAATCATTTTACCTTAGAAGTAAGTACATGAGGCCCAGATAAGGTGGGTGACTTTATCAGAGTCACACAGCCTCCACCACAGACAGAGTAGGCATTGTTTACATAATATGAAGTTGCCCTGTGGCTCAAGTGGTAGAGTGCCAACTTTGAGCCAAGGAAACAAAAAAGCCAAGAGCAAGTGCAAGGTCCTGAGTTTAAATCCTAGTACTGACACAAAAGACAAGGCTTTCTCTGCATCTCTGTGTCATGGCATCTCATCTACCTCAGAGATGATCGTTGTTAAGATTCCTGAGTGCTTACTTCAACATTTTGTTTGGATGAATTTAATAAATTCTTTCTCCCCCAGTATTTTAACACAACAGTAATTAGGCCACTCATGGTGTGTGTAGACCTACTCCATTTTTGCTTAACATTTTTGCTTTCATTTCAGCACACAGGACTCTTTTATTTATCTCTTTTTTTGGCCAGTTGTGGGGCTTAAACTCTGGGCCTGAACACTGTCCCTCAGCATTTCAGCTCAAGGCAAGTGCTCTACCACTTGAACCACAGGGCCCTTCTGGTTTGCTGGTGGTTTATGGAATACAAGAATCTCATTGACTTTCCTGTCTAGGCTGGCTTGCGACCCTCAGATCTCAGCTTCCTGAGTAGCTAGGATTACAGGTGTGAGGCACTGGCTCCTGGCTTTATTTATCTTTCATGGCTGCTTATGACAGATGAACATTAGGCTATTATTCAGGACCAACAAAGTTAATCCACCAAAAAGCACAGACAAGAAACATCTTAGACTTTGTGGATCCTAGGATCTCTGTACCCATTCTTCTTCCTTCCTCTTGTTTTGAACACTTCTTAACAATGCAAGGATTATCACTAGCTCACACAAACAGTCTGATGCGGCTACTACCTCAGGGCTAAGGTAGAAAAAACAAAATGTATCTACCAGACACTTTGGGAACACATTTCAAGCAAAATCGTGACCAGTCTTGCCTCAACCTTTGCATCTCTGAGTAATAGAAGAAATCATGCGGAGACAGTGATTCACAGACTCCGGGCTATTCAGTGGGTACAGCAGAGCTGCTGGAAGCTCTTCAGTCATTCCTTCAGAGAGTTCTGTCCATTGTGCTGAAGATTCGTCCCCTGCTAGAGGCTTACGTAGAACTTGACTTGGAATACAGAATTGGAAAGACTCACCTTTTTCTCAATTTTAGAGGGAGGCTCAGAGCATAGCCACACCCCTCCCCCCAATGTTGCTTTATCTCTTTCCTCCTTTTTTTTGGTCCCACTTCTGTTGTTCACAGTCTTTGGTGATAGCCCTGCTGCCCACACTTTTAGGGCCAGTGAGTGAATCCATGTGGTCAGGAGGGGAAAGGAGTTGTTTCATCACTTTGGAGGTTTCTGGCTACAATGAACAGAACCCCCTGGCACAAATAAATTTAAATAAACAACATATACCACATCAGGTATATACCATGTGCAGGTACAGAAGGAGGGATGTGTCAAGGTAAGACGCAGAGAGTAGCTGGGTGGGGATATATCATGGTTTATTTTGGCATATCTATTCAACATATTAAGTCCATCTTTGGGAATAAGATGGGTGGCCTTGCTCTAAGAGACATTGCCTGGCGCTGCTTCACAGAGACGGAAAACATCAACCCTCCTCCCATACACCCTTGACATGCATTCCTCATTGGCCAGAAATGGGTCACCTGGCCAATTGCTGAGCCAATCATTGATAAGAGGGATTTAGAAAACCAGCCCTGGCTGAGAAAAATTCTCTGGGGTTGAAAAGATAGCTGTTTGGGCTGCCACTGCCCTTTTTAAAAATTCAGTGTATTTTTGTTTGTCAAGCAGATCACATATGGGACACTGGCAGAGAGGAAAGTGGGAAGAACTTTCCTTCTTCAGGGGAGAGATAGGGAGAGTTCTTTCTCTGCAAATCCCTTATCTGAGCAAACCTAGGTCATGGGGATGAATGGACTTGGAAGAAGGCATTAGAGTGACAGGGAGGAAGAGGAAGAAGTGAAGCTTCAGAGTGAAGCCCACCTCCTACTTCCTTTTCCATCTTTCTTTGCTTTTTCTTTTTCTAAAATTTCTATTCTCTGCAGAGACCCAAGCATCAGAATAGAAGCTCCCAATAGGTTTATCTACTCATTTATCCTTCTCTGGGAACATTTGCTTTGTTAGCATTGAAAAGATTTATTCACCCCATCTTTGTTTTCACCCTTGTGGGCTTTCTGCTTATTATTGGTTGTTTTTTGTTTGTTTTCTTGCTTTTTCTTTTTGTACCAGTCCTGGACATTGTCCATGAATTATTTTTTGCTCAAGCCTGCACTCTACCACTTGAGTCACATTTACACTTCTGGTGGTTTCTTTTGTTTAATTTTTTTTGGAGTGTCCGGTCGTGGGGCCTGAACTCTGGGCCTGGGTGATGTCCCTCAGCTCTTCAGCTCAAGGCTAGCGCTCTACCACTTGAGCCACATCGCCACTTTCTGGCTTTTATCTTTTTGCTTATGTTGTGCTTAGGAATTGAACCCAGGGCCTCAGGCATTCAAGGCAAGCACTCTACCACTGAGCCACCTTCCCAGCCCTGGTGGTTTATTTTGGTAGTTAATTAAAAAGAAGAGTCTCATAGGCTTCCCTACCCAAGCTGTCTTTGAACTGCGTTCCTCAGATCTCAGCCTCCTGAGTAGTTAGGATGACAGGGGTGAGCCACAGGCACCTGGCTCTGCTGATTTTATTTTAAGCTTTAAATGGAAAAGCTTCTCTTTGAAATCTTTGCTTATGTATATCAAATCCCACTGGAGAGTTGGAACCAATTTACCAAGTGTTTATATCATTTCATTCATTCCCTAATGCATTCATTCTTTCATAATCTTGTAATATCATAAGCCCAAGTCCAATGCTGGCCCTTCTTTCTTGCCATAGGGTGGATTTGGGTATGCCCTTTGAGGCCAGACTTCCAGGAGAGTCAAATGAAGAAATACCAAGGACTGAGGCAAGTACTGAGAAATATAGTCCCCAAATTCCTTCCATGGAATTTTGCTCCAGGATCCATGCTGCCTGAATTCTGGAATAGGTCACCTGCCTAATTTTGTTTCACAGAAAAAGATGGCACAGGTCAGCTGATGCTTTCTGTTGATCTCTCCTCCACACCTTCAGGAAGGAGACCACATGATTACATGACCAGATCATGTGATTGTGTGACCACAAGTCTCTTTCGCTGCTCCAAAGATGGAAGACACATGGGATGGGGAGCCACATTGGTTTCTGCATCAGGCTGACTTATTCCTTCTGTCTCTACTCCTGTTCTTCAGTTTTCTGGTCTACCTAATGGGAACAAAGATAATGTTTACCTCACTGAGTGATTGCAAAGATAACTCATGGGAAGTCTCTGGTCTAGGCCCTGCCTCTAACAGTGCTCAATACAGTGTATTCATTTACCTACCTGAAAGTGTATTTTAGTCCCAAACAGTACTATTTTCATAAGCAGAGAAGCATGATCATATGCTGTTGCTGTTTAGAAGGAGGTCATCAGCAAAATTTGTTGCTCAGACTGGGTTTCTGTCCTGCCTGGTGGCTAGAGTTGTTTGGTCATCCCATGCCTGTCGCTCCCTCAACATGTTAGAATTTAGCTGCATGTATCACTTTGAACTATGATTACTGCCAGTAAACACTGGGCAGAAGACTGCATTGGAAATGATTCTTGAAGAGTTCAATGTGACAGAAAATACACAAATGCAGAACATAGGCAACTAGACTAGGAGCCTTGACGGTTGCCAAATGTAGAGTAGCAAAGAGATCTAGGAGAAAATTCCATGATTATTTCATCCACAGAAATACCAACTTGTTGTGGAAGTTTGGGTATATGGGTCTCTCTGCCTTCGCTTGTGTGTATGTGTGTGTGTGTGTGTGTGTGTGTGTGTCTGTGTGTTTAAAAGAGACAATATTATGATGATATTATATTGTGCTATAGATCCCCCAGATTGTTACCCACCGATGGTTTTGCTTGACCCACAGAAGATTTTAGACTTTCAAATTAGTTTGTCAGGTCTGGTGCCTCTGGCTCACACATGTCATCCCAGCTACTCAAGAGGCTGAGATGTGAGGATCAAGGTTCAAAGCCAGCCTGAGCAGACCAATTGGAGAGGCTCTTATCTCCAATTAGTCAGCAAAAAAGCCAGAGGAAGAGGTGTGGCTCAAGTTGGTAGAGCACCAATCTTGATTTATTAAGGAAAAGCTAAATCAGAGCATGAAACCCTGAGTTCAAGTTTCAGTGCCCACTACCACACACAAATTAGTTGTCATCATTTAAAGAATAGATGGTTTCATTCCGCATCTGGAGGAACAGATAGTTGGAGTTGAAAATTGCTACCATTAAAAATGTCATTGTAACCGGGGGCTGGTGGCTCACGCCTGTAATCCTAGCTACTCAGGGGGCTGAGATATGAGGATCTTGGTTCAAAGAAAGCCCAGGCAGGAAAGTCTGTGAGACTCCTATCTCCAATAAACCACCAGAAAACCAGAAGTGGCGCTGTAGTTCAAGTGGTAGAGCGCTAGACTTGAGCTGAAGAGTTGAGGGACAGCGACCAGGCCCAGAATTCAAGTCCCATGACTGACAGAAAAAGAAAAAAAATTCCTTGTTATTATAAAGATGATGCACAGAGGGGTTACAGTTCCATAAGTCAAGTCATGAGGACAGATCTTCTTGGCCAGTGGTCACCCCTTCCCATGCTCTTTTGCAGTGTTCCCTACCCTCCCATCTCCACCAGTAAGTTGGATAGTTCATTTAAAAGTGTCCATTGAGTACTGTTACAGCATTGGTTCACCCTTTTTCCCTCGATTTCTATGCCTCCAACTTCGCAACATTTGAAAGGCCAAAAAGGTGATTTGGGGGGGGCAGAGGAAAGGGAGTGCTACCTTTCCTGGAACTTCATCTCCACTCACCCAAATGGCTCAGTGAAGTTTTCTGCCTGCATCCCTGAGCAGATCATCTGCTTAGCATGATTCAAATTCTCCTGAGGGTTCTAACTACAGCAAGGCTTGCTCCATTCTTCCAGCCAAAAGGGGAAATAAAAGCAGATTGATATTTTCCTGTCTGTCTGACATTTCACCCCCTCTCCCAGAAAGAATGTGTATCATTAACTTTATTGATCATAACAGCCATTATTTAGTAGAATTTAGGATGATTTCAACATCTTCTCTCAATGTATTCTTTGAGTTGTTGGCATTAACATCTCCCATTTTGTAGAAGAGGAAACAGAGTTTCAAAGAAGCTAAGGAATTTACTGGGCCAACCTCTGATGCAGATTGACTGACAAAACACAACCCCCTGCCCTTGAACCACTAGAATCATCCAACAGCAGAGATAGGGCCAACTGCTCATCCAATTAAATAACACCAATAAGGCAAGTTTTCAAAGCAGAAAGTTTCCATCTGGGATACATTTCTCATTTCACATGTCATAGGAAGGAATCCGCAGCCCTCTGATTATACCATCTGCGGGCTTGGGAGGAGACAGTGTCCTCCAGAGAGGTCAAAGTTTGGCATTGTGATGAGATACTAGCTGTCAGGATGAATGTAGCCAGGAAGTAAAACATTGCTTCCAAAGTCAGGGAGAGGTGAGAAAAGAGCTCAGCTCCATGACACTGGCAGAGACCTGAGGCTGGTGCTCTGGGCAACATTTGGCTCAGCAATCTCTGGTGAGATTAGACCAGCTGGGCCTGTGCAAACATTACACAGTTACAAAACTAGGAGATGTTATAAAGGTCATTAGGACCCATAGCTATAGGGAAGATTTTCTTATAAAAGTTCAGCAGTGGGCTGAGAAACTCAGCATAGCCTGGTGCTGGTGGCTCACACCTGTAATCCTGGCTAATCAGAAGACTGTGATCTGAGGATCGAAGTTCAAAGCCAACCTGCAAAAGAAGGTCCATGACACCGTTAACTTTAATTAACCCTGCAAAAACCTCCACCTGTAGCTGGGCACTGGTGGCTCACACCTGTCATCCTAGTATTTAAGAAACTGAGATCTGAGGATCATGGTTCGAAGCTAGCCTAGGTGGAAAGTCCATCATGAGATTTTTTGGGGGGAGGGAGCTGTTGTGGGGCCTGAACTCTGGGCCTGGGCGCTGTCCCTCAGCTCTTCAGCTCAAGGCTAGCACTCTACCACTTGAGCCACAGTGCCACTTCCGGCTCTTTTCTTTTTGCTTATGTGGTGCTGAGGAATTGAACCCAGGGCCTCAAGCATGCAAGACAAGCCCTCTACCACTGAGCCACCTTCCCAGCCCCATCATGAGATTTTTATCTCCAATTAATCTCCCCAGAAAGCTAGAAATGGAGCTGTGGCCCAAGTGGGAAAGTGGTAGCCTTGAGCAAAACAAAACAAAACAAAAAAAGCAAAATATTCAGGGACAACTCCCAGACCCTGAGTTGATGTTCCAGTGCCAGCCTCCAGAGAAGACAACAACAAAATAAAGCAGTATGCTACAGCACACTCTTCTACAGATTTGGTAGAGATGTGCTTGACCTTCATTCAAATGACGAGAACTCTGCTTGATGCTACTCAGTGGAGCCGAGGGGAACGTCTCCTTTCTCTGCGGGTGTCAACCATTCATGTTGCACGTTGAAGGTTCTATTCCCACTGGTTACCATTCCTCGGCCAAAGCTGTTCCATGTGATTGAGTTTTCAGCTCTCTCCAACTATTTTGAAGCTCTTCTGACCTACGTTCTCTCCTGGGAGATTGGTCCTTCTAGGACACTTCACCTGGATGAGTTTTGCTGATTGGTCTCACATGGAAAGGGGCCAGTGAAATATTACACTTAGATGTGTTTTGATGGGCTGGGTCAGTGGGAGGCAGGAAGGAGGCCTAGGCCGTTCTTTATTGCTTTCTTGATTCAGTGTGACATTGGTGATCATCATGGCTTCCATCTGTGTGATCCCTGATGGACGGTCCCTTGTGCACAAATCTGACTCTCTGTGGACTCTGATAACACTTCTTCTGAGCTTTCATCTCCTTTGTCCTTGGGGAATCCACAGCTCTCTTTTGCTGCCAATCTCCAGTGGCCCTTGTTTATTCTTTAACCTCTTACCCATCACTTCTTTCTTCCAGTTGGTTCACACAAGTGAACTGAATTTCTGAATTTGTGTGTGTGTGTGTGTTTTTGTGTGTGTGTGTATGCAAGTACTTAGACTTGGGCCTCTTTGCTTGTTTTGAGTCCACTCAAGACTTGTGTTCTACCCCTTGAGCCACAGCTCTACTTCCTGCTTTTTGGTCAATTGGAGATCAGAGTCTCACAGACATTTCTGCCCAGGCTGGCTTCAAATCCTGATCTTCAAACCTCAGCTGCCTGGATAGCTAGGCTGACAGGCATGAGCTACTAGTACTGGGCTTTCCATTTGGGCATTTTGTTTCCTGCTGAGACATGGAGCAGATGCTCCTGCTGAATTCACTCCTATGTGTTCCAAGTTGTTTTTCGGTTATTTCACAACCAATTACGTCCAGCCCATCACCAAGATCATCACATTGGCTGCCTGCCCCTGGCACATATCGTTGCCCCTCCATGAGTTCTTGGTCAACTAGAAATGTGAGGTCATTATGATGAGGTCATTCTTTTTGGAACTTGATTTCAGAACTAGGTTACCCAGGCTACAGGCTTGCCGCCATCTTAAGGACTGTTTATGAGTGAGCTACTGTATTCCTTCATTCTCAACTTTCTGCTCTTAAATAAGAGTATCATGGCATTCCTTTCAAGCTAATTACTGCTAGGATGAAGTGAATTGACATACATGGCAAACTTTTCATACAGGACAGTGCTTAGTGCTTCATACGGGTGGCCTTCATTGTCAAGCTAACCATGCTTTACATACTAGAGCAAACATTTGGTCAAAACACTTCGCTTGTCTTTTATAAGATGCTTATTGTCTCATGGGCACTGCAAACAGTGATTCTGTGTTGCTTTCTGGAGCCAGGTACCTTGGGAAGGAAATGGTGAGCCATCGTGTGTGTGTGTGTGTGTGTGTGTGTGTGTGTGTGTGTGTGTGTTTGTGTGTGTGTGTGTGTGCACACACGGGTGCATGTTCTGGTTCTGAGGCTTGAACTCAGGCTTGAACTCAGGACCTGGACACTGTTATTCTACCACTTGTGCCACACTTCCATTTCTGGCATAAAAGTCATAGGGACACTCCAGATTAGGCTGGCTTTGAACCATGATCCTCAATCTTAGTCTTCTGAGTAGCTAGGATTACTGTTGTAAGCCATCAGTGCCCGAATTGTAATTGATTTTTTTTCTTTTTTCTTTTCCCCAGCCTTATTTGAGTTTTCTCAGGTGTTCCCTACTGTGAGATGGAGTTGTATGTGAAAAGATGATTATAAGCAAAAAATATTGTGTGTTGGAAAATGTGTTTAATTCACCCTGGCTACTGGATATCTTTGCCTAGCAACAATGTGCTAGAGTGGTTAGTTATTAGCTCTCAAAATTGCTGGGCTGATCTGAACTGTAGGTACCATCTCTGTTCAGCTTTGCAGGAGAAAATCCCATTCATCAGCCTGAGAAAAGATTCACATTGAAAATTCAAGATATGAGCCAAGTACTGGTGGCTCACGCCTGTCAACCTAGCTGCTCAGGAGGTAGAGATATGAGGATTGTGGATCAAAGCCAACCGAGGCAGGAAAGCCCATGAAACTTTTATCTCCAATGAACCACCAAAAAGCCAGAAGTGAAGCTATGACTCAAGTGTTAGAGTGTTAGCCTTGATCAAGGTACAGTGCTCAGGTCCTGAGTTCAAGCCCCAGGACTGGCAAATGTGTGCATGAACTTACCCTCCAAACCCCTTACCCACAAATTCAAGATATGATTTCTACTAAACAGTTGTCATTTTCTGCCATCTATTACTATAAAAAAAGAATCTATAGTTGGGATAATATAGGCAGGGTAAGTGATAGGGAAGCTAGAAAATATATTCAAAAATTAAGCTGGAATTAGGAGTGAGGGTATAATCAGGCTAAAAAATTAAACACTCTGGCTGGGTGCTGGTGACTCACATCTTTAATCCTAGCTACAGGCTCATGCCTGTCAACCTAGCTACTCAGGAGGCTTGAGATCTGAGGATCCTGGTTCAAAGCCAGCCTGGGCAGGAAAGTGCATCAGACTCTTATCTCCAATAAACCAAACCTGGAAGCACAATGGCTCAACTGGTAGAGTGCTCGCCTTGAGCTGAAGAGCTGAGTGACAGCACCCAGGACCAGAGATCAAGCCCCACATCAACAACAACAACAACAAATAATAATTGGTGGAAAAATCATTATAACCACAAGAACTTGAATCAAAAACTGTTTCAAGAACCCACAGACCTGCCTTCTTTCTAACACTTTCGTTTTTTCTTTTTTCTTTTTTCCACATGTAGATTTCTGCTCCAGAGAAGTAAATAGGTGTGGGAATAAAAAGTGCCTTTTTTTGGTAAATCTATGACCAGAATGAGTATCTTAAATACGATCATGAGGAGCATACTTCCATGTCACAAAACCCCTTTGCCAATCCAGATCCACTGTGCCAGTCTTGCATAATAGTAGCAAAATTAAGAAAAACAACCAAAGGATAATTGAGAAGTTGTTAGGTAACCCTTCATCCAGGTGACCAGTTTGTGAATAAGGGGCTCCAATGCACATAGAGACATGAAGGTCACCTACGAAGGCCCTAATTCTCTGTTTGTCAGAAGCCGTCCAATTTTCCCACTCCTGGAAACTGGCAAGATACTGTCAGCTAACTTGTGTGAAGTTTGTGCATGACTTCAAGCTTGTATTGTTCATCTGAGTTCCTCAGGGGTCACAGTGGGGCATGGAAAATCTGGTAGGGTTCCCTTTTCTTTCTTTTTCTTTCTTTTTTTCGTCAGTCATGGGACTTGAGTTCTGGGCCTGGGTACTGATCTTGAGCTTTTCAGTGCCCTACCACTTGAGTTACGGCACACTTCTGGTTTTCTGGTGGTTAATTGGAGATGAGTCACAGAGATATTCCTGCATTGGCTGGCTTTGAACTGTGATCCTCAGATCTCAGCCTTCTGAGTAGCTAGGATTACAGGCATGAGCCACCAGTGTCCAGAGGGTTCTCTTTTCTATTCGGGAAATCTCTTTTCCACATACCTTCCCAAAGATACCTAAGAAACCAGAAACAGAGCTTGATTATTTTGTGGCCATTGGGATTGAATTTAAAGTCTCACATTTACCACGCAAGTACTCTACTGTGTTAGCTATACTCTCAGTCCTGTTTACTTTTTGGGTTTCTTTCTTTCTTTCCCTCAGATAGGGGTCTCATGTTTTTACTCCTACTGACCTTGGAACACAGCGTTCTACCTTTGCCTCCAGAGTAGCTGGGATTATAGTCATGCATTATCATGTCTGGATTTTTTAAGTATTTGTATTAAAGTTTGAATTCAGGGCTTTGAGGCTCAAGGCTGGCATTCTACCCCTTGAGCCACAACTCTACTTCTTGCCTTTTCCTGGGTGGTTGGATGTAAGACCCAGAGGATTTTCTGTTTGGGTTGGCTGAGAATTTGATCTTCATATCTCAGCCTCTTGAATAGCTAGGAGTGCAGATGTGAGCCACCAGTGTCTTTTCCTTCCTTCCTTCCTCCTCCTCCTCCTAGTCCTCCTCGTCCTCCTCCTCCTCTCCCTCCTCCTTTTTAGGTAGGTTATCACTAAATTTTGTCTTGGCTTGCCTTCAACTATGGTTCTCGTATCTCTACCTCTAGAGGAGTGAGTCAGCATAGCTGGAAAGGAAATAGAACTTTTGCCTGACTCACTGGGGTGACAAGAGCAGCAGGAATTCATATTATCTCAACCATCTCTCAACCTTTTCTAATTCATTTTTCCTCCCTCTAAACTTTGTGTGTGTGTGCATGTGCGTGCGCGCATGCGCGTGCAAGCACGCACATTTATAATTGTGCTAGTACTAGGGCTTAGACCCAGGGCCTGGAGCTCTCAATTGGATTTTATTGCTTAAGACTGTACTTTACCATATCGACCACAGCTCCATTTCCAACCCTTTTTTGCCAGTTGTGGGGCTTGATCTCAGGGCCTGGGCACTGTTCCTAAGCTTCTTTTGCTCCAGGCTAGCGTTCTACCATTTAAGCTACAGTGCTACTTCTGGTTTTTCTGTGTATGTGGCACTGAGGAATTGAACCCAGGGCTTTTGCCATGCTAGGCAAACACTCTAACACTAAGCCACCTTCCCAGTCCCTGTTCCCAATTCTTTGCTGGTTGATTGGAGATCAGGCTCTCACAGACTTTCCTGCCTAGGCTGGCTTCAAACTTAGGTACTTAGATCTCAGTCTTCTTAAGAGCTAGGATTATAGGCACGAGCCACCAGCATCCAGATTCATGCCATGTTTTTTTGTTTTGTTTTTTGTTTTTGTTTTTGCTTCTGATCCAGATTGTAAGCATGTCTTGGATGGATTTATATCCTGCTTAGGTCCATAGCCCACACAGTACAAAGTACAGTTTACCTTCACATGAGGTGAATTCTCATGGGCATTTAGTGGTGAGGATTACATAGTGTGGGCTATTATAGGACCGAGGCAGTATGTGATAAAATGGAAAAGCACACAGCAGAGACCCTGGCATCTCTTTGATGGCCACAAAGGGAAAATCTGGGTTTCCTCCTTCTTGACATAAGTTCCTTTTTGGATTCTCCACATGTGAAATTGTTCTGAAGCGATCCTTCTTTGATCTCCAACAAAACGCGCTTTGTAGAGCCTCTCCATCCCTGACCCCCTGTGCCTCTCCTTCCCACAATAGCCGGATATTCTTCAGAGATAATGCCATCTGCACAGTAGCTTTGTGTCTCCTTCATGTCCCTCAGAAGTAGGGGTGAGGTGGCTTCAAACTTAGAGACCTACAGCATCACTGAAAGGTCTTTGTTGCTTTTCCTGGAGATAAATGGGTGTCAGTGTCTCTGGGCAAAAGGAATAAAACTTTGCACAACGATTCTCAGATCTCAGCCTCCTGAGTAGCTAGGATTACAAGGTGTGTACCACTGACACCTGTCTGGATTCTTTTTTTTTGTCAGACCTGGGTGTTGAACTCAGGACCTGGGCACTGTCCCTGAGATCCTTTTGCTAAAGGCTAGCACTCTACCACTTGAGCCACAGCCCCATATCTAGCTTTTTCTATGTATATGGTCCTGAGGAATCAAACTCAGGGCTTCATGAATGCTAGGCAAGCACTCTACCACTAAGCCCTGCATTTCAAGCCCTGCATTCATGTTTGAGAATGGTTTTCTTTCTCTTGTCAGCCCTCTTTCCTTCTTGTAGTTTCATGAGAATCTCAATTCCTTTCTCCTGAACACCACCAGTTTATCCTCCAAATGGAAAAGAGATGGAAAGGATTCAGAGTTTCATAATGCTTTGTTTTGGATTTATTTTTCTTCAATTGATTTCTTTGTAATTAAAAAGGTCATACAAATGTGAGGGGCTGGGAAGGTGACTCAGTGGTAGAGTGCTTGCCTTGCATGCCTGAGGCCTTGGGTTCGATTCCTTAGCACCACATAAGCAAAAAGAAAAGCCAGAAGTGGTGCTGTGGTTCAAGTGGTAGAGTGCTAGCCTTGAGCTGAAGAGCTGAGGGACAGTGCCCAGGCCCAGAGTTCAGGCCCCAGGACCGGGCCAAAACAGAAAAAAAGAAATGTAAGAGAAATGGTAGAAAGATGGATGGGATCCTAATAGATGAGGTGGGTGGGATATGGTGAATAATGGTGAAAGCATCTGGTTGTTAAGAATGTGGACTGACAATCATTCCTTCATGCTGAGTTTTTGGGGTAGGGAACCAAAGGCCCACGGAAGGGACTTGAGTGGCCTGTGGAATTTCTGTGGGCAGGGCTCTCAGCGAACAGCGCCCCTGGTGGCCAAATCCAGTGTAGCAGCGCATGTTACTTTGGGAAGCAAAGAACTGTCTGGCTCCCCACTAACCATGCAGAGACAGGAGAAATGAATACACCCGGGGACATTTTTTTAGATACAGCCATAGAATGCATACATCTCTGAAGAGAATCAGCCTCTGTGGGCAGCTGGTGGTTTAGTTAAGAAGTGCAGGGTTGGAGAAGAAAGGAGGGAGAAAGAACCAGGGATGTTGGTTTCTTGTTTTAATCTGTTAGCGTCTTCTGTCCCCTGTGCTAAGCAAGGTATTGTCAAGTGACTTTTTCAGAAGTTCAGTGTTCGATTGCTCTGCTGGTACTCAGAGACTCTCAGACAAGCATCTTCTTCAGTCTTCTATTCAGTAGTTTTCCTGCTGACCCATAAACCACACATCATCTCTGGGCATGGTTCTGTTTCTCTCTCTCTCACTTTTTTCTTCTTGGTGCTGGTTTTGGGGCTTGAACTCAGGGCCAGAGTGTTGTCTCAGAGTGCTGTCTATAACTTGAGCCACAGCTCTACCTCTGTTGAGTGTGTGTGTGTGTGTGTATGTGTGTGTGTGTGTATGTGTTTGGTGGTTAATTGACAAAAAGTTTCATACATTTTCCTGCCCAGGCTGAGCTTGAATGATGAGATCTCAGATCTCAGGTCTCTCCTCAGATCTCAGCCTTGCATGTAGCTAGGATTACAGACATGTGGCACTGGTGCCCGACTATGGTTACCTCTTCTTCCTTTTCTCCTGTTTCTGTGGTTCCTTTTGTTCATTCCTGGCCACCTCCATTTGGTGAAGAATGTTTTAGCCATCTTCTTCCCAATCCCTTACCCTTTCAAGAAGCCATGTGTGATATGATCACCAGATGCAATCTCTTTGATCATAAATAGGATCCCATTTTACTTCCTGAGCTGCGTGTTACACAGTGGCCTCAACAAATGGCCTATCTCCTTCCATTCTCACAACAAGCCTATGATCAAAGTAGTTGTCTTTTATAAAAATTGCCAAACTGTGGGCCAGTGGCTTATACTTACAATTCTAGCTGAGATCCGAGGATCATGGTTTGAAGCCAGATGGGCAGACGAATCTGAGAGCCACTTATCTCCAATTAACCACCAAAAATAAAGAGCTTTATGTACAGCACCAACCTTGAGCTGCAAAAAAGCTCAGGAGCAGTGCCTAGGCCCTGAGTTCAAGCTCTAAGACTGTCAGATGCACACACGCATACACACACATGCACACACACACACACTTGTCATTTTATAGTTAAGAAATGGAGTCACAGGTTAAGCAGCTTGTCCAAGATTAACTCACTGACAAACAGCAAAGCTAGGGAATAGACTCATGCCTCATGGGCTCCATCAGTCATACTTGTTCTTCCTGGACTGCCATATCAGCTGCAGAGCTCTGCCTGGTTGTTGGCAACATGAATTATGGCATCTTGAGGTGGGTGGCAAATCCCTGTGTATCACTTGGCAGGGTGAGCCTGGTGAAGCTATCTGGGTCGTCCAGGTGGACATTGTCTCAACAACAGTGATATATTCAGGTCCCATGAGAGAGAGAGACACCAGGGCCTCTTCCTTCTTCGGCTTTGGTGCAGGGGGAGCTACAGCTTCAAGGAGAGTGAGAATTTGGCTCTGGTCCCTGGTCTATTGCCAAACCAGCCTTGTAGAGGCTGCTTCTGCTTAGGGATTATCACAAATTGCTGGGCCCTGCACCTGACAGCCAGCCAGCTGCACGATGTGTTCAGAAAGCCAATAGAAGCCACCACTGCAGAAGCCTTCTGTTTATGTTCCGATCCTCCTCATCCATCATGCCAGACAATGGAGTCAGTGTGACAGTCACCTTCATCCCAGATGAGGATTCAGGGGTGAGGTGTCACGTCTCTGGGGGACAGAGGGCCTTAGCTCCCTCGGGGAAGGGCGGTCACCTCCTTCTGGCACGTTTAGCAGTCATTTCCTCATTCAACTCCCATTTGTTAATGCATGTATTGAGCAAGTTGCTGATGCCTAGCTACTGGGAGCAGCCAATAGTCCTTGACCTCTTCTAAAAGATGAGAAGAAACAAGTGCTACCATTCCTCCAGGGTAGTCAGCAAGAGTCTGAAAGTTTGGTTCAGAGATTACTGCTAACCGTGTGTGTGTGTGTGTGTGTGCGTGTGTGTGTGTGTGTGTGTGCGCGCCCACGCGCTCACTCGCATGCCAGGACTGAAGTTTGAACTTAGAACCTTCTACTTGCTCTTGTTCAACTTTTTTGCTCATGGCTGGTGTTCTACCACTTCATCCATACCTGTACTTTCTTGTGCTGGTTAATTGGAAATAACAGCCTCCCAGATTTGTCTGCCCAGGATTCTCAGATCTCAGCCTCCTGAGTAGCTAGGATTATAGGCATGACTCAGCACACAGCTTCTTGCTAATTTTTGAATAAAAGTTCAGAAAGCCATTTTCATCCTTGGAGCCAGAACTAATCCATTGCTTTTCATGCATGATCTCTCTCTTTACAATTGGTGATTTAAAAGTAAATAAATGAGGGCTGGGAAGGTGGCTCAGTGGTAGAGCGCTTGCCTTGCATGCCTGAAGCCCTGGGTTCGATTCCTCAGCACCACATAAGCAAAAAGAAAAAAGTCGGAAGTGGTGCTGTGCCTCAAGTGGTAGTGTGCTAGCCTTGAGCTGAAGAGCTGAGGGAGAGGGCCCAGGCCCAGAGTTCAGGCCCCAGAACGGACTCCCCCCCCGCAAAAAAACATACATTTCAAAAGGCTTAGAAACCAAGCAAAGGCTGGAAGTATAGCTTGATGGTAAAGCATTTGTCTAATGTATATGAGGCCCGGAGTTCATCCAACAGCACAAAACCAAATAGCAGCCAACCAAATTTCTTCCTCCTGAGCTCTAGCCTCTCTCCAAAGTGACAGCTTTTCCTTTCTGGAAAGCAGTTTGGGGACACGTAAAAAAATATGAGGGTGTTCTGTGTAGAACCTTGATTTTCTTAGCTAAACCATTTATCTTAGAAGCCTTTCTGTGCCAGTGCGATATGTTGAATTTATTCTTTTTAAAGATTGTGCAGGATTATATTGTAGGGATGTGCAATACTTAATGATGCAACTCAATGGCTCTGTGTGTGTGTGTCAGTACTGGGGTCTAGCACTACCACTTGAGCCATAGCTCCACTTCTACTTTTTGTTGGTTAATTGGAGATAAGATCTCACAGACATTCCTGACTGGGTTGGCTTCAAATTTTGATCTTCTGATCTCAGCTTCCAGAGTAGCTGGAATTACAGGTGTGAGCCACAGGTGTCTAGCCCCGTTTGATATTGACAGATGCTTGTGGGTTTTTTTTTCTTTTCTGGTTGCTTTATATTCAGCTATACAATTTCCTTGGCATACTTTAGGCTAAATGCTTAGTGAAGAAACTGCTGATTCAGAAATGTGATTTAATTTGTTATAGCTGTTTCCATATTGTCTTCTGAAGCATCCTACTGTATGAGACTATTTTTTCCTTACAATTTTCCTTCTTTTGGCCAATCTTGCAAAACCCATTTTCTAGTATGTGGAAGGAACATCCTGTTATCTCTAAAAATGACTTACAACTTCATTTAAAATTTTCTTTTGTGCTACTATATATGGAACTTAGGGAACTTAGTGAAAGTGTTATTGTTCATCTGTGTATTCATAAAGGTATTTTTGCTTTTTTTTTTTTTGGTGAGTCGTGGGGCTTGAACTCAGGGCCTGGGCACTGTCCCTGAGCTATTCAGCTCAAGATTAGCTATCTATCACTTTGAGCCACAGTCCCACTTCCAGTTTTCTGATGGTTTATTGGAGATAAGAGTCTCGGAAACATTCCTTCGTGGGCTGGCTTTGGACCTCAATCCTGATATCTCAGCCTCCTGAATAGCTAGGATTACAGGTGTGAGCTACCAGCACCTGGATTATTTTTATTTTTTAACGTGTCTAATACGAAAACGGTTTTAGAGAAGAAAGTCCACCTATATGAATGTAACCAAAAGCTGCTTGGCTCTAATTGAGGAGGCCAGAAGGAAAGGTAAGAGTGTGAGAGTCATTTGTTTGTAAAAAAATCCCATCTCATTATTCTATAGGGACTTGGCCTGTGATGGCCTTGATCCTTTGTGAGTTCCTGTAAGTAATGTGCTAGTCTGCTTTTCCCAGTACTTGTCCCTAATTTGCAATTGTCATAGAGCAATGGTGTTTGGGGTTGGAGGCATGGCTCAGGTGATAGAGCACCAGCCAGTGAGCAAAAACATCAGATACCCAACTTGAGTCCTAGTCTCAAAAGAAAATGTGTGAGGAAAATAAAGTATTACCTGATTGAAATATTACATATAAACATCATAATCACACAGTTTCAAATCTTTATTTAAATCATAGATCCATTTGAGTTGATTGCTTCTTTTAAAACTGCTAGAGGTCGAGATCTGATTTTATTCATCTGCAGGCAAGATATCTAATTTCTCCAGGCTCATGTATTGAAAAGATTGTCCCTTTTCCAGTACCTGCCTGTCTTTTCTGGGCATGGTCAAAAATCACTTGGCTCTAGATGGTGGGGTTTATATATAAGCTCCATATTCAGTTCCATGCATCTAAATGTATTTTTAAATATATTTTGTGCCTGTCCTTGGGCTTAAATTTAGGGCATTCAGTTCCATGCATCTAAATATGGTTTTAAATATTTTTGTGCCTGTCCTGGAGCTTGAATTTAGGGCCTGGTGCTGTCCCTGAGCTTCTTTTGCTCAAGGCTAGTTTGACCACTTGAGACACAGCTCCGCTTCCAGCTTCTTTTTGCTTCAGATTAAGATCCTCAGATCTCATCCTTCTGAGTCTCTAGGATTAAATATATGAGCCACCGGTGCCTGGATAGTTTTTCATTTTGAATAAAAGTTTACAGTATCAAATACTTCTTTCAAGGATAATTGAGTATATATAGTAACCAATAATTTCAATTTTGTACTTTTAAAAGGGTGTGTCAGCTGGGCACTGGTGACTCACACCTGTAAGTCCTTGCTACTCAGGAGGCTGGAGATCTGAGGATCATGGTTCAATGCCAACTCAGGCAGAAAAGAAGTCCGTGAAACTCTTATCTCCTGTTATACCCAAAAAGCTAGAAATGGAGCTGTGGCTCAAATCGTAGAGTGCTAGCCTTGAGCACAAAAGCTCAGGGTCAGGGTCCAGGCCCCGGGTTCAAGTCCCAGTTCTGGCACACATGCTCTACTAAAGAGAAATAGTAGTTAATGGTCATCCTCAATACCCTATAATGCACAAATCCCATCTTCATCATTTGAATCCTTCCTGTGAGTATTACATAGGTGATTGCATGAATATTGGAAGCTTACTTTAGGTGAATGTCATTCTTTGCTAAGCCACAAAGTCATGATTCTAACTTGATTTTCCTGTGGACTTGCCTCTACATATATGTATATAATTTGTGTATAAATACATATTATATGTATATAATTTAATGTAATTATAATGCAATATATGTATAATATAATGTATAATATAATATATGCTAATGTATATGCATACATAAATTATATAAATATATAAGTAAATGTATACATAAAATTTATGTATAAATTATATACATATGTAATTTAAAATTAAATATAATTAAAATTTTAAATTAAAGATTAAAATATGCCTCCATCAACCATACTGTCCTTATGTGTTCTAATTTCTCTTCACTATTTTCAGAGATATTGAGTGTACAACCGATTGTAGAAAACATTGTACAATGGATTCTAGAATATGTTCCAGACCCAATCCTGGAGACTATACCAGTGCCTATTCTAGAACCCATTCAAGAACATACTTTCTGGAAATGTTCTAGAACATTTTTTGGAGCTATGAACTGTTGAGGTTCTGACTTGTTTAAACCTGTATATGTCCCTGTTTCTCTCTGTGTTTTCTGTCTGCTCTCCTATTGGGGTCTCTCCTGTTGTCATCTTTGTGAATTCCTTCTCTTCTTTTCCCCAACTGAACCTCATGTCCATCACCTTGCTTTTTTGCTCTTGTCATCTTGGTGAAGAGCTTGTTTTTTTTAATATATATTTTTATTGTAAAGATACTGTACAGAGGGGTTATTGTACAGAGGTTACAGTTGCTTGAGTAAGGTAATCAGTACATTTCTTATCGAGCATTGTTATCCCCCCTTTTTTTTCCCCTATGGTTCCTTTCCTCCCCACCTCCCCAACTCCTCTCACCACTCCCCTCCTCCGTGCCTGAAGTTGTAAAGTTTGTTTTCAACATAGTGTCTTGTACATCTCATTGTTACAATGAGCCAACCTCTATCCCTATTTAAGCATCTTGTTTTTTCCCTTCCCCTCCCCAAATTAGAAAAATGTATATACAAGAATCAGGACACTAGAATCAAATACAGTGAAAACAGGGGTTATACCATGGGAAAGGAACATACCAAAGAAACAAAAACCCCACATATTACATTATAAATATGTTAAAAATAATGGCTAGAGTGAAAAAAAACACTGTCTCTCTTGGGGTTCATTTTGCTTAACATCATCTTATGGTCATATGTACAGAGCTTTTGACCTTTGCTGCGTGTCCTAGACACATACCAGTTATTGCAAATAAGAGAAACCATGGGACCTATGTTTCTTTGGGCCTGGCTTACTTCACTTAATAATTTTTTTCAAGTCTTTCCATTTCCTAACAAATGGGGCAATATCATTCTTTCTGATGGAGGCATAGAATTTCATTGTATATATATACCACGTTTTCTTGATCCATTCATCTACCGAGGGCATCTGAGTTGGTTCCATACCTTAGCTGAGATAAACATAATTGTGCTGGTAGATTTAGTGTAGACTTGTTTGTGATCATTTGGGCCCCATAAGAGGGATTGCTGGGTCATAGGGGAGCTCTATGTGGAGTCTTTGAGGAACCTCCATACTACTTTCCAAAAGTGGTTGAACAAGTTTCCACTCTCACCAATAATGCAGTAGGCTTCCCTTCTGTCCACATCCCCTCCAGCATTTGTTGTTATTAGCTTTCTTGATTCTAGCCATTCTAAGTGGTGTAAGGTGGAATCTCAATGTTGTTTTGATTAGCTGTTCTTTTATGGCTAGAGAAATTGAGCATTTCTTCATGTGTCTATTGACCATAGTGAAGAGCTTCTTTGGGGAGTTCACTCAGAATAGACACACAGGAACAAACATTGAAAGGAAAACTGTTTTCTGAAATACTACTGGTTTAATGTCTGCACATCATTGACCTTTGACTTGGGAAGAGGACTCTGGGTTAGAAATTATTTTCTCTTCTCATTTAAAAGGCCTGGTTTCATTTTCTTTAAAGTTTCATGAAGTTCTATTGAGTGAGCATTGGTATGTATTCACGTGTTTTTTTTCTATAGGGGAATTTTTAGCTTTTTAAATATTATTTTAATTTTAGTATAATTTAAATTTTAATACAAAAATTTAAATATAATTTTAATGTAATTTATTGTTGATATATTTTAATATAATTTTAATGTGTTGTACAGAGGGCCTACCATTTCATAAGTCAAGTAATGAGTACATTTCTTCTTTTGGAAACTGTCACCCCTTCCTTTACTTTCTCTGTTTCCCCCTCCCATCCATCCCTGCCCACAAGTTATGTAAGTCATTTTCCACATAGTGTCTACTGAATAACATTAGTTCATTTGTTCATTCTCCCTTCCTCCATTTCTGGGCTCTTTACTCACCTCACAGAAGAAGAAAAAATCAAAAATACCATCACCACCAAAAACAACATTTGTATATTTTGCTCTTCATCTGGAGAAATCGGAAATTTCTTTGATCATTGATTGTTGAGCACTAGCCTTGACTTAAGTCTGTTTAATCCTGTACTGATCTTTTTGTTGTTTTTGTCTGTTGTGGGGCTTGAGCTCAGGGCCTGGACACTGTCCCAGAATGTTTTTGTGCTCACAGCTACTGCTCTACCACTTAGGCCACAGCACCACTTCTGAGTTTTTGAGTTTTAGAGATAAGAGGCTCACAGGGACTTTGCTGACCAGGTTGGCTTTGAACAATGATCCTCACATCTCAGCCTCCTGAGTACCTAGGATTACAGGTGTGAGCTTGTAATTACAACTCAGCTTGGGCTGAGCCTCTCACTGTGGAAACTCAGGTTATTTCCTTATAGGAAAGAATTAGAAAGTATTCTGTGATTACTGCCTTTCTATTCTTCCCCATTTCTGTATCAGAGTTCCTATTACACAGGTGCTGGAATTTATGGATGGATTATCTGTCTTTCTAGTATTTTCTTCCTTGTTATCCATTGTTTAGTCTTTTATGTATTTATATTTGCTAGATTATCTTCTACTCTGTCTAATGATCCTTAGGTTTTTATTTCTCCAATCACATCCTTATTTTCCAAGAGTTCTTTCAGCTTTGTTATGACTCCTATAATAAAATCATATTTTAACTTTATGGATTCAGGGTCTCTGGCTGCTCTCTCTCACGGCTACTAAGGACAAATTTTGTTTTTATCTTTCAGTTTTTCATCTTCCTGAATAGTGTATGTTCCTCTCTCCTCTCACCTCTGACCCCTCCAAAGTATATTTTTCCTTTCTTGTGTTTTTCTGTTGTTGTTCAAGTCTTTTCTCTTACATCAATCTTCTTTGTTTATCTGCTTATATGTAAGCATGGATACCACTGAGAGGGTTCATCCAGAGCTTTTTGTGTGCATGTATGTTTGCATTTTAAGATGATTGGTTGTGCTGACTTAAGAGAATTCTGAGGGGTATTTTCTTCTTGAGGTCTTTTCTCCATGAGATGTTTGGGTTCTGCAGAAAACAATTTCTCATATCTTGCTAAGAAAATGTGGCTATCTCTGCTTTGGTATTCCAATTGGAAATAAATCCTAAGCCCAGCGCTGGTGGTTCATGCCTGTAATCCTAGCTACTCAGGTGGTTGAGATCTGAGGATCTTAGTTCAAAGCCAGCCCAGACAGGAAAGTCCTTGAGGCTTTTATCTCCAATAAACTACTCAGAAAACCAGAAGTGGTGCTGTGGCTCAAGTGGTACAGTGCTTACCTTGATCTGAAAAGGTGAAGGACAGCGCCTAGGTTCAGAGTTGAAACCCCACGACTGACTAAAAGAAAAAGACAGAAGGAAAAAATGCTAGAGTCTCAGCAATCTTAGGCTTCCTTATCTACTCGGAGATCTTGGTTTTATTCATGCTTCAGAATCAATTGTCAGCATGGTTTGGGGCACAACTCTCCTAAGTTACGGAGGACGTGTGGAATGGTTTTTCTTCTTTTTTTCCCCAAGTTTTTTTTTATTATGAAAATTTTCAAACCTTTGTTTTATTTTGCTGATCCTGGAGCTTGAACTCAGGGTCTGCTTGCTGTCCTTTAGCTCTTTTGCTCAAAGCTGGTGTTCTACCACTTAAGCCAGACCTCTACTTCTATCTTTGTGCTGGTGCATTGGAGATAAGATTCTCTCTAATTTTTGGCTTAGACTGGCTTTGAACCATGACCCTCAATATCTCTGCCTCCTGCATAGCCAGGATTACAGATGTTAGCCACCAATGCCTAACAATTGTGTTTTATATGCCAACTCTTGGATACTTTCACCCTTTTATGTTTTATACATAAACCCTTGCAATCTCCAATTTCCATACAGGCACAGAGAGGCAGTTTTACGCAAGAAGAGATTCATGTCATGGAGGCAAGGAGGAGGAACCAGGAATGGAGTCCCAGTTTTCTACTTCTGGATCCTGGCAGGTAATAGCTATTCCAGATCCAATTGTACAATAAACGAGCACATTTATTCTCACATGTTCGGATGACCAAACTGATGAGTTTTGGGGGGAAATAGGAGGTTCCAACTGACCACTCTTTCAAGAGATTTCTATTTGCCTGAGGCACTGGATATTATAATTGCAGTCCAATGATAATGGGGTTAACACGGATAATATTCATAATGGCGGGCATTTATCTGTTGTCTGACCTCTGGACACCTTCAGAATCAGAACAGGTTTGCTCAAATGAGTTCTAGATTTAGTCCTCATACAGATGTCATACAGAGTCCCTCAGAGTGCCCGATATTTAGTAGGGTCTTCAGTTATTTGTTGAAGGATTGTCATAAATCACTCAAGTCCTATTAATCAAATGGTCAATCTTTTAATCATTAAGTTGCCAAGTTGAAAGGGCCTTTTAGTCTGTGTCATACCTGAGGTCTAAACATTTTTTTAAAAATGAAGTCAGGCATTGACTCTACCCTCTTGTACTCTGTTATTATCAATTTTCTTTATCCTCACATTGATCTCAAATATCTGGCTCCAAATTCTATTTGTGTGACTGCCCTTTCCCCAAGAAATCCCATCTGCAATAGCTTTTGGTTTATTCTATTTTTTCTTTCCTTTGGGTTCTTGTGCATAAGGTCTCCCTGTATAAGCCAATGTTGACTTCTAAGTAGTCCAGAGTGGCCTTGAACTCATGACTTTCTGCTGATTGGGATTATAGACATTTACTATTTCATACCCACCCTGCAACAAGTTTTTCCTGCATATCAATTAACTAATGTTTATATCATCAAACGTACCTGCAGAATGGCTTTTGATGATAATAGGAGTTTCAGGAACAAACAAGTAGCCATGAGCCTTAGAGATTTTGTGCTTTCTCCTGCGGTTATATAGCCTGATAAGCATTGTAGAAAGCTTAGCAATATTTCTGCCCTCTAGAAACTCATAGTCTGGATGGAAACAATAAATCCAGACCAATTAGGGGAGCTTTTGTTGTGGTTTCTCTGAAAAGGGAACTAGTAGCTTGGGCTCAGATTGTGTGCACATGACAGGAAGTGTACACCCCAAACAGCAAATTTCTCCTTTATATTGCCTAACTTTCCACCAAAATGTCAAGACTTTGCCTACTTTCATCACTTGTATGGCCAGTGTCTAGAACAGTACTCAGATATTTCAGGGAGGAGGAGGAAGAGGTGAAGGTAGATGCATGGGGTAGATTCAGAGACTAACAGCTATAATAACTTTTCTTCTGAGGATATGTGTTTATTGTTGCCCCTAGTAAGTTATCTCATGAACACATATCCAAAACAAAATCAAACAAAAATTCCTTTCCATCTCTGAAAGCATCTCATTCTATGACTTAATAAACTGTACAAGTGCTAGTGGTTAGTAATAGCAGAAGTTTGGTTATTTCAATAGTTGGTGGAGGACAACATAGTATGTATTTTTGAACTAGATATTGAGCTATTTTATTCCCTGAGGTTATACTTCTGTTAGTTTTTTTTAATGTAGCCAAAGGTAGGGAGCCTCTCCTAGTCTATTGCCAGGTTCTGTTGGCGGGTCTCAAGGCAGCTGCACACCGACCTACTAATATGGCTAAAGTCTATGATGTTAAGACAAGGACTAGAAGAAAGTCTGGCAGCATACCCAGAGAGATTACAGGGAGCATTTTCACAATATAACCCTTATGGTTTGAACACTCCCGAATCTGCTCAAATGCTTATGTTTTCATACATAAATCAGGCTGCCCTGGACATAAAGAAAAAATTACAGTCATTACAGAGATTAGGAGAAAGAAATGTGAGGGAATTAATTGCCATGGCAGAGAAGGTGTGCAATAAGAGAGAAACTCCAGAGCAGAAAGAGGAAAGGAAGGAAAGGGAAAGAGAAGTGGAAAGAACAGAGAAAGAAAAAGAACAAGAAAAGAATCTGACCGGGGAATAAGTATAAGTGAAGAAACCACATTCTACAGAATTTAATACCTTAATGATGCTAGTTGGCTACATTAAATTTTCATTGTTAGCTTCATGCATGTAAAAAGGAAAGCTGATAATTTCTTGACCTTTTGCTAGACTAGTACTGGGTTCTTGTGGTTTTTGTTTTGTTTTTTCCTAATTCTTTTTTTTGCCCCTCTTTTGTTTCCCCTTACCGTCCCTTCCCATTTCTCTCCTCCCACCACCACTCTTCCTCCTGAGCCACATTTGTAAAGTTCGTTTTTTTGACATAACGTCTCATACATCTCATTTCTAATTCCTTTAGAGATTCTAGTAAGAAGACGAGAAAATACAGTCATTAGCCTGGTTCAATTTGAAACCACAGCACCTAAGTTATCGAATTCTAAATCAAGTCTCACAGCTGAAGGCCAAGGCTTCCCTCTCCCCAGCATCTTCAGAACAGCAGTATTGTCTATGTCTCAGGTATGTTTTCTTTTAAGAATTCAAGAGCAGAAATGTTTTTAAAGCACGTTTCCTTCATAGCAAAAACAGAACAATGAAACAGATTCCTCATCAAAATGAAAACAGAGCAGTGAGACAGACTCCTTAGCGAAAAGGGGGACCAAGAGCTGGTCAGAAGGGGACCACATCCCTCAGGTATATGTAGAACACTTTGTCTCTGTCCCTGAGGGCATGTTCCTGGATTGATTGGTCAATGGATGGGCTTGTGCTACGTTGAGTCTCATATTTGGTTTCCCACTATTACAGCATAAATCATGACTATGGAATTTTCTTATTGGATACCCCAACTCAGAGCACAAGTGCGGAAAACACTATTGATTGGATGGGAGGTAGAGGGACATTCCCCAGACCATAGTCAGAAACAGCGCATGTGTTAGCACCTAAAGATTGATGGGAAAAAGTTGTGTATTTTTGGCTGTGTCATTCATGCCTGCCATGTTGGAGCCAGTTCCAACCATCACATTTTATCCATAACTACCCAACTGAAGAGGTTTAACTCCCTCTCAGTAGCACATCTCCATTTGTTACTCACAGGGCACTGTACATTATGGGGTCCCTTGAAACACTATGCTGACGAGATTGGATATCTAAATTGCTGTTTAAAGCAGTAAAGCCCATTGACTTAAACTTGCACACTTACCTTGAATGCAATTTGATTTCTACTTACAGAAGGCAAATTCAGTTCTGCTTTGAGCCAACATGGTAAGATACCTTTAGCAAATCTAGGACAGAGAAATAACTGTACTGTATTTCTAAAGTCAGTTGAAGTAGGAGCACCCATTCCCCGAGTGCTCATATTATCTTCAGAGACCTATATTTTGTTGTGGGAAGTAATTTCTCGTGAAGGTATATTCTGAGCTGCATTCATGGTGAAGATCATATTTGTCCATCTGAAAGCATGTACTTAGGAATCTAAACTGCAGATGAAGCAAGTTCTTAGTAGCAGAACAGTATGTTCAGTATATAACTGGTAATGATATTTTAATGAATAAATGAAATAAAACTGATACAAGAAGTGATATCGATCAAGCTGCGTTGTATTTATTAAATGACTTGTTGAATGATGACCTTTGTACAACTACTTAAAGGATTGTGTGTGTGTGTGTGTGTGTATGCAATACTATGTATTTTCTGTGAGTGCATATCAATCCACAGTGTAAGTATCTTAAGGAGAGGAGAACTCAAATGATCATAACAATGTAACTAGTAATGGCTTAGTTTCTTATCTGTTAAAATTCCAGAGGAAGCCAGTACAGGCATGAAGATTCCAAGAAGATACAGGCGTACTCCAGCATTAGGATATAGCCCTCACTGTCTTGGCCCAAAGTGACCCCTAAATTGCCAGTAATTACTTCCAAGTTCCAAGAAGTGAAGTGAAGGAACAGAAATAAGGAAATAAAGAAATACAGAATATGTGTGGACTGTCCTTAAAGCAATATCCTAGATGCTATCAGATAACATTTTTATATGTATTATCGAAATACTATCACTGTTGTGAAATGTTATCACTATTTTACTTAGCCTGGACTTCAGTTAAATCAATTGATTGGAAGGGAATGGTGCATATTATGATAGGCAATTGAGATGTTTTTTCTATGGACATCAAGGGCTCTAGACCTCATGTGTCATGTTTACTATTTTCTATAGGGAATAATGGATGCATTTTATGTGCAACTAGAAACTACTTTCAAGCATATGAAAAAGAAGGAACATATCTCATATGCTACATATGCTATTATATATTGAAAATATGTATGATAACATACAAATTACGGCAAATTGACGATCTATTTTCTACAAAAGGGGTGATTTCTCTGAATGTGCTCTCATTACATTAGAAAAGAGTCTGCACTCAATGGAGAGAAGCCAGGAGGAGGAACACAATGAGTGGGAAACAGAACAACACACAACAGAGAGGCTCATGAGCTCCACTGTCATAGAAGGAAAAGAACTACACAATACAAAGACAGTGATGGGAAGGGAGGAACAAGAGGGAAAGAGGGAATCGTCTACACTAAGCAAAAGGCAAGAAATATAAAAATCACCTGATATGGAAGAAGTACTTGGTATTGTCAAAGCTCATAGGATTCACAAACTTTATAGACTATGATAATGATAATTTTCCTTGTGATGGTTAAAATATGTTTCTGACTTTAAGAATCATGATTCCACAGTACTGTGAAATATATGAATATTATGTAATCAACTATTTCAATTTTTTAAAAGTGGCAAAAGGGTTGGGTTGGGAGGGATGTGTGATGTTGTTGTCAGACACCTTGTATTCATGTACTGTTTTATAGAATGCGAACTTGTTTGTACAACTACTTAAAGATAATAAGAAGAACATATTTAATAAAACAACCTCACACACGTAAGTGAGATATAGTTTTGAACCAAGGTTTATTGAATGCTGGAAATTTAAATTGTTTCGCAGAATGTTGTAGTTGTTTTTTTTCAATAATTATGGTCAAATGCAAACAATTAAAAATTTTATCTTTTTTAAACTGTGTATTAGCATTACCTAGTTAAATAAGTGGATTTCATTTTGATATATTTATCCACATAGGCATACAATGTACCTTCCTTACACTTACCCTTCATCATTCTCCTTCTCCTCTCCCAGGTTTTATTATCTTAATCATTTTAAGAATACAACATAATCGTAGTAAGTACATTTACAATATTGTATAAGATCAATGTCCACACTCTTTTCATCCTCCACGATTCAAATTCTATATTAATTAAAACAATTTCCACCCTCCTCTGCTTCAAGATATGCATTAAATTCGATTTTGCTTCTTATCTATCAATTTGACTGTTCTATGTAACTGACATAAGTAGAATCATGTAATATTTGATCTTTTTATGACTGGTTTATTTCACTTAGGACAGTGTCCCAGGGATTCATCCATAATATAGCATCTGTCACAACATAATTCTTTTTAAAGTTGAAATGATATACCACTGTATGTAAAAACCACATTTTCTTTAGCTATTCATTGGTTGATGGCCACTTGGATTGCCTCCATGTTTTGAGTATTGTACAAAATGAATGTGAGTGTACAAAGATCTCTTCCAGAACTTGTTTCTAGATCTTTGGAGTATATGCCCAGAAATGGAGTCATTGGATCATATGACAATTCTCTTTTCTTTCTTTATGGATTTTCTTTCATATGCATTGAATTCATAGCAGGGTCACTCTCCCTGAACTTTCCTTCAATGGGAGTGTTTTACCACTTTAAACCACAGATCCACTTCCAATTTTCTGCCCAGATTGGCTTTGAACCGCGATCCTTGGATTTCAGCCTCCTGTCCTGAGTGGTTAGGATGACAGGTATGAATAATCCTGTTTTAAACTGTTTGAAAAGGTGCTCTACTGTTTCCCATAGAGAAGTTTCAATTTTATCACACTTTTGTCAACATTGTTACTTTATTTTCTTGTAGTTATCCCACCTAATTCATATTAAGTGGTAATTTTCTTAATTATTTTACTTACACTTTCCTGGTGATTAGTGATGTTAAACACCATCGTGGGCTTGTTAACACTTTGTCTTCTTTGGAGAAACATCTGAGTTCTTTGCACATTGTAAAATCAGGTTGTGTTTTGTTGTTGGGACGATTTGCTTGCAATGACTTTATCCCATTCTGTGTTGTTTTTTGGACACTGTTGATTGCATCCTTGGGTGCATCCTGATTTGTTTTCGTACAATTAATGACCCTTCTCTGATGTCAGTTTCCAATATGTCTTCTGGTCCTGTAACTACAAATCATATTGATTTGCCCTCCTGTTATTGTAACAGTAAACTAAAGCTACATAATTATGCTCTGGTCACCTATCTACTTCCACTTTTGGATCTCTATCCCTCAGCTTTTAGTAAAGGTCTTGGAGCATATCCACAACTTATTAGGTCCTTAAAACCTGTAGAAACTTACAGCCACTAAATTTAGTTAGTTCTAATGCAAACACATGACATCCACTTTCTTTTTTTTTCCTTTTTGTATGTTTTTGACTGTAAGAATACTGTAAAGGTGATTCAGTTACATGAGCAAGGTCATGAGTATATTACCTATTGAGCATTGTTGCCCTTCCATGCAAATAAGATGAAAATTGAGAGCTTCATAATATAAAAGCTCACCCAAACTCTTGATGTATATTTTTCTTCATATGAGTATTTAGAATTGTGTGAAGCTAGAGATATAACCTACTTGGAAGTTAATAATGAACTTGTCATTTTCATGGATGCTAGACGATTTATGATGCTCTTGGGTTAGAGACAAAAAAGACTTAATTTTTACAGCAATAGTGAAAGCCAGTGAGATATTTGTGTGTGTGTGTGTGTGTGTGTATTTAGTGCCGCTGACTGAAGTAAAGATAGCCATGTGGACTGAAAAAAAATGGGTTCTGACTTTGAGCAACTGCAATCTATATAATGAGAAATATGCATCCATGAGCAACTGCAATCTATATAATGAGAAATATGCATCCATGAACTTTACTCTGGAGGATGACAATAGCTTAGAAATAGCTTGTATTCACTTGAAGATATGCAAATACTTGACAATGCAATAAATTTGTTCTTTTTCTTTTGTTTCTTGAAGGTTCCTAGATACCAAGACGGATACATATTTCTCCTAATAAATACATAGCTCTCCTTAAAAATGAGGAATGAGAATTTGTTGAGAATATTTATTCTTTTTCTAGCCCTAAGCCTTAAGATGAAATAGGGTTTGCAATCCTATCTAGAGTACAACTCAACAAAAGAAATAGATGGAGTTCAAATTTTACACATCTGGAAGCTTTTCTTTCAGAGCCATTTCTTAATGTAGATGTGGAAGAAATTAAGGAAAAAATAGGTCTCCGAATATATTTTAGAGAAGATATTCTATGTATTTTAAAAGTAGTAAAGAATTACATTTCTGTTTTTATTGTGTAAATATTTACAGAGTCTGTGCAAAGAACCAAAGTTCATTCCAGAGCCTATCAACGAATAGAGTGTAGCAAATTTTCTCTATATTGTTTGTATATTTATAGAATTCACCTGTCTGACTTCTCTCCCATTTTGATAAACAGAGCACCTCTTTGTCATAAGGAAAACAAACATTATTTTTCTACCTAGAGGATTCTACACACTTCGCTGCCTACAAAATATAGAAAAGATTCATGCACAACCCTCATCTTCAAGGAGCAATTGTCAGTATCCCAAGTAGCCTGTTTATATCTCCTACCCCTTTGCTCCCAGCTGTCAAATTAGGTGAGTGATGACTGAATTCTATAAGACAGAAAAGCTCAGATAATTCACAGGCATGTAATTAGTATCCAATTGAACCTTCTTCACTTGGATTATGTTTTATCACCACTATTGTGAGAACTTCAACTTCCTTATTTGAAAACTACTCTACTACGCTGTCTAGTTAACAGCGTAGATGAATGTCATTATTTCAAATTTCATTTAACTGAAATTGGAAGGATTAATTTCTCAGATACTATTCACATTTGAAATTCAGTAGCCACATATAACAGTGACTAGTCTGTTAGACAACGCATATATAGAATATTTGCATTACCATAGATGTTTTTGTTACAATTGTTTCTGCTTGTTAAGGAATGGTCCATAATCATAAACTACATATGCTCCATAGTTGGTACTCAGATGGAAGATCAGACCAGAAAGACTAGACACCCATGAGGTTAAGATATAGATATAAATTGTTCTACATGGCACATTTATTTGTGAGGAGAAAGAGGATCAAACAGTCAATGTCAGTAAAATCAACCCTCTCAACTCTAGGAATGAATAGATGAAAATTTTAGCAATTCTTTGCAGCTTTGCTTCTGTGATTGGAACTGGCTGTGGTATTCTCAATGGTGATTTGGTTGGAAATTATAAATGTGTAATCATCACATTAGCTCACAGAAGAATTATGGTTTGTGCTTTGTAAATGTCATTTGGTATTTACACATGACATTTTAATTTTTCTTGGTATCAATACACCACAAATACCTTTATATGGTTTCTGAGTGTTTTGTTTTTGTTTTTTTTACATTTTTTATTGTGAAAATACCACACAGAGGGTTTAAAATTACATGAGCAAGGTAATGAGTGAATTTCTTTTTTTTTATTTAATTTAATTTTATTTGTGTACATACAGTACAGAGGGGTTACAATTACATGGGCAGGATAATGCGTACATTTCTTACCAAGCATTGCAGCCTCCTCCTTTGTTTCCCCTTATGATCCCTTCTCATCTCCCCCCTCTCAGCCCCTTTGCCCCCCCAACGCCAAAATTGTAAAGGTCGTTTTTCGACATAACAACTTGTACCTCTCATTGTTGCCTATTAAATTTTTTTTCCCTTCCCCTCCACATATTATACCAACATCAAATACATGAAAATAGGGACTATACCATGCGGAAGGAACATACAAAGCAACAAAGAAATCATCTTATACTTATGTTAGAAACAATAGCAAGAAAGAAAAAAGCATTTGAATACTTATTTTGGGTTCATTTCACCTAACATCAACTTATTTGACCGTTTCAGCTTGTCTGAGACTTATACTAGTTATTGCAAATAAGGGAAACCATGGGACCTATGTTTCTTTGGGCCTGGCTTACTTCACTTAATATAATTTTTTTCCAAGTCTTTCCATTTGCTAACAAATGGGACAATATCATTCAATCAACTCCAAATTTATCAAAAAACTCAGAGTCAAAGTAGACATTCTGAAAACATTGCAGGACAGAACAGGGTATTCTTCTTACAGCAGACATTTTAAAAATTAGTGGAAACCTTATGCAGACATTTTAAAAATTAGTGGAAACCTTATGACGTTCTCATGTTTTATAGTCTCATTAGTACTCACTAAGTTTAAGAAAGAAAGAAAGAAGGAAGGAAGGAAGGAAGAAAGAAAGAAAGAAAGAAGGAAGGAAAGAAAGAAAGAAAGAAAGAAGGGAGGGAGGGAGGGAGGAAAGAAGGAAGGAAGGAAGGAAAGGAAGGAAGGAAGGAAGGAAGAAAGGAAAGAAAGGAAGGAAGGAAGGAAGGAAGGAAGAAAAGAAAAGAAAAGAAAGAAGACTATGTTGACAAATTACCAGACACTGAATTGCTTATAAACAACAAATTTATTTCTGCATTCTGGAGCCTGTAGGTCCAAGATTACAATGCCAGCATAGTCAGGATATTTTATTTCTGAGTAATGCCTTGTATTAAAGATCAGGAGTGAAATTTATTTGGTTTTGTTCATTTAAATCCCGTTCATGAAGTTTTGCTTCCATGACTTAATTACCATACACGTACACACAACTTCTGTAACATTACATTTGGGATAGAATTTCGATATGTGAAACTAGAAGAAGGCTGCAAATAAATGTATTGTACTTATACATTCTTTTTCTTTTTCCATAAGATTGTGGATCTAAGAATAGTAAGATCCAGACATTGAATGATCGGAAAGCTGACGTCTTAGCCAGTCTATGATTCTCGAGTTTTATATTGATCTGGTTTATTTAATTCCCTGCCTTCACTACAAGATTATTTGGAGAATACATATGATAATTACACTAAGTGAATAGTTATTTTGAGAATTATTTCATATTGTTTACTTGTAATTTTTTTTGGTAAGTACTTGGATTCAAATTCAGACCCTGGCATTTGCCAGGGAGGCACCTTACCACTTGAATCACGGTACATCCAAAAATTTTTGCTTTGATTGTTTTTGAGACAGAATTTTGCATTGGTTTATTCCCAGTATACCTGGATAGTGAACTTCATAGTTTTTTGTCCAACGTAGATAGGATGACAGCCACACATTGGCACACCCAGCTTTTATTGATTGAAATGGAGGTTTCTTGTATGATTTCCAGCTTGACCTTGAGCTGTGACTATGCACATTTTCATTTTCATAGTAGCTAGAATTATAGGTATAAACCACTTCATTTGGCTTCTATTATTTATGTTTATGAAAAGTCTGAAAGTATGAGAAAATTCTCTAGAGTTTACTAATCATACCCAGATTCTAGGTGATATACTTATGTTAATTCTGTCACAAACTATGCTTTGTGACAAACTATTTTATATTAAGATATTGCATATTAAGAATACAAATATGTATTGCGAATGCCAATTCAAAAGTTGTGATGATCTAATTTCTATGTGTGGATTTGTTTCCTGGCAAAGCATCATGAGTACCTAGGCCAAAAATTTGATAGTCCTAACAAGCAAAAATTTGCTTCTAGTGTCATCGGCAGTTTGCAAGTAGGGGTTCGATGCTGTAGAGGAGACAGGTCACAGGGCAATTCCTTGCTGTGACCCTAAAATATATCTACCCTTTTAAAAATAGCAGAATGGTAAAAATTTGTCGAAATTATTAAATGGGAACTTTCTTGATCTGATAAAGAGTACTGCATAAGAATGAAAGTTATCCCAGTTGCTCTGAAATCAGTCAAAGATGTCACCCATTTGTATTCAAACATATAGCAGGCATATTTGCTAATATAATGAAGTAAAATAAAAAGTTCTTGACAAATAGCTTTTATTCATAATATATAAAGAGCTCTTTAACACAAAAATATGCCAATAAATAACCCAATTAAGAAGCAACAGAGGGAAGGCAAATAAGCACATCCCAATCTCATACATTAAAAGACTGTTGTAGAAATTCTTCTCAAATGTGTACAGATAATGCTTTCTGGAATGGAAGGAATGTAAATAATTTCACTATCATGATGCTTCCAATAATAATTTTAAGAAAAATGCATAAAGAACTTCAGAATTCATGGAATTCTTGTTTCATGTTCTATTGAATAACACTTTACAAAAAGTATATTCTTTAATTCTAGAAAACACCAATATTATTAGCTGTTCATAGAAAAAAAGCGACACATGACAACTCTAAAAAATATGTCCAATGTCACCTAGTTAGCACAAAAGTTTTCAGTATTAATATAGTCACGGGGTTTGCAAGTCATGAATTGAATTTGAGCCATGGATTCTGGTTTCCGCTTATTCTTAATTGTCATCTACACATCACCCTTCAGAAACACATCAAGTCTCCTATTGCCTTCATTTCTGTATTTTGAAAATAAAGATAATATTCTCCTAACCCTACATGATGAAATATGTAACACCATCAGATGATACAGAACATATATTGGCATTATTGGGATTTATCCAACAATTGTTGAATACCTTCTATAAAAAGATATGAAACAATTGTCTTATAGCTTTTATAAAAATCTCAACCATAATTTTATTTGCTTAAAACTTTGCTTAAAAGTATATCCCAAATACCAAAATATTTTACTATAATTTTAAAAATTAATATAAAATCAACAAAATCCTTCCTCACATTCTGACACAGCTATGAAGTGCATTTTCATGAAACCATTACCTCTCATTTTCAGGTCATTGAAATTGGATTTACAGAGTTGTTCTGTTACAAAACTCGTTGCAAAGAATTTCCTGTGATTTCCCCAAATGATGGTATTCATTTGTGTAAATGACTTCACAAAAGCTTTAAGGCAATTGAAGAAGGAAATTGTAGCCGAAAATTGCATAGAAAATATCTTGAAAATTGTATCGTAATCTTTTTCCTTTTTCTTGTCCCTTTTTCATAGGAGAAGGGATTGAACTCAGGACCTCAAACTTCCTGGATAATTGATCTTGATCCATACACCTAGCACTTCGTTGAGTTTTAGATTGCTTTTCAGAGTTTCATATTAACTATCTAGACTGGCCTCAAACCTTGATCCCCCTACTCCTGTGGCACCAGTTTGTTTTAAATATTGATGTCCCTGTATTATATTTTTACCATACCAACAGCAAACCTCTGATATTTTCCAGTTTCTAGCTCTTAAGTAGTTAAAATGGTAGGCATGTACCACTATATCAAGCTGAATTTTTAAATGAAATCTTCCATACCTCTGCTAACAAAGAAATATTCACTAACATCTCCTTAGTCTCCGATTGTCTGCCTCTATAAATTCTTTCTCATTTTTCTCCTCAGTGAAGCAGGCAAGTTTGTAAGTTCAGTTTTGTTAATGTTTTCAAAATATTCCTTTTTAGTCTACATTCTTCATGCCTCATGTTCCATATCATAGTGGTTTTCCTTACCAAAAATATTTGTCTCAGCCAGGAGAGGTGACTGATGCCTACAATCCTAGGTACTCTGGAGGCTGAGATGTAAAGATTTTAGTTGGAAGCCAGCCAAATATTTTCTATCTAAAAGGAAACTGGGTGCCTACTAGTAACCTAAAAATCATTATTACATATTTGTTATAATAACATCTTACAAATTTAATCTATTCATTTAATAACCTTAATAGAAACAAGAAATAAACATGAATTTCTCTCAGGAAATCCAAGTCATTCATTACAACACTAACTTATTTCGGGAGAGAGATAAAATCTCGTGCAGAAAACATAACTAGGTGCCATTGTAACATTCTCCTTTCTGTCATTATCAAAGAGGCTTCAGAGGAAACAGAATTAAACAGATATGAGTCCTGGAACATATTGTAAATGCCAGCATTGAATGATCTATCCATGGTAAGAAAGACAATGTTATAGATGTTCACGCACCTGAAGAACCCATCCTGTTGCTTTGCTCTGAGCCTGGATGAGTTTTCTCATTTGTCCTTCTGTGCCACTGCTTCTGTGGCAGATGTATATATCTTTTTCTTTATTTGGCCTATATGAAGTCCTATTTCCTCTTGCAAACAGTCTGAGAAGCTATTGCCAGGCCACAAGAAGTACAGATAAAATTTGTATCCCATATTCTCCCTTCACAGTTCTCCTGTCCTGAAAAACTGTTTACTGAACAAATGGAACAATAATTGCACAGTGATATAAACCTGAGTGAGCATTATCACACTAGTCATAACACCAGAGAGGAACAAGGCTTTTTTCTCAAAAGATCGAAATATGCAATTTTTATATGCATGTTTTATGTGTTAAAAATTCAATTAAGTAATTCACTATCCTGGAAATGATTGGCCAGACCTGAGAGCTAAGTGTCTTAGGAGCTAGAGACAGTGTTTTTGTAAGCTTTATCCAAAGGGAGGGAAGAAAGTTAAAATCTATTGTTTATTTTATAGAATCAAAGTGATATTACAAAATGAGAATCACAAAAACATCTCTGCCCAGTCTATATCTCTGGTCCTTCCCTCAGCATGGCACTTTCTGTCTTTTCTGGCTGTGGTAAGGTCCACCTACCCAGTGGTTCAGGTGTCTTCGAGGCATCTTGGTTCTAAAGTTGGACTTGGATTACCCAGTGGTGGTTGGGACCTGGCCAAAAACAGGCCACAGACCACTTCCATGGCATGACTTCTTTGTTGCCCGTGCAAGTAGGATTACAAGTGGAATTTCTGTGAATTTGACTCCAGAATGCAATCACTGAACCAAAGGCCACCAAACTCTTTCTCCCCTCCTCCATTCCTACCTTCCTCCCTCCTTGGGAAAAACCAAAATAATTTTGCAGCTTTTGATACACACAAACCATCCACCATCCTCCCTGGTAAACAAGCTGCAAGTGACTAAACCATGTAATTGCATAATGCTGCACTCATTATTCTTGACAACATCTTCAGGTTGTTTGATACTTTCAGTTTTTTTTTCTTTTTATTGGTCGTTGGACTTGAACTTCAGCTCAAGCCAAGCTCTCAACCACTTGAGCCACAGTGCCACTTTCCTGTTTTCTGGTGATTAGTTGGACATCAATGTCTGAAAGACTTTCCTGCTAGGGCTTGCTTTGAAACATTAATTATTTATTGCAAAAATGCTGTACATAGGGGGTACAGTTACATGAGCAAGGTAGTGACTACATTTCCTATTGAGCATTGTTGCCTCATCCTTTGTTTTCCCCCTACCACCCCTTCCCTCCCACCTTCACAACTACACCCCCTTCCCTACTTCCCTATCAAAGTTGTGAAGTTCATTTTCTTTAATATATATATATATATGCATATATATGTATGTAAAAATGTACAGAGGAGTTACAATTACGTAAATAGGGTAATGTGTACATTCCCTAGCAAGCATTGTTACCTCCTCCTTTATTTTCCCTCTACTATCACTTCCCTCCCCACCTCCCCAACACCTCTTACCTACGCCCCACACACATTGTAAAGTTCATTTTTAACATAGTGTCTTGTACAACTTGTCATCACAATGGGTCAGCCTGCATCCTCATTTTCGCGTTCCCCAATATCCCTTCCACTCCCCAAATTACAAAAGTGTATATAAAAGTTACAGAATATCAGCATCGAATCCAATTAAAAAAGGGGTTATGCCATGGGGCAAGAATATACAAAAGAAACAAAAGTTTCACATAGTGCATTTTAAGGACATTAAAAAACACTAGCAAGAAAGATTTAAAAAAACACTGTGTTCCTGTCTTGGGGTACATTTTGCTTAACATTATCTCATGTGGTCTTATGTACATAGCCTTTGAACTTCTCTGCTTTTTCTGGACATGTACTACTCATTGTAAAAAAGGGAAAGCATGGGAACTATGTTTCATTGGGCCAGGCTTACTTCAGTTAATATAATTTTTTGCAAGTTTTTCCAGTTCGTAACAACTGAGACAATGTCATTCTATCTGAGGTAGGCATTGAATTCAATTATATATATTTATACGGCATTTTCTTTTTCTTTTTTTCTTTTTTGGGTCTGGCGTGGGGCCTGAACTCTGAGCCTGGGTGCTTTCCCTCATCTCTTCAGCTCAAGGCTAGTGCTCTACTACTTCAGCCACAGCGTCATTTCTGGCTTTTTTTCTTTCTGCTTATGTGGGGCTGAGGAATCAAACCCAAGGCCTCATGCATGCAAGGCAAGTGCTTTACCACTGAGCCACCTTCCCAGCCCACCATATTTTCTTGATATATTCATCTACTGAGTTTCTTGATATATTCATCTACTGAGGGGCATCTGGGTTGGTTCCCTATTATGGCTGTGCTGGTAGATTTGGTATTACTTTGTCTGTGATCATTTGGGTAAATGCCCAAAAGTGGTATTTCTGGGTCATAATGGAGCTCTAGTTTGAATTGTTTTTTTGTTTTTTATTTTGTTGGTTGTGGGGCTTGAACTCTGGGCCTGGACGCTGTCCCTCAGCTCCAGGCAAGCTCTCTACCACTTGAGGTACAGTGCCACTTCCAGTATTCTAATGGTTTATTGGAGGTAGGAGTCTCATGTTCTTTCCTGCCTAGTCTGGCTTTGAACCGCGATCCTCAGATCTCAGCCTCCTGAGTAGCTAGTATTACAGGCGTGAGCCACCAGCTCGTGGCAATGTGGAGTCATTTGAGGAAACTCGATACTGCTTTCCAGGGTGGTTCAACAAGATTACACTCCCACCAATATACAGTAGGGTTCCCTTCTAGCCATATTGCCTCCAGCATCTGTTACTAGATTTCCTGATTATAGTCAATCTAACTGGGGTGAAGTGGAAACTCAGCGTTGTCTTGATTTGCAATTCTTTTATGGCTAGGGAAGCTGAGCATTTCATCATGTGTGTATTGGCTATTCTTATTTCTTCTTCAGAGAAGTCTCTCTGTAAATCTTTAGCCCATTTGTTAATTGGGCTAATTTGTTAATTGTTTGAGGATTTGTTGTTAGGAGATTTAGTTTTTTAGTTCTAAGTATGTTTTAGACATGAGACCCTTGTCTATTGTTTGCTTAGTGAAGATTTTCCCCCAATCCATGGGCTTTCTGTTGATCTTGCTACCTATGTCCTTTGCTTTGCCGAAGCTCTGCTGTTTCATGCAATACCATTTGCCCAACCTTTCTTTGATTTGTTTTGCTTCTAGGTCTCTATTAAGAAACTTTTGGCCTGTGCCAAGGAACCCTAGAGTTTCTCCTATTCCTTCCTGTCATGTTTTCATGGAATCTGCTTTTCTTTCAAGGTCTTTGATCCATTTGGAGTTGATTCTGGTGCAGGGTGTTATATACACTCGAGCTTTAGTTTTCTGCAAGTTTTTAAACAATTTTGCCAACACCATTTACTGAAAAGGCTCTTTTTTCTTTCCATTCAATTTCTTTAGCACCTTATCAAAAATTAGGTAGCTATAGGTATGTGGGTTCATTTCTGGAACTTTAGTCCTAAACTATTCATCCTCGGGTCTGTTCTTGTGCCAGTACCAAGCTGTTTTGATTACTATGGCTTTGTAGTAGAGTTTTGAAATTTGGAATTGATATTCCTCCAGTGCTGCTTTTTCAACTAAGGATTGTTTTGTTATTCAGTGTCTTTTTTGAGCTTAGAATTTATTTATTTTTTTAATTTAATTTAATTTTTTGTGTGAACATACTGTACAGAGGGGTTACAATTACATGGGCAGGATAATGCATACATTTCTTATCAAGCATTGCAGCCTCCTCCTTTGTTTACCCTTCACATCCCTTCCACCCTCCCCCCTACCCCTCCACCCAATCCTCCCCCCTCCCCTCCCCCCACCAACGTTTTAAAGCTCGTTTCGACATGACAACTTGTACTTCTCATTGTTGCAACAGGTCCACCTGTATCCTTAAACGACTTGTTTTTCCCCATCTCCTCCACTAGTTATACAGACATCAAATATAGTGAAAGCAAATAAGGGAAACACTGTCTTTTATTGTTCCATATGAATTTTTGGGTGCTTCTTCTATTTCATTGAAGAATAAAGCTGGGATATTGATAGGTATCGTATTGAATTTAGATAACCTTTGGCAGTATTGCCATTTTCACGATGTTAATCCTCCCAATCCAGGAGCATGGGAGGTTTTCCCACTTGCTTAGTTCTCATTTAATTTCTTTTTTCAGGTTTTTAAAGTTTTTCTCATACAGATCCTTAATCTCTTTTGTTAACTTAACTCCTAAGTATTTTATTTTTTGTGGCACTATTGCAAAAGCGGTTGCTTACCTAATTTCAGCTGTGCTAATCTCATTATTGTAATACAGGAAAGCTATTGATTTCTGAGGGTTAATAAATACCTTGCTTTTTTACCAACATTTCTGATCAGCTCAAGTAATTGGGAGTTGAATCTATTAGTTTTTTTTCTATTGGTTTCTTTAAATAGAAGATCATGTCTTCTGCAAAGAGGGAGAGTTTACTTCATTTTTCCCTATTTGGATCCCCTTTATATCAGCATCTTCTCTTATTGCCCTAGCTAAGCATTCTAATACTAGGTTGAAGTGGACTGGAGAAAGTAGACATTGTTGTATTATTCCCTGAATTTAGAGGAAATGGTTTTAACCTTTCGCCATTAAGTGTAATTCTGGCTGTAGGTTTGTCAAATACAGACTTTATTGCATTGAGGAATGTTCCATGAATTCCTAGTTTTACCAGAGCCTTCATCATAAATGTGTGTTGGATCTTGTCAAAGTATTTTCCTTATCTACTGAGATAATCATGTGGTTCTTATTCTTGCTCTTGTTGATATGATGAATTATATTAATTGTTTTGTTTATATTGAACCAGCTTTGCATCACTGAAATGAATTCTGTTTGATCTTGGTGTATGACTTTTTGATGAGTTGTTGAAATCGATTGGCCAAGATTTTATTGAGAAGTTTTGCAGTGAAATTCATCAAAGAAAGGGGTCTATAGTGCTCTTTCTTTGATGAGTCCCTCCCTGGTTTTGGGATGAGGATTATGCTGAATTCATAAAAAGAGTGTGATAGGGATGTTTTGCTTTTAATGTCATTGAAGAGATGGAGGAGTACTGGTGTGAGTTTTGCTTTGAAGGCCTTGTAGAATCCAGATGTAAATACATCCAGTCCTGGACTTTTCTTTGGTGGGAGGTCTTTTTCTTGTCGGTCATGGGGTTTGAACTCTGAGCCTGGGCGCTGTCCCTGCCCTCTTCAGCTCAAGGCAAGGGTTCTACCGCTTGAGCCACAGTGCCACTTCTGGTTTTTTTCTAGTGTTTTATTGGAGATAAAAGTCTCACGGACTTTTATGGAGGGGTTGACTTTGAACTGTGATCCTCAGATCTCAGCCTCCTGAGTAGCTAGGATTATAGGTGTGAGCCACTGGTGCCTGGCAAAGGTTGGGGGTCTTTTATTGCTGCTTCTATTTTGATGCTTGATATGGGTCTGTTATGTTGGTTTAAATCATCTTGGTTTAGTTTGGGCATGTCAATATTTGCTAGAAATTTGTCCATACCTTTCATATTCTCAAACTTACTAGCTTAAAGTTTGGAGAAATATGCCATTAGTATATTCTGAATCTTGGCTCTTTCTGTAGTGGTGTTTCCATTCTCATCTCTGAGTTTGATTATTTGGGTGTGTGCTCCTTTTTTCTCATAAGATTTGCTAAGGGTCTGTCAATTCTCTTAATTTTTTCGAAGAACCAAATCTTTGTTTTGTCAATTCTTTCTATAGTTTTTAAAAATATAATTTATTTAATTTGGATTTAATTTTAATTATTTGTTCCCATCTATTGTATTTGGGTTTAGCTTCTTTTTTTTTTCAAGGAGCTCTAGGTGCCTCATTAAGTTGTTAGTTTCAGATCTTTCCAATTTTTTAATGCAGGAACTCAGAGTTATAAACTTGCCTCTGAGTACTGCCTTTGCTGTGTCCCAGAGGAGCTGGTAATATGTGGGTTCATTTTTGTGTCCCAGAGGAGCTGGTAATATGTGGGTTCATTTTTGTTGAATATCATGAACAGTTGAGTTTCCTTTTTAATCTGCCTTCATGTGTTACAGTTTTTCCTTTGGTGGCTTTTGATGTTGAATTCTAATTTTATTCCCTTGTGGTCTGATAGAATGCAGGGCATAATTTCAATGTTTTTAAATTTGGACAGATTGGCAATGTTTTTAAATTTGGACAGATTGGCTTTTTGGCCTAGAATGTGGTCTATTTTGGAGAATGTCCCATGTGCTGCTGAGAAGGTGTAATCTGATGCTGCTGGGTGACATATTTGTTAAATATCTGTTAAGTCTTGTTGATGTATACAGATTTTAAGATCCGATGTTCTTCTCTTGAGTTTTTGCCGGGTTGATCTCTCTAGTGAGGAGAGATAAAGTCCCCAACAATTAATGTCTTTGGATCTATGTGAGATTAGAATAAAAGTAGTGTTTCTTGGATAAGTTTTGGTGCTCTGTTATTTGGTGAGTAGATATTTAGGATCATAATATCCTCCTGAAGGAGAGATCCCTTAATTAGTATGTAGTGACCTTCTTTATCAGTTCTCATTGATTTTAATTTGAAGTCTATTTATCTGATATTAGGATTGCAAGTCCTGCCTGTTTATGGGGTCCATTTGCTTGATATATTTTATTCCAGACTTTCAATTTCAGAATATGTTTATTTTTGTAGGCCAGGTGTGTCTCTTGAAGACAGCAGATAGAAGGATCTTGCTTTTTGATCCAACTGGACAATATATGTTGCTTTATTAGAGTTAAGACCATTCATTAGTATTGAGGGTTAGGACTGAGAGGTGTTTGTCCTTACCATTTTATTCATTTGGTGGGGGGAAGCTGTGCCTTGGCTGGTCTTGTGATTTCATATTTCTCTGTGGACTGCTTCATTGCATATATTATGTTCTTGTTGGTTTTCTATATTTAGAATGTCTTTGAGGATTTTTGAAGAGCTGGTTTGGTAGCGATATATTGCGTCAGATATTCCTTGCTGTGGAAGGTTTTTATTTGTCCTGCTGTGAATGAGAGGTTAGCTGTGTAGATTATTCTTGGTTGGTAGTTATTTGACTTTAACGCATGGCAGATCTCTTTCCAGCACATTCTTGCTTTTATAGTATCTTCTGTGAAATCTGAGGTATTTCTGATTGGGTTACCTTTATATGTGATTGTTCTCTTCTCCCTGGCAGCTTTAAGAATTCTTTCTTTAGTGGCTATTGAGCGATTATGGATTATAATGTGGAGGTGGGATGACTTGTTCTGTTCTGGTCTATTTGGTTTTCTAAAAGCTTCTTGTATGTGGACAGGCCTGTCCTTTTTATATTTTGGAAGTTCTCTGCTAGGATTCTGCTGAATGCATTTCCTAATCCATTGGAATCTCCAAGCCCTCTTGTAATCCTATTATTCTCATATTAGGCTTTCTGAATGTATCCTGTATTTCCTGCAGTGATCTGTCATGATTCTTAATTTTGTTATGAATAATTGTGTGCTCTTTCTCTATGGAGTCCAAAATTGTCTTCAGCTACTGATATTCTTTCTTTGTCCTTGTCCATTCTAGGTTGAAGACATTTTACTTTGGTGTTTAACTCCTTTCCTTCTTGCTGGTCTTTCTTAATGGTGCCCAGCTTCTAATTAAGATTTTCTTTCAAGCCTTGAATAGATTACCTTACCTCCTGGAGTTGATTATCTGACTTCTTTTTCCACTCCTTAATCTGAGTTCCTATCTTTTAATTAGATTCTTACTCCCTCTGCTGGAGTTCCTCTATCTTTTTATTTGTGGGGGCCATGAAGTCATCTACTAACTTCTGGTTGGCCTCTTCACATTCTCTGATAACCCCATGTAGGGTTCCAATTTTTTATTCAGCAGGTTTACCAGCCATGCATTTAATCTATTTTGTTCATTATCTTCTAAGTCATTCTGGGACTGCTATGTAGCTTGTTTATGTGGAGATGGTGGTGGGATTTGTTTATTGGCTATTTTTCTTGTGTTTCTGCATTTGGAGACAAGAACCACACTGGTACAACAGGACAGCCTTTAAGACGAGAGCCAACCTGGTGTCGTGTACATTTGTAGATCTTAGGGTTTCAGAGGTAAGGTTAGGTGTTTTCCTGTTTAGCTCTCTTTTTCCCTGCTTGCAGATGGATATTTTAGCTTCGGGGTCGAGATTGCATATAGTTGTAACTTTTGAGAAAATATAGGTTTGACTAATATGTAGTTTGCTCCTTAAAGTTAACAAAATGGGCCCCTTGTACTCAAAGTTGGCAAATGGAACCAATTTTGTAGTCAAATATAGAACCAACTGTAAGTTGGGTCAGATATAAATCATTAAGGATCAATGGGCTGGATCAGATGGAGAAGTGAAGGATTAGGATTGGAGAGATACAAATTTAAGTTCAGGAGAGAACTTGGGTATAATTATAGTAGAGGGGTAAGAGCAGCTTTGGGAAGGGTATATGTACTAGGAGGAGAATAAATACTTGTTACTGAGTGTAAAAGGTTTAAATAATTCCAAGTAGCTTAGAGATCAAGATGAAGATAAGAAAAAGAATTTATATATATATATATATATATATATATATATATTGGGGAGACTTGCTGAGAGAGACTTGCTGAGATTAGAAAAAGATCATCCAGATATTATTGGAAAGTTGCTTAACTCTCATAGAAGGAGGCCTTATTTTTGTATAGACGTAGACAGGGTAGCCTTGATGGAGTAGTAGTATAAGGTAGAGAAAGAGAGGCGAAGGGGGAGTGAGAAGAAAAGAAAGAGGAAAAAACTTACAAATTAGCAAATTAGAAAGTAGAAGAAGAAACAAAATAGTAATGAAAAATAGAAACATTAAGTGGAATAGCAAATCCTAAATCACAATACACATAAGTAACACATAGATATACAAATGAACAACAAATGATCAGGCATAACAACTAACAAAGCAAAACCAAAGCAAGAAGAAAATACTAAAGAATGGATTTTTCAGGTTCTTTGGGGGAGCTTTAATCTCTGTACTACTACTAGGTAGTCCTCAGAGCAGATTCCTGATGGAACCTCGTATGCCTTGCTGTAGTCCACTTTCCTTGTGGCTTAGTTGGGAGTAGATGTCTTTTTGATTGGGGAGGGTGACTGCTATCTAGATTTCCATTCTCAGGCCTGGTGGCAGGGAGTTTGGAGGGTTTCAGGGTTGTAGACTGCTATCATAAGCCTGGAGTTGGGTTCCCAGGCTTTGCCAGGTAGCCACATGAGCCTTAGGAACAAAGCTTATGTCTGTGCTCAGTTTTGATGTGATCCATCCCTTTTGGAAGTAAGCTTGTGTCAGGGGGCTTTGGGATCCCTCAAAAAATTACTAATCACAGAGTGTGGATCCAGTTATGTTACTTACAAGATCTGTAGCTGGTGGTGTGCTGCACCACAGAGCCTGTGGTATGGTGGATAAGATGGTTCTCAATCAGAGGGTGTGGGTGTTAGCAGATCCAGGTGGGGGATGGCTTTGCTGATGCTGAAGGTTCCCTCTCCTATGTGGTGGTGTGGAGAGCCCTGGCACTGGGAGGACTGGGTAGAGGTTGGTGCGGCAGGCTGATGTGGACTGGGGGGTAGCCATGCTGGCCTGTGGCAGATGTAGTGGAAGGTGGCAGACACTGGAGGGCATTCTTCGTGATTTCTGCCTGTGGCTGCTAGGTGTGTTGGCAGAGATGCATGCAGAAGCTTGGTGGTGAAGCAGCTGAGAGCCTGGGGTCTGTGCAGGGTGACAGCAGGGAGGGAGCCGGTCTCAGCAGAAAGCCCAATAGCCAGAGCAGTTGGCCATTAGAGCATTGAACGATGGATTGGCTACAGCTCTGGTTTCCTGGAGGCCTTGTGCAGGGTTGCAGGGGGCCCATGGGATCCTGCCAGTGCTGCAGGTTGGGCTGATTTGGGGGGCTTACCTGATGGTGCCAATTTCTGGCAATTGTAATGGTGGCGGTATTACTAAGTTAACTCTTTCCCATAGCCCTTCTAGGTGGGGGACAGGTTAGAGGAGGCATTCACCAACTCGGAGATCTTCACCAGATTCCCTCCTAACATTCCATAGGTATAGTTTTGAGCACTTTCTTCAGCTTTTTGGTCCTCCTCTGCTTAAAGTCTACAGAAAGTCCCAAAGCATCATGGCATGTGGTGCAGGTGCTCCACAGTGGTCCCGTTCACTCTTTCTCTTTTGCCTTTTCTTATTTGCCTGCTAGGATAGTCCTCTTGTAGTAGAAAAAGCCTTTAGGTGATTAGAGTTTGATTGGAGTGGATTTCTTGAGGAAAAGTTTCTTTTGGTCAGAGACACTTAATGGGGTTACCTGTGAGAGCAACACCATCTTCCCACAACCGGCTGAATTTTTAAATTATATTTCATCTAGTTGTTTGTTGGAGCATTGCAGTTTTTCTGGAATTTAAGGTTTTCTGTGTAACTTTGTCTTCAAGTAATCCAACAACATTAAATATTACATTTAAAAGCTATTCTGTAGCACATAGATTTTGGAATTATAATATTAAGATGAAATTCTTGTTTGTACAAAAAAAACCCTTTTAAGTCCAAATGGGAAATATGCTCATTTCAGCAGCCTTGGGTCTCCTTCTTCTTTTTGTTTCTCCAGTATCTTTCTTGTTTTGTAACAAAGGTCATGGGTTATCTGTCCATTCCAAAGTAAGACTACTCCATTAATTTAATAGCAAAGGAATCTAACCTGCCTGTCTCTCAAGACAGCTTTGAGTGTAATGATAATCTGACCATTCACATTAGTGAATTTTCAGTCATATTGATAATTTTTTGTAAACCAATCATTAAAAAGTTTCCAAAAAGCAAAATAAAGATAATGTTCTTTTTCTAATGTTAAAAACTAGTATTTCAACAAAACACATTCTATTCTTCCCAGATTACATGGTGAAGAATTTCTCTTTCATCATAACCCTTAGAACTGAACCCTCCCTTCAAACATGTAGCTTTATTCAATTTTCCTGTTCTAGCTTTCATTTTGGTACTAGCATCAGTAATCTCCTTCGAGTATTTGACAATGAAATTCCATTTATTGATAGAGAGCTCAATTCATATTGACAAAGGCAGATTGGTGAGCATATCATATAGCATAAAATATTGAATATTATTAACGTGATCTTATGTAACTATTCCAGAAATTAATATAAGTACCACATAAATGTGCAATTTCATGTAATTTTTAAAATGCAAAACAATTGCATATCTATGTCATAAAATAATTCAGATAACTAATAGAAGAGAATAAGCTAAATCCATTGCATCATTCCCAAAATTCTTTGTAACATTTTATTTTGCCATTAATATTCACCTCGGGCCCTTCTCTTTCTAACAACCAGTGACATGTCGATGTCTCTAGATTTTAGTCACCTCTGATTAACCTCTTTCATTTCCACCTCCAGTTAGTCCTTCATGAGGAATAACTTGTCCCAATGTGCCTACAAGAAGACAGTAGTACCCAAGTCGACTGGCTGGGCTCATTCTTCCCTTGCTTTGTTAGGGAAGTGGGTATCAGCAACAAGGTTGCCAGGGACCAGGTGGCTGGAACCATGGTATTATGAATTATGAGTAACAGAGTAGAGTAGCAGAGAATAGGATACCAGGGAAAGGGGAATTGTGACTGTAATCGCTGAGTGGCAGTGGCACCAACAGCTTTGCAAGGATTGGGATATCCAGACAGTTTAGCAGGGACAAGGAGGAAAAGAGAACGTGAAAGAGTAAAAGTTGTGAAGGATTATGGTGGCATAATCAGGTTAAAAAGGTCGTGAGTGTGCAAACTGGGTAGCCAGTACTAGGATAAAGCAATTGGCATGGTAGACTGATGTGGTGCAGAGCTCACTTCCTTCCTTCAGCACTGAGTTTTGGTAACTAGTGGTTTTTCCCCCCTCCACCAATCCTTAGTAAACGTTCTAAAGTTGTCCCTTTGTATACTTTTGTCCCTTGATCTTCCTGATGATCAGATTCCTATGGTGTGTGTGTGAACTTCAGTATTTGCTTCATGAAAGTGGTGCCTTCTTAAACATCTTTTATGAAGCTCTATGATCTCTTTAAATGCAATTTGTGCTGTGTTAATATGTTACTTAGCCAAACTGTTTGGACCTAGGCTGTGACTGTTAATTTTGAGATTATCTTAGCACTAATATGTGATAATATCCTTTCAATCTACATTTCTAGTGAAAGAAGTTCAACATCTTTATTGAAGTAATTGCCTGGGTGTAAACAAACAAACACAAAACCAGTGTTATAAATGTACAATCACTAGATTTTAGTAAATTGTGGACTACTGAAATAAATTTTTTAACTAATGTTAATAATTGGAATAGGAAAAAATCACAAGTTATAAAACATAAAAATTGATCAAATACAAAAAAAGACACTGATCAGGAATGAAGTACAATGTTAATGTTTAATAAATAAATGAAATATTTGAAATTCTTATCCACATAGGAAATACATACCCAAAAGTCACTGAGATCCCATCTTACACATTAAAATACTTATAGCCACTCAAACAAATAAACCAAATACTGGAGAGGTTGTGTGGCATTGAAACCAAGTACAACTCATATGTAGTTAAGAGTGGAAGTTTACACAATACCAAAAACAACCCCACATATTTTAATGACCTTTACAGTAACTTGGATACATATTGAAGGAATATGATTCAACATGAACATCCATGTTAATGGCAGCAGTATTCATAACAACCAAGATCTGCACTCAACCTAGGTGTACCAGTAAAAGGAATAAACAAAATGGGCTATTCATAGCTATAAACATATTCTGGAATATAAGAGAAGTTAATGCTTCTACTGTTACATTGCAAAGTATTTTTGGATATACACCTAATACTATTTTCATGGGCTTTTCAAAGTAGTTACTACAGTTTAAAGATATCCTGTAAGGGGCTGGGAAGGTGGCTCAGTCGTAGAGCCCTTGTCTTGCATGCCTGAGGCCCTGGGTTCGATTCCTCAGCACCACATAAGCAAAAAGTAAAAAGCTGGAAGTGGCACTGTGGCTCAAGTGGTAGAGCGCTAGACTTGAGCTGAAGAGCTGAGGGACAGCGCCGAGGTCCACAGTTCAGGCCCCACGACCACACCCCCCCTGAAAAAAGACATCCTGTAATAGGTGAATATTAGACCAAAAGTTAAATATATCAGTGAACACATACAGGACCATCTTATGTAGTTTATGATTTGAAGCAATTTTAAGAAGGTAACAATTGAGAAAAAAAGATAATGCTAGAAGGTTAATAACAAATTATTTTGAAAAGTTGAATGAAGAATGTATAAAATAAGACTCATCAAAAACTGTTGAATGATAGAAGATGGATGAAGGTTAGAAAAACATTCATCTGCATGGCCAATTTGAATGAAGTAAATGCACATTTGGTGTACACTGAAGAAACATTCCAATTCATAAAATACACTTAAAATGTTTATGAGAAGACAAATCAGGATCTGTCTTTTGTATATGTAATAGCAAAAATTCACAGAAGGATCAGAACTGTGAAAATGAGAGAATATGGCCAAAATTGTTGATGTGATTGTTTGAATATATCTGTGTTTGTGTGGAAAAGGAGGAAAGAAGATGAAGAAAATACATGGGGTGCTGATCAAGATATATTTTCACATTTATAAAAAGGAAAAATACAGAAACTGTGCAACTAATTAGTGTTAATTTAACAAAACATTTTGCTCGAGTTTTAAAAATGAAACAATAAAAATAACTTAATAACATCAAATAAAAAGGGCATTGAAGAAAATATCCCATAGACAGATTTTCCCCATAATTTGTTTTATTTCAGAACAAATGGATAAAATAAAATGTAATTTCATCTGAAGATGTTAACACTTTCAAAGGTCACTTTTAGAATCCAGCAAAGAAAAGTATCAGAGAAGTAGAGAGTAAGAACAACCTGTACTATGGATGAAGACATTTAGTAGAACTTTGTGATGAAACAATGTGCTCTCTTTTCCTAATCAACATAGTCCAGGTCACCTACCTTTTTACAGAACACTTGTAGTCAGAGAAGTAGAGTTACTAATTTGGTAGTAATTTATTACTTTTATTTCCTAATCTTATTATGTGATTCCTGAATGATGTGAGTGATCCTAGGAGATTTTCTGACCTCATATTCATGGTGTCTAATTCCTCCCCCTGCCCATGATTCTTCTGCTAGTCTCATTTTTCCTTGTTTCTGAACTCAACTCCTGTGATCTTTTGGGTCATGAAAAAGAGCTGGAGAAATGTGAGTATGGCTTGGAGTATTGCTAACTTTCACTCTAGCTCAGAGGAACTATTGAAGGACCTCCACCTGAGGCTCAGAATCAGATATTAATTGACCTCTTTGGAAATGGAGAAATTCAGGCAGAATCTCTCATTCCTTGACTTTCTCTGAAGAGATTTTGTACTAGGGCACAATTCAGAGGATGAGCTTTCCCACCAACTACCACAGCCTTGATAGAAGGAACAGATTTAAAACTGAAAGTGGTCTCAATTCCCAAAGGGCCAATGGGAATCCAGGAGATCACACGTTCCTCCTGATTAGGGACCTTCTGGTAAGAATGGTAAGAATAGAAACTGGACAAAATCTAATGTGGAGATTAACTGAGACTGGGCCTAAGGGCGACACAATAGAATTTCCCTTTCTTTGACTACAATTGTGTTGTTTAGTGAGACATGACACCTTCCTTCATATCAGAAAATGCACTAGGTGAATTATGTCACTGCCACTGTGTGGGAGGTCAGTTCCTTGGAGGAGAAGGGGTTAAATGTTGTGAGTGCCAGTTTTTTCTCTAGGCTGTTATCTCTCCCATGCCTTCCCCTGCCAGGAATATGTTGCTTCTTTCCTGCATTCAACTACTTGTGTACCATAGGGTATTCTTTTTCTAGTCTCTTACATTTGCAGTAGCATAGGCCCAGGCTCTGCTCCTTCCAAGAGGTGACAACAAGATCATATTTGTACTGAAGGTCAATCATATTGAAAAAAATAACTGAAATTAATAGCACCCTTTCACACTTGCATTTTTACTAACAGACAACTTCCTGGTTGCTCATTATATAGTTTCAATTCTTTAGTGGCAAGCACCATTCTAGGAGGTCTTTCCTGGCCACTGAAAATTGAACTCACTAGAAGCTGAAAAGTTTCATTTTGTGGGGTGGTGGATACTGGTGGCTCACATCTATAATCATAGCTAGTCATGAGGCTGAGATCTGAGAATTGTGGTTCTAAGCTACCCTGGGAAGAAAGTCCATGAGATTTGTCTCCAGTTAATCAACAAAAAAAAACAGAAGTGGTACTCTGTCCCAAAGTAGTAGAGGGCTGAGGGACAGTACTCAGGCCCTTAGTTCATGCCTCGTGACCAACAAAAAGGAAGTTTCATTTTTCTACCATGGTTTCTTCTTCTAACACACTATGTGCTTTATCCGTAAGTCTTCTTAAGGTTCCTGTGTCTCACTCAAGTAGATTTTTTCTTTCAAAAATAAGAAAGTCTACAAAGTCTACCTATTGTACAATCACTAAGTTTGGAATAAACATTTGTTAACTGTTGGTGTGCAGACATTAGACTAATTCTTACTTTAAAGAAACTATGTTTGTGAACAATTGTGTGGAAAATAGATATATCTTTGGATTCCTTTGGTTCTTTCTATTATCTATATTCTGCAGATTGTTTTTCCATTGATGCAGAAAAGTTCCAAATTGTGGCAACTATTATTTATTGTATTGCTAGTTTTAAGCATGGAAAAATGGATCAAAGATATTTCAAATTTTATTTTGTGAAAAATGTTCATTCATTATCTAAATTTAAAAAACATAAATTACTAAAGGAACTGTTTCTTTGTTAAAAAAAAAGAAGATCATTCGGGTCAGAAATAGTCTCTTCCATGTAGGAGTCTTGGAGTGTCTGCCTATATAGTGATCTCACTTTGAGAAGTAGTTTGCCATAATGGGTCTTTTCAACACTTCTTGTTTGGTACTAGAAGCTTGGTGAAACAAACACATTTGTCTATGATTCTCTTTCAGGAAGTCCATGGCTGACATTGATTGTGTTAGATAATAATTGTCCTCCTACCATTTCCTTCTAAGTAATTTTACTTATATTTGTGATTTTGGGACTTGTATCAGGTTATATGTAACAATATCCTGTGGAGCAATTTAAAGAAGGAAACTTCAGTATCTGTGTTATAATGTAATGGTATCATAAAAGTTCCTTATATTTTACAATATAAGGTAAGTAACAATGATTATCTTATCAACTCAGCTAAATTATGTATTATTAGGCATTATGATAATAGTGTCTGATTTTCAAAAAAATCAAAGTAATCAGAATATTGATATTTTGAAAAGTATATTATGAGGCACGGATATTTCCAAAGACAATGTTACCCACCAGATATTTCGTTTCTTATTTTGTCATGTAGCTAATTTAACTTTTATTTTATCCAAATTATAACTTACGATTTACTACTTGTGCTACAAAAAATGAAGCACAAATTTATTTTTTGTCTTTTTTACTCATTTGTATTTATCATTGTGCAAAGTGGTTTCAATTCAATGAGTAGGTTTATAAGTACAATGCATCTTGATTAGTGTTCCATTAATCTACCCATCTTTCCCCAAACTACCCATCTTCCAAGTTACATGGTTCCATTTTTACATTGATATCATTAATATAATGATTATATTTGCCATTCCTTCCTCTTTTCATTAATCTTCCCCCTCGTTTCTTAAACTTCTTCTCCAGCCGAACATCATTTCCCTTTCTGCTACTTATTTGCTTGAACACTTCATTGTTTGTTATTCAGAGAATCATCATCACTGAAATACTTTCATGAGCACACTGAGTATTGGATTTTTTATTTCATTTTGATTTCAACTTATACACAGGATTTGACATTCATTATGAGTACAATCTCATCTCTTTCATAATTTTCCCCAGCACTCTCACTCCCACCTTTTCCTCTAGTCTCTTCATTTGGTAGGATATGCATTAAGTTAGAGCACTGCATTTCACTCCAATTTATTGCTTCATTTATCTATTTCTTCCCACCTTGACTCCATCCCTACCTCTGAGTACTTGATTCGTAGTGTTTATTTTGTTGGAATGTGAGTTAGCTATTCTAAGGAATTACATTATTTGAATTATTCTCTGAACTAACCATATTTCAGTTCATACCTAGGTGTATAGTTGGATTCCACCACAAAGTGTGCATATTGTATTGATCTATATTATGTCTAACTTCCTATATAACAGAAAACATATCTCATTTGTCTCTCTGGGTTTGCCTTTCTTCTCTTACTTCATTTAGCATGATTTTCCCCAATTTATTTCCTTTCTTTGCAAATGATTCATTATCATTCTTTTGAATGGATAAATAAAATTCTGTTGTGCATGTACCTGTGTACGTATGTATGCATATACATGCATATATATGAATGTATTCGCATACATGTATATCTATATGCATATAGCTATCATATTTTCCTGATCTACATGTCCACTGAGAGGCATAGTTCATGTCTAAATGTGATTTCTTGTACTATTATGCTTTTGCTTTCAATGTTTTGGAAAATGACTAAATATCATTTGCCTAATCTTATGCATACAGTCTATTCTATAACAAACATCCTTCTATTAATATTCTAATCTGTTGGCTTACGTTTCTTTTTATGTTGGCTCCTATAAATCACAGGGGTTCATAATTGCATATGAATCTGTTTTTAAGAGCAACACTAAATGTTGCTTGTATATAGTTGACACTTGCTAAAAATTCATTATAAAATTATATATACATACATATGCATATAAAATTTATATATATTGACACACATATATGCCTATATATGCATGCATGTAGAATATATATATATATATACATATATATATATATATATATATATACATATGTATATATATATACACACACAAACATATATGTGCTAGTACTCCTTTTTGCTCAAGGTTGACATTCTTCCATTTGAGCCACCGCTCCTTGTTTCTTAGTTGTAGATAAGAGTATTGTGGTCGATTTTACCTTGTCTGTTGTGAAACTATGATCCTCAGATTTCAGCCTTCTAAATAGTTAGGTTTAAAGGCATGCAGGCATTAAAACTAGCCCTATTATATTTGAATTAAAATATATTTAAAGAATGATAACTTGTAGTATTTTCAAATAAATCTTTTCATTTAAATAAAACATACTGCTTAATTTTTTTCTTATTCCAACTCACCTACCAAGAAAGGAAAGAAAAATGTGAAACTGAAGAACCTCTGAATGTAACCATTCTCAAGCCTGCTAGCCACAGTTTCTTTGCTGGAAAATAGAACAGGATGCTATCATATACAAGCAAAGTGGAAGAACATGCTCTTCACTGAAGCTTCTGAAAGGCTGATGACAATGAGGACAAGCAACTTTATCCATGAAATATCACAAAGGATATGCTCTGTTCGGTGACTCTAGTGGATAAGTGTAGCCAACGTTAGAGGATGGTCATAGCGATGAGAATAATCAAAGGTGTATATCGGATTACAGAGGTGTTTTCTTGAAGATGAATGCTCTTGATTTTGTTGCTAAGCTTGTCATCCGTCTTGAAGTCTCCTGTCTTGCTGCTGGCCCTTTTTAACTGTTTACTCATTTGTTTCAACTGGGCCTTCTTTTCACTTAAAAGGATTATTAACTCCATGTGGTCCTGGTAAGTAATGAAAATAGAAAGCTCCATTATTACTCCATCTTTCTTTTCTACTTTTTATTTGTTCCACTATGAGAATATGAACTCAAGGCCTGGACACTGTGTTTTAGCTTTTTCTGTTAAGTCAGGTACTCTATAACTTGAGGTAAAGCTACATTTCCATGGTTTTGGAGAACTAAAGGGAGATTTTTGTCTGGACTGGATTTGAACTTCAATCTTCAGTTTGCAGACTTCTGAATAGTTAAGATAATAGGATTGAGCCATTAGTGCCTGGCCCCCAAAGCATTTATTTCTTAGCCACAAACATGGGATGCGTCTTATAGAGTTTTGTAATTGAGAAATTCTCATTATATGTGAGAGTTAATGCAATTTCACAGGGAAAGGTTGAAAGTCAAGAAGTGCTCACTAAACAAATTCAAAATGTGATTTATTCTTACTTTCTTGATACAACAGCCCCACTGATTTCTCTCATGGATATCTTCTAATCTACTTATAATTTACTTCTAATTCACAAGTGGATATAACTCAGTTTCATTTAACTACATGAATTCTTGTTACATGTGTTACTTAACTACATTACATCTGAGGCCTAGTGACTACCTGAAATCATCAATTTAATCATAAATGACCTCTGCTCTTTTGCAATAACTAGACTCCTTCAGGGGTCTGAGACACCATGATACTTCAGGAGACACAAGCCCCTTCTCCTATCAGACTTGCCAATGCAGAAGAAGCAACTGTTCCCTTCAACCCTTATAAGAAACTTGCCTGTAACATGAGATTCTCAGCAGTGAGAAGGGTGTTCAAACTACACCTGCCTGCACACTGCTGGCTCACGTTCTGAAACTTCTCAAACCTTTCTTCAATAATGCTGTCTGCTGTATTTAGAATTGTTGTTCGTCTACACCAACCATCCAGACATCTCCTTATTCTCTTCATTGAATAGTATCCACGAAGTGAGTCTGTCTACAATCTACTCTTTGCTGATAATCACCTACAGAGAAAAATGCATTTGGCTGTTGAAGACAGCAAACAAAATGGTGCCCTTCCCTCCTATTAATGGAGTGTGAATTTCATTCATTTTAGTCAGCATCTTTGAGGACTTATATCTATGTTTTTCCTCTCAGAAACCTAGGGTTCAACATCATCACACATTCTCATACATTTGCTGAAGTAACAACTCTAAGTGACCAACAACACTTTTACCCATTGCAAATCTATTACCATCAGGTCACAACAAAACATAAGCAAGAAAGGCTGAATATATTAAGCACCCCATAAATTCTTCTGCTTTATATCCTTTCAATATTTATTTTTGAATGATGATAACCTAATTTAATTCTGGTGATATTTTTTCCTCTTAAAATTAATCAAATTTAAAAATCTATAATTCACATCATGTAAAACCAAATGTTTATAAAACCACATATCACAAAGATTCAAGCCAGATATAAAACCACATATCACAAAGATTCAAGCCAGATATATATATATATATATATATATATATATATGATGGATGATGGAAGATTCATACACATTAAAATAAAAGAAACCTTAAACCAATGCCCATAAAAGAAACCTTAAACCAATGCCCATCACTCATTTGCCTTTAAATCATGGAAATGTCATCTCAATCCAGTCTACTCTACAGAGGCTAACCCCAAAATACCCAATGCTTCATTAATTACAAACAACTCTAGCAAGTAGACTTTATTTACCATAGGATTCTCCTCCCTACAATGATAAATGGATTATGCTAATAAATTTGAAAGTAGGATTTTGAGGTCTTAAAATCTTGAAATATTTCCAGTTAAAAAGGGGACACAGAAGGTCCATTGCTAAACTTTTAACATGAAGTTCATAAATACGAAAGCAAAGGGATTTTCTTCTTACACACAAAAACCTCACCAAGAATTTTCGAGTGAAGCAAAATTACCAACTGTAGCACCATCTACCCAGCCAAATGTGTTGAAAGGGTTTGAAAGTCTATCCCTAGAAACCCAAGTTTTGTTTCTATCTCTCTGACATGTATTTATTTCAACTTTTAAAACTTTAGTCTTTCATGGCTCAGAATTCCTAGTTAATCTCACAATGGCCCTACATACTGCTCTACATTAACTTTTGGAGAACTTTCCTAGAACACCAAACACATTTTTTGTATAAAATTTGAATAGAAAACTTAAATTGACTTTTAAAAATGAGACGAGTAAATGCTCATTCTGATATAAAATATAGGTCAACAGTTCAATTTAGAGTACAATGAAGTTAATATTTAGTTATATATATATATATATATATATATAAGTTGATAAATATGTGATATCTCCTTTTAAAAAACTAAAAAATGTATTGTTTCTGAAGTAGTCATCACATACAATTTCTCTTCAACTGGCATTATTTTGGAGCTAATTTTCTAAATTAAAGAGTGTAAGAAATGTTTTTTAAAATATAATTTGTGCAGATTTCTAAGCAAAAGTTTTATCTGGATATGGATACATAATTTGTTGGTTTGTCTATATATCTTTGTGGTGGCTATCAAACTAAGAATTTTAGGAAAACTAGGCAAACTGTCACTAGCCATACCTAGGATTATTTTATGTTCTATTTATTTTAATTTTTGTGCTGATCTTGGGATTTGCATGCATTGCCTGAACATTGTCCCTAAAATTTTTCTGCTCAAGGTTATGACTTTAAAACTTGGGCCACAGTTCTACATCCAACCTTTTGGTTGTTAATTAGAGATACGTCTCATAGACATTCTGTCATTAGGCCCAACTTCACACCAAGGTTCTCAGTGTCCATAATATCAAGGACTATAACCATGAGCCACTGTTAGCTACATTATGTGTTTTTTAAAGCATCTGTCAATAATAATAGAAAACTGTCACCATTACTAAAGGCTCAAACCTGTAAATCTAGCAATATCAGAGGCTGAGATCTATAAGATCATGTTTTAAAACTAGACTTGTCAGACAATTCAGAGTTCATTTGTTGAACCTGCAGGACCCGGGGTTTAACAGGCCTAGGCACTGTATATGAGTTGCTTTTTATTAAGGCTAGTGCTCTACCTCTTGAGCCACAGTGACACTTCCAGCTTTTCCTAAGTAGATATAAGAGGGAAGTGGTAAGGAGACCTCACAGTTTTGCTCTTAACTCTCATCCAAAACCTAAGCCTTCAAAGTAGCAAATCAGAGATTCTTACCTTCATCTAAGCAGCAATAAAAATACTGAAGGTGTGATTCAAGTGGTATAGTGTCAGCCTTGCTTGGAAAATATTAAGGAAATTCAAGCCTCAGTATTGGCACATATGTACACAAAATCGTGCACATACATACATATAAAGTGTCCTATACTCAATTCCCTGGGATTAAGAAAATTAAATTAGGACAAAAATAAGAAATTCAAATTGCTAAAAAAAAAAAGCAAAAAACAAAAAACTACCATAGCCGGGTGGTGGTGGCTCACACATAAAATCCTAACTACTCAGGAGGCTGAGATCTGAAGAAGGAAGGAAAAGTCCATGAGACTCTTATCTCCAAGGAACCACACAGAAAACTGGAAGTGCCACTGTCGCTAAAGTGGTAGAGCATTAGCCTTGAGACGAAGAGCTTAGGGATAGCACAGAGGCCCAGAAGTCAATCTCCACAACCAAGAAAAACAAACAAACTAACAAAAAACTGCCATAACTGAATTGTGACAGGTGGTAGATTTCTTTCTTCCCATAAATGAGGTGTGAGTTCAATCCTGAGTTGTTCATACCAAAGCAATCCTATAAAAGCACACTAAGATCTAACAAAAAATATGTCATTCTTTGTAAAGAAAATTAAAACTTATGAAATAATTGAAATAGAGCTAAAAGGAGAACCATGGCTCAATAGTGAACAGCAACTTAAGCCACACCACCATTTCCAATTTTTAGCTATTTATTGGCAAAATGAATATCATAGACATTGCTGCTTGGGATCCCTTTGAATCTGGATCCTCAGATTTCAGCCTCCTATGTAGCTGGGATTACAGGTGTAAGACACCAGCAATCTGAGATATGCATTTATTTTGTCATGTTATGTGGAAAATTATCACAAATTTATTTGTTTGGCCACTGAATACCAACTATTGTAGGATATAAGATTGGGCTGGTAACTTGGGTGTGGTTTGTCTATAGTAGCTGCTCAGTTTCTAGCAGGGGCCACTAGTCTATAGTCTCTCACAGAATGAGGGATCTCTTACAAGCTTACAGGATGCCTAGTAGGGTTTAGGTTCTGTGGTGGTGAGACTGTGGTTTCTGCTTTCTGGTCTCCTATCATACAGCCACTGTTGTCAGCTCCTAGGCACCCCCGTACTTTCTTGACAAACATATTCTCCTTACTGTTTGATTCATTCTGTTTGCATCACTGACTTCTAGAAAGCCCTAAATTTGCACTCACACCTTGGTAATAACTCATACCAACTCTTGTGGGAACTAATTACATTTGTGGAATCTGTTTAATTTTGTTATCTACCAGAGCATATAGTGGGGTTAGATCCTGCCAGACTGGAAGATAAAAGACTTCCCAAGGGTCTGGGTTGTTGTGTATCACCTGATACACATAAAAAGCTATTTATTAGGGCTGGGAAAGTGGCTCAGAGGTAGAGCGCTTGCCTTGCATGCATGAGGCCCTGGGTTCGATTACTCAGCACCACATAAGCAGAAAAATAAGCCGGAAGTGGCATTGTGGCTCAAGTGGTACAGTGCTAGCCTTGAGCTGAAGAGATGAGGGACAGTGCCCAGGCACAGAGCTCAGGCCCATGACCGGACCCCCCCCCCGCAAAAAGCTATTTATTATCTGGGCACTGCTGGCTCATTTCTGTAATCCTAGCTATCTGGAGGATGAAATCTGAGGCTCCCAGTTCAAAGGCAGCCTGAGAATGAAAGGTTTATCTTAAATAAACCACTCAGAAGGCTGGAAGTGGTACTGTAGCTCAACTGGTAGAGCATTCACTTTGAGCTGAAGAGCTGAAGGATTGCGCAGAGACCCGAGTTGAATCCCCAGAGTTGAAAAAAAAGAAAAACATTGGAAAAAGCTATTTATTATTCTAAGTGTCCTCAATTTCAGACACTGGTAATGTTCAGTTATTGTATGACATTAACCAATGAAGTGTGAAATTTAAGAAAATGAAAGATAGTTCCTTGGGTGGAGTGGAAAATATTTCGGCAGCTATAAGAATTGAAACACAGTTGGGAGTTAAATTGAGGATAGATTCAAGAGCAATGGCCGTGGCTTCAGAGATGGGAGAGAGCTAAACATGTTTGACATATGTTAAAAAGAGAACATGGGGCTTGGAATATGGTTTAGTGGTACAGTGCTTGCCTAGCATGCATGTAGCCCTGGGTTCAATTACTCAGTACCACATAAACAGAAAAAGCCAGAAGTTGCCCTGTGGCTCAGGTCAAAGGGTGCAAAGAAGCTCAGTGACAGTGCCCAGGCCCTGAGTTCATGCTCCAGCACTGCCAAAAAATAAAAAGAGAGAACATGTCAATAATGAATGAGGGAGGGATCCAGAAACCAAATTCCTCACTGAATATTTTCTCTATTTCAATATCATTCCAGAGAGAAAAATGAGGCATAAAGATGGTCCAGTAAGGACATATCTTATGAAGTAATACAAGATTTTTTTTAAAAAATATGGAACGCTACACATATTTGCATATCATCCTTGTGCAGGGACCATGCTAATCTCTGTATCGTTCCAATTTTAGTATATGTGCTGCCAAAGCGAGCACTACAAATTTTTTTACTGCAACTGGCCTGTAGAGACTATCCATTAGACATAATTGTGACTTGCAATTGCACAAGAGCTCATTGTAATAGCACAAGTGCTATCTCGATATTATGTATGGGTCCTGAGCCTTGATAAGAGCCTAGGTGCTATTCCTATTTTTTCCTCAAGAATATTACTCTATCACTTTAACCACAGCTCCATTTCTGACTTTTCTGGTGATGAAGTGGAGATAAGAGTGTCATGGACTTTTCCTGGTTCACCTGGCATAACATTGGGATAACATTGGGATAAGACATGGGATAACATTAATAATGTTATCCCAAAAATCTCAGCATTCTGAAGAGCTAGAATTATAGTTATGAGCCATTAGTACACAGAGAAATATTTCTTTTTCAGTGGAATGAATTAAGAATACAGATTCTTAAGGAAGATTCACCCTCAGTACTAAGTAAACCATCAAGAACAGTTCACGTGGATACACACACACACACACACACGCACAAGCAGACACACAAACCCACATAAATATATCAGGGATCTGTATCTCTTTCCCCTAATGAGTAGTATGGTCTAATGGGCTAATGGGCAAACTGTGGTGTCACATTCATGTAATCCCAGATATTCAGAGGTAGAGGTATAGGAGCATGGGGTACTGAGGGTGACTTGGGAAAGCAAACTGAAAAAGAAAGAAAAAGAGTTGGGTGCATGTAGGCACAAGTGGCAACTTATGTGCCTAGTAAGTTTAAGGCCCTCAGTTTAATCCTCAGTTCCATGAAAAAGACAAAAAGAATAAAATCTAAGTCCATTTTGTCATTGTTTAAAATCAATTAAGCTGTATGCTTCACGAGGAATATAAGGTCTATTTCAAGCCTAAGAGTAGTAGCTGGAAAGTCTATATAGCATGGTAGCACATTGGACAAGGCCCCGAAAGTGCATCATATCACAGAGGATCTCAGCATTTTGGCATGTGCTAGGATGACAGGGAGTAAGGGGCATAGGTTGCTTTTAACAAGTGATAACAGTGATAACGTTAGTCCCTTGAGAGTTGATGAGATAACATTTATCCATTTATGACTGAAACATCTTTTAAAGTTTCTACCTCCTGACACTGCTACATTGAATAGTTAAACTTCAGTATGAGCTTTGATGGTGACAGACCATTAACAGGCTTCTGACAGAGGCAGGTGAGACCATTGGAAGCCAAGGACGTTAATTCAACTAGGCACCTTGGACAACTGCTTCGATCTCATTGATTCTGATATTTACTGTATTTGGGGCCATCTCACAGCCAAGATCCATCAAGTCAATGTCTGTTCCATGTGGCAGTTTCAGTTATGCTGAGTGTTATATAAACCACTAGACAATAGGGAGAAATAGGATCTAGATAGGCACAAAAATGTAAGTTTGGCATTCTTCTTGGCCCTTAAATAACATTAAAAGATTTATGTAGGTAAGTCAAGAGAAAGCTCTTTGTCATTATAAAATACATACAGCCATATAATAACTACTCTATCACCCTGAAAGATACCTTGTAGAACAGCCTGTTTACACATAATACAGACACCCCTATAAACACAAAAGATGGAAAAAACAAACAAGTTCAGGTTTACAAAAGTAATTGTAAACCTCAGAGTCAAAGCACACACCTTGAAAACAGTACTGGAAAGAATAGGAGAAACACTAGGTCTCCTTGGCACAGGTCAAAATTTCCTTAATAGAGACCCAGAAACACAACAAATCAAAGAAAGGTTACACAAATGGGATTTCATGAAATTGCAGAGCTTGTGTATGGCAAAGGACATAACTAGCAAAATCCATAGAAAGCCCACCGATTAGGAGAATATTAGCCATACAACAGACAAGGATCTCATATCTAAAATGTGCTTGGAAGTCACAAAAATAAATCCTCCAACAACAAATCCTCAAAGAAACAACTGCGCAATAAATAAGTGGGCTAAAGATTTAAAGAGAAACTTCTCTGAAGAGGAAAGAAGATGGCCAATAGACACATGAAGAAATGCTCAACATTTAGAGCCATAAAAGAAAAGCAAATCACCAAAATTACTCAAGCTGATTTGGCAAAGGAGCATGGTATAAAAATAACCCTCAAAAATCAATGGCTTTTCTGTATGCCAGCAATGAGAAAAGCGTGGTTGAAATCAGGAAAGCAACTCCATTCATAACAGCCCCCCCCAAAATACCTAGGAATTAATTTAAGCAAAGAAGGGAAGGACCTCTATAATGAAAACTTTAAAAACATGAAAAGGGAAATCAAAACAGAACTTACAAAGTGGTAAAACCTCCCATGCTCCTGGATTGGAAAGATCAACATCGTGAAAATGGCAATACTTTCCAAGGGTTTCTACCAATTTAATGCAATACCTATCAATATTCCAACCCCTTTCTTCAACGAATTAAAAGAGGCTTTCCAAAAATTCATATAGAACAATAAAAATCCAGAATAGAAAAAAATATCCTTAACATAAGGAACAGTGATGAAGGAATATCAATACCAAATTTCAAACTCTACTACAAAGCCATCGTAATTAAAACAGCTTGGTACTGGCACAAGAACGGACATCAGAAACAATGGAATAGAATTGAAAAGGGAAAAATGAACCTACAGACATATAGCTACCTAATCCTCAATAGGGAGCTAAAAAATAGAATGGAAGAAAGACTTTTAAGTAAATTGTGCTGGCAAAATTGGTTAATCACTTGTAGAAAACTAAAGCTAGATCCTTATATATCAATCTGCACCAGAATCACCTCCAAATGGATCAAAGACCTCTGAGTCAAAGCAGACACTCTGATGGAATAGGATGGAATAGGAGAAACCCTAGGTCTCCTTGGCACAGGCCGAATTTTTTTTAATGGAGACCCAGAAACTCAACAAATCAAAGAAAGGTTGGACAAATGGGATTGCATGAAATTGCAGAGCTTCTACATGGCAAAGGACATAGTTAACAAGATCAATAGAAAGCCTATGGATTGGGAAAAAATCTTCACTAGCCATTAAACAGAAAAGAGTCTCATATTTAAAATATACCTGTAACTCAAAATATTAAATCTCCCAACAACAAATCCTCAAAGAAACCACTTCTCCATAAATAAGTGGGCTAAAGACTCAAAAAGAAACTTCTCTGAAGAGAAAAGAAGGATGGCCAATAGACACATGAAGAAATGCTCAACCTCCCTAGCCATAAAAGAAATGCAAATATAAAGAACAGAAATACCATCTCACCACAGTTAGAATGGCTATAATCAAGAACTCTAATACCAACAGATGCTGGAGGGGATGTAGATAGAAGAAAACCTTACTGTATTGTTGTGGGAGTGTAAACGTGTTCAACCACTTTGGAAAGTTTATGGAGGTTCCTCAAAAGACTCCACATAGTGCTCCCCTATGACCCAAAACTACCAATTTTGGGCATTTACCCAAATATTCACAAACAAGATCATACTAATGCTACCAGCACGACTATGTTTATTGCAGCATTATTTACCATAACTAAGATATGGAACCAACACAGATACCCCTCAGTTGATGAATGGATCAAGAAAATGCCTCCATAGAATTTCTTTGTCCCATTTGTTAGGAAAAGGAAAGACTTGGAACAAATTATATTAAGTGAAATAAGCCATGCAAAAAGAAACATAGATACCATGGTTTCCCTTATTTGCAATAACTAGTATATGTCTGAGAAAAACAGAAATTTTTAGACAAGTTGATGCTAGGCGAAATGAACCCCAAGATAATTTGTTTCTTTCTTGTGATTGCTTCCAACATATTTATAAATTGATTTGTTCATTGCTTTGTATGTACCTCTCCCATGGTATAACTCCTGTTTTCACTGCATTTGATTCTGGTACCCTGCATCTTGTATATACATTTTTCTAATTTGGAGAGGGTAAGGGAAAACACAAAATGCTTAAATAGGGATACAGGTTGACCCATTGTAAAAATGCAATGTACAAGACCCTACGTTGAAAACAAACATTAGAACTTCGGATGTGGGGAGAATACTCGTGGAGAGAAGGAATGGTAGGGGAAAAACAAAGGAGGAGGCAACAAAGCTTGATAGGAAACATACTTGATAGGAAATTACCTTACTCATTTAATTGTAACCCCTCTGAACAGTATTTTTTATAATAAAATACATACAAAAATTAATTCAATGTATGATTATGGGCCAGTTCTAGGATTTGAATTTATGGGCTGTCCACTTACTTTCACACTTCAAACTGTGATCTCTATCTGTCTTTATTTATTTATTTTTTAAAATCAGGAATGCTTCACAAATATGCCAGTCATCCTTGCACAAGGGCCATGCTAATCTCTGTATCGTTCCAATTTTTGTATATGTGCTGCCAAAGTGATCAATCTTTAATTTTTTGTTAATTTTTTCTTCAAGGATAAATCTAATAACACTGTCCCCTAATTTTGTATAAAATAAGTTTGGGACATATATTTAATATGTAATAAATTTGTGAGATATATACGTATATACATACTATTTATCTGCAGGAGTTGGGCACACTGAAACAATTGAAGGCACTGATTTAATTTCATTACTGTCATTCTATTTTAAGACTTTTTAAATCAAAACATAGATGACCATGATTTCATCGAATGTGTGTAACAGGCAGGCTGTACCTCATGTCACACAAGAGTGCAAGAATAATAGGGTTTAGCTCATTACATAGTGGCTCATCAGGACATAGGAAATATCCCTCAATTTGGTTGAGCTGATCTCTATTGTTTGTTCTATACTATGCCTCTGCTTTGGCTCTGCAGTTTACCATTTCAAGATGATATTTTGTTCTTTTGGAGACAGATGAATCGAGAAATGTACGTGGCCTCCAAGACAATTACCTGTATCTGGTTAAAATTCATACTTTTAAATGGGAGATTTGTCATCCCTGTAGAATACAAATGAGGACTCCCAAGTACCAGCTATCTACTTTGCAGCCATTGTAATATTCATGGAAGCAATATTTTATAGGGACAAAATTAAGGCACCAAATATGTCCGTCAGCAACTACCCTTGGGAAATCCTTATGCTCATGCCAAAGTCATTGAAATTCACATTGCTTTTGTCATCCAACACGATGTTATTGGGTTTAATGTTTCAGTCATTTTCAGTTTCACTAAAGTAATGCACAGTCCTCATAATCTGTTTGAATAAACTCCTGACTTCATTCTTGAATAGGCGGTATGATTTTCACATTTGTCTAAGGAGATCTCTGGATGGCCAGTTCCACTACCAAATATTTGTGCTCATCCATTTCCCTCACCTGGTATGACCTGGTCATGTGTGGGTGATGGAAAATCTTAATAATGTACATTTCATTTAAAAATTTTTTGTGGGTCCTGGGGCTTGAACTCTGGGCCTGGGCACTGTCACTGAACTCTTCAGCTTATGTCTACTGCTCTACCACTTGAGCCACAGCACCACATCCAGCTCTTTCTGTTTATGTGGTGCTGAGGAAATGAACTCAGGCCTCATTTATGTAAGGCAAACATCTACCACTGAGCCACCTTCCCGGCCTGTCCATCTCATTTTTGATTTAACAATTGTTGAACTCTCATCTTCAGGATTATTTTCACTACAACCTTATTGACTACGAGGTGGTGCTAGGCCAACTTTCCATATCCATAGCTTCCCTAGTCAATGATTTCCTCCTTCATGCTATATTGTTCAGGGAAAATCTCCTCCTGCCATAGCTAATGATCACCTTCAAACTGTCTTGTTCAGTGAAAATCTCCTTCTCTGAAGAGCTTGAGGATAATTCACTATGTTCTTCCATCTTTCTGCTAAGATGGCAAGGAGTAAATCTACCTAAACTTAGCTAAGAAAATAAAAACCCCAGAGCAATAACCTAAAGGAAACTGTCAATGTAGCACTCAGTCCAGCAGGTCACCAGGAACTCTCAGCAATGTAATGGACTGCAGAGACCACTCACAATGGTTGCAATGGACTAATCACAGCTTGGAATGAACTCACTGGATCTTCTGGTCTTGAGCCTGGAGGACTGTTGCCAAGGTTTCCACAGGGATGTGAGGTGCACAGAGTGATGCCACTGGGGCTGCCACGGCAGTGTTGCAGCAACATCAAGTGTATCAGAAAGTGCATTTTGTCCTTGTTGGCTTCAAGGTCCTAGGGTTGCTCCCAAGGATTTTGTCCTTGAGTAGTATCCATGTCCTTATGTCTGCTCCTGCCAGAACAGTGGCCTTGTGCAGGAGCATACATCAACCAATGGCTTCCATTCACTATATGTGCAAGTCTTGGAACTTGCTCCAACAATCTAAAAACAAAGTGGGATCCTATGTATTCCTAGATGCAGGGGACACATAACGAAGAGTTCAATTGGAAACTTTCACTAAAGTAGATCCAGATTTTTTTATCTTGACAATAAAGAGAAAATTCAAAGAAGTTGTTAAAGTATAAGAGGTGCCCCTCTTTGTTGAATTAGAACCTTCTTGCACAACTACTTAAAATAATATTAAAGTCCTTATGTGTTACGGACTTGATTTAGTGTTTTGGTACCACATAGTAAATAATTTCTGATCTTTAAAAAGTTGTAATATCAGTATGCACTTTGGTGTGTTTTTAATGGAATCCAAGATGAGCCCCATAGCTCTTGAGTAGATCTAAAACAATATCACATTCAACAATAGCCTGTGGTTGAAAGAAGGCAGGTAGTACCAGCCTACTGTAAAGTGAACTATTGCCAGGATGAATCTTCTGTAGAAATACTGTTTTTTTCCTTTTCAGTATTTACTAATATAATACATCCATGTATTAATATAAATTATGTTCTCTATTCAGCTCAGTGAATTTTGACAACTATTTAATTATGTAATACTAAGAGTCCCCTTATAAAGTCAAAAATGGGCACTTTTGTCATTTACATTAAAATGCAAAGAAAATAAGTCCCAGTAAGTTTTATACTTAGGTGGATAATGGAAAACAGCTGTTTTCTCACTCAGAAATTAAATCCAATAGGGTACTTCATGGCATCCATAATCTGAAAAGCTGCTCTAACTTTTGGCTTTTAAAGACCTCATCAGTTAATTCAAGATATTCAATGTATTTTTCTTTAAATGTAGAATGACTGATGTCAAAAGGATAGTGGTATCGCTTCAGAATCATCTGATACTGTAGCAAAATGCCCTGTGCCATACATCTCCATGAAGTGGGTGATTAACATCTATAGGAGTGAGAAAAAATAGAGCATCAACATTTCTCATGATAGTTTCCTCTGAGATAGTTTACATCAGAATCCTTGAAATCCATAAGGCAATGTGTTGATAAGTTCAAAGTGAAGAACAAGGGCTGGAGTAGGGAACTTATGTGGTAGAACCCTTACCTAGACAATTGGAGGTCCTCCGCTTGAACTCTCCTACTGCCAAATCCACGAGTCTTCCTTTAGGGAAAGAGGTATAGCTATTTATTTCAATTCCATTGTGATGCTATAACAAAACTCCTTAAGACAAGGTCCCAATAGCTTAGAGAAACTTATGTGTACTCAACAGAAATTCTGAAGGACATTATCTAGAACCAAGAAAATTCAATGTGCTGATATGTCAGCTTCACCAGGCCTTTAATGTGTTCCGTTGTTGCTGCATTCTCACATGGTCGAAAGGCTAGAAACTTATTTAAAAGAAAATAACAGAGCTGAGAGACTTCTTCCCACCATCCAGATGAAGTTTAATTTGTTTCAGATTATTATTTCTTCTGTCATGTCCCTCCTCCTCGTTTTTTGTTGTGCTTTTTTTAGCTGACTCACCTTGAACACTTGAATCACGAAAGAACGGATGTTTAGATTTCAAGTATGTACCCCCAAAATCATCTGTTGCTACTTCTTCTTTGGAAGTAAACCCCTTACTTGCCCCAACCCTTGTGCTTTATTTTCCTTCCTGTATCATTTTTGAAAGTTTTTGGTCTATTTTGTATTTTGCAGGTGATTTAACAAGGACACTTCACAGATAGTAGGTGAATACTCGACCACTAAGTTTCAAATTCGCTGCATATATTTTTTCATTTTTTATTTTATTATTTTTTAAACAAAATTTTTATTATAAAAAAACTGTATGGAGTGGTTCCAGTTACATGAGCAAGGTAATGAGTACATTTCTTATCAAGCATTGTTGCCTCCTCCTTTGTTTTTCCCCTACAATTCCTTTCCTCCCATCTCCACAACTACACCCTAACCACCTAAATTTTAAGTTTGTTTGAGATGTACAAGATTTTTTATTTCTTCATTATTAGACTTCATGTGTAACCAACTTACTGAAAGCATGTAAAACTGTAAACATGTTTGAATTTTTATGTAACAAATCAAAATATTTTCCTTCCATTGCAATCTTATGCAATATTCTCTGATCTTGCTGTTGTTGTTGTTGTTGTTGTTGTTCGTCTTCTTCTTCTCCTTCTCCTTCTCCTCCTTCTCCTCCTCCTCCTCCTCCTCCTCCTCCTCCTCCTCATTCTCCTTCTTCTTCTCAGTTGAAACATCAAATGTGTTGTCAAATGCAATCATTGATAAATTTCTCTCTTGTTTGCATCAGAAATGCCTCAGCTATTTTTAAAGAATATTGTAATTGCTTGATAGATATTCTACTTAAGCTAAAGCTATTTTCCTTGTTTCAGAATTTTCACTAATATTAAAAATATTAAATGCTTCTGGGTCTGCATCTATTGGGATTATATGGGCTTTGTTCCTTACTTAGTTTAATAAATTGCATTAGATTTTCTAAATTGTAGCTATGTATGTAGGCTTGCACTTTGGTGGTAGAATAACTTGATTTCCATGTGTGAATCCTGTGTTATATCTTCAGAAAATAAACACACACAGGAAAAATGGAAAAAGAATAAATGTAATCTATCCATTTCTGACACATATTCTCTTTTGTTTAGGAATTTTTGCCTTTCTCTTCATAAGTAAAATTACTGTACATACATTCTGATTTTGTCATTGCACTTATGAAGTTAGTTAAGAAGCATTTCTTTTTTTTTAAAAATTTCTGGAGCAGTCAAATAAGAGATGCATTAGGTGAGATTGTATATATTGATTATTCCAGCTAATCATGGCCTATCCCCACAAAAGAAAGAAAGAAAGAAAGAAAGAAAGACTTCCAACCATCCAAACTAGAAAACACCATGTAAGTAAAAAGGCTTGGGGCATTACTCAAGTAGTAAGGGACTTGTATACAATGGGCACTTTTCCAGGTTTGACACCTAACAATAGGGGAAAAATGCATTTTCTTGGACAAAATTGCCCATGAAATATTTGATTAGAGTTTTTTTTCTTTCATGTTTTTCTTTCTTTTATTTCAGAGACATAGTTTTGCTAAAACCTATATAACAACTTTCAATCCTCCCAATTTAACTCCTAAGAGTTGAGATTACAAGTATAGGTTTTCACACCTGGCCTCGTTGACATTTTTTACAATAAATTGTATTGGCATAAGTTTAGTATACAGAAAAGTCTAAATGTAAACAGTTTGTCTGTCCCCTCATTGTCCTACTGTTAATGAAATGTACCAGTATTGTATGTTTGTAAAATAAAAACACAACATTGGTCTAATGCTATTGATTAAATTGCAACCTTTACTTCATTTTGCCAATGTTTGTACTACTTTCCTTTCTTTTTCTAGTATATACTACTGTTGATTTTTCCTCTGCCTTTCTCCTTTCTTCATGTTACCTACTCAGCTGTTTCATCGATGAGGAATATCAAAAGTAGGTTAAAATTCACCATTTGCCAAGGACCAGTATTTCATGATCAAAGGTATTCAGAAAGCTGAGATCTGAGGATCACAGTTCAAAGCAAGCCTGATCAAAAAAGTGGGAAATTCATGAAAAAAAACAGCATTTAAAAATTAACCAAAGAGCTGGAATGTGGCTTAGTGGTAGTGTGCTTGCCAAGCATGCATGAAGGTCTGAGTTTGATTCCTCAGTGCCACATAAACAGAAATAGTTGGAAGTAGCACTGTGGCTTAAGTGGTAGCGTGCTCGCTAGCCTTGAGCAAAAGATCCTCAGTATCTAAGTCTTGAGCTTAAGCCCCAAGACAGGCAAAACAAACAAAAAGTAGCTCCCCTCATTGTTTTGTATGTAGTGTTCCAACTCCATGGTGCACATTATCCCTTACAGCAAAATCAATACAACAAACCAAAATTTGCAATGCTCAGTATCCCATGTGGTCATCAGTCATCATATTGTACACCAGATGTACAGAGTTAAGGAAGAAATATAAAGAAATAAAGTCACTAGGACAACCTCTGTTGAGACTATACAAGAAAAATTTATGTTCCAGAGTATCCTTTGACTACATGTGTGGTTTAAAGAATCAGAAAAAAGTTTGATTTTGACCTATCTACCTGTAAAAATGGGGAAACCATACATGTCCATCACTGAACTCTAGAAAGAACTGTTGCAAGAATATAAACCTTGTTAACCTTGGCTCTCACTGAGCATGAATATAAAGTTCACCATAAATAATGGTTGGACTCAAAGAGAGAATTCACAAATGGGATTGTGCCAAACAAAGAAGTTTCTGCATGGCAAAAGACATCATTAGCAAGCTAAAGAGAGCCTATGGAAGGAAAGATCTTTGCCAGGTCTATGTCAGAATATACAAAGAGCTCAATAAATTATACTAACAAAGAATTAACAACTCAATTACAGATGGGCAAACAAGCGAAGTAGAGACGTCTCAGAAGAAATAAAATTGGCCAGTACTCATAGAAATTTTCAATATCTCTGGCCATAAAGGAAATGCAAACCAAAACACTTGAGATGGGCTAGGAAGGTGGCTCAGTGATAGAGTGCTTGCCTTGCAAGCACGAGGCCCTCGGTTTGATTCCTCAGCACCACATAAGCAGAAAAAGCTGGAAGTGGTGGTGTGGCTCAAGTGGTAGTGAGCTCTATCCTTGAGCTGAGGAGCTGAGGGTCAGTGCCCTGGCCCAGAGTTAAGGTCCCACAACCGAACAAAAACAATAACAACACTAAAAACAGAATCACTTGACTTGCTTCTCTTTTTCCATCTCATTTAAGATTGATTATAAAATACTGTTGGTGGGAATGTAATCTTGTTTAAGTACACTGAAAAAAAACCATAAAACAACTGTACCTACCTTGTGGTTCAGTACTACCATTCTTGGGCATTTATCCAAAAGACTAAAACTCAGGATAAAATAAGGCCACATACACATCTATGTTCATTGTTAAGGTATTTATATTGCACAAATAGCTTCAATAGATGAATGAATCAAGAATATATATATATATATATATATATATATACAGAGTATATATATATATATATACAGAGTAACGTTACTCATCAATTAGATTGTGAAGTCAGGATGCATGTTTTCTCTCAAATGTGGAAGCTTGGTCTATATGAAAAGCTTGGTCTTGTATGCACGTATGCCTAAATATATTTCATGAAGTACAGTATATGTTGGAAAGAATTTAAATGATGTAATTCTTTTGAAAATCCAACAGTACAATAAAATGTAAATGAGGAAACTGGCACTTGAAAGGTGGGTAGGAGGTGAATGAAGTCACAATTTTCAATGCATATCCAATGAAACTAGGAAAATTGAGGGGAAGGAGCTGTTTCAGAGATGGGGGAGATGATGAAAAAAGTGTCACAGATTAGGATTCATTGTACTTACAATTAAAAATGTAATTAAAAGTAATTATGCTTGAGCCTACCTCCTATGATTTCCATATTCACACTTCTGAGTAGACATCCCCTTTCCAAACCATCATGAAACACCTCATCTTACTTAGAAAGGGTATAACTTTGCTGTGTCTGTGAACCAAGGAATTGTAGGCAGATTAAATTAATGATGTCCACATATGCCAAGCCATCAATATAAGGCCAGAAACCATGAAAATATTACAAGAACTGGCAGGGGAAACACTATGACTTCAATTTTATAATGATCCATGATCACAAGAAATCCAAGAAAGACTGGATAAACGGGATTGCATGAAACTTATGAAACTTAAGTTTCTGCCTGACAAAGAACATACCAAGCCAAATACAAAACCCATGGAATGGGAGAAGAATTTCATGAGCTATTTATCAAACGAGATCCTAATAGGAAAAAAATATATAGATAGCACAAAAATTGCCCCCAATAAACCCTGAAATAACATCCCAATTAATAAATGAGGTAATGACCAAAAGACAAACTTCTCAGAATAAGTAATTAAGGCCAATCATGTTCAATATCTCTGAACATAAAGGAAATGTAAACAAAAACAACACCCAAATTCTACCTCACTGCAGTAAGGAAGGACAATAAAAACATTTTAATATGATTAGTAACAAATGCTGCCATGGATGTGGCAAAAGGAGCTCTAACACTGCTGGTGAGAATGCAACTTGTTCAATCAGTCTGGAGACTGAGATGTGCGTATTAAGGTTTGGAGTCAACTTGTGCAGAAAGTCCATGTGTTTTTTTTTTTAATCTCCAATTGGCAACCAAAAAGCCACAAGTAGAGCTGTGGTGCAAATGAGTAAAATAGTATCTTTCATTACAAAATCTCAGGGATATTACCCACATTTGCGTTCAAGCTCCAGTACTGGCAGTGTGTATGTGTGTGTGTGTGTGTGTGTGTGTGTGTGTCTGTGTCTGTGTGTGTGTGTCTTTGTCTATGTCTGTGTATCTGTGTGTGTCTATATGTGTGGTGCGTGTGGGAGGAGGGAGCTAGTGATTTTCTGATGGCATCAAATGTTTTGGTGTATTTAAAGTATTAAAAAAAAACAAGGTTTAAATGTGCTGTGATTTTTTTGTGTTTCTGTATGTATGTGTCTATCCGGTATAGGTGTGGGTGTGGGTGTGTGCATCTCTATCTGCATTTACGGTTTTTCTTCCTTGTTCTCAACTTGTGTTAACAAAATGGCCAGACTTGAAAGGTGGACACTATGGTTTAATGTTATGGCAATTTTCCAAGGTTTTGTTCAACAAATGATTATTTGAATTGTTTTTTGAAGGATAGAGAGGGAGGAGAAAGAGAGGGGGAGAAAGACTGGACTTCTAACTATAAGATTGAAACAGCTATATTCCAGAACAAGTCTGCAGAACTAGATCCAGTGTTGTGCCTTCAGTCAGCTAGCTGTAAGAAAGCCTCTACTTGGCCATAGGTGTGGATTGTAGGCAAAAAGACAATTCAGTAAAACCAAATTCAAATGGTCTGAGACACTTGCACAAGTTCTGGACATCACTTCCTCATTGGCTGCTGTTGTGCAGGCCCAATATTTGATCTGAAGAGAAACTTGGAATAACAAAAGTTAAAACCCAGTCTAGTAACCACTAAAAGGCCTGTGTAACTCCTTGGTCCTCACACCTGATACTGTGACTTAGTAGGAAAGGCAAAATGCAGATTTCTAGCTATTTCAGACTTCTCTCTTAGTGAACAATAAGTTACCACCTTCAGTCCTGGTTCTACCAGAGCCTTGGCTCAGGTCTTTGAACCTGAGTGTAGACGTTTGAATCTGCACGGTGTGAATGGAAACTTGGCCTCCTACTAAGATAGAAGTTTGAGAGACTTGGATAGCTGTGGGCAAGTCTCTTTTTAATAGCCTGTTCTTTGTGCACATTTAGTTTAGATGCAGGGATACATTACTAATTAGTCGCAGTGGTCACCCCAAGGTAGAGCAAGAGAGATAGAGTAGAGGGACAGTGATCAAGCTCACACCATCTGTCATTTTATGCTGCTTTAATTGACCTGTTCTTCATGTATTTTAGTAATTCAAGAATTAAAATTAACATTACATATAGATGTTTTAATTGCCTCTTTGTTTCTGACAAAATTAAAAGTAAAAATGAATTTAAATAGAAAGGCAATATGGTAATAGCAGGGGAAAGAAATGGAGCAATGATCATGGGCAGCATCTGAAGTCCAATCTGGAGGTTTTATTTATCAATATCGGGGAATAAAATGAAACTATGTCACAAGACAGGCCTGCCTGCATTTTCTCAGCAACAAGGCAGCCCTGTCTGCTTTCCTTAGCAACACAACAGCCCTGCCTGTCTTTCCTCATTTATGCCAGAGTCAAAGGGGTCAATAGACCATGACTAAAGGAGGAAATTAGAGCTGTAATTGAAAGATAAAAAAGAACAAGCCCTGGATATGTCTGGAAACCTATACAGCATCTGAAACCTTAAACATTTAGGCCTTTCAGACACCAGCCTTTCACAGAAACTAAATATTCAGAGAGAAAGCCAAGATGTGCTCTGAGATCTGTAGATTCCCTTACTCAGAGAACACACAGACCTCCCAATGACAGAATCATGCCTGCCAACAATAGAACTTTCTAGTGAGGCTCAGAGAATAGAGGACACATTAAACTTTTCTCACTTCCAGAAACCAGCCCACACCCTGAGGGCACCAGGACAATATGGGTTGGAGGGCTCAGCCCTGTTGCAAACAATGGATGAAGCTCAGAGGCCCACACCTATCTCATGATGTACTCACACCTCCTAAATGTCCAACAGCTTCCAGATGGTGTCCACAGCCCTTCAAAAAGATAAAAAACAAGTCGTTTATATACGGATACAGGTGGACCTATTGCAACAATGAGAAGTACAAGTTGTCATGTCGAAAACGAACTTTACAACTTGGGGGGGAGGATTGGTGGAGCGGGAGGGAGGATGGGAAGGGATGGGAAGGGTAAACAAAGGAGGAGGCTACAATGCTTGATAAGAAATGTACTCACTATCTTGCCCATGTAATTGTAACCCCTCTGTACACTATTTTCACAATAAATCTCCCATGCATTCAAACTGAGATGCCTGCCCTTCCTAGAGATGGGAGAACAGAGAAAATGGGAGAAGCTAGGGAAGGAGAGCCTGGAGTCTGTGCCAGGGCTTTTGGGATTAAGTTCTTCATTCACTAAGGAAGGAATTGGAAGCACAAAGGGGGGGGTGGTCCTGGGGGGGAAGTGGTTAGAGGGAAGGTGAATTTCAATGATGCTCTTGATTTTAATCTCCATGTTATTCAACTTTGTTCTTGAATAAAGAAGCCTAGGACACAGTAGATAAAAAAATTAAAAAAAGATCAATTTGTGATGCCCAGCTCTAAAGCCCAAACTCTGCACCCAGTGTTAGCCCTATTGAGTGACTTACAAGCCAAGTGGGGCTCTCTCATAAATTTCCTAAAACCATCAGACTCCATGCCAGCATCCAGTCACATGTCTTTTGGTGACAAAGCCTCGGGTTCATTCAAGACAGAAGCAGCCATGACCTCAACTCCACCAGCCATGTCAGTTCAAGACTTACTCTTTTGCTTGCTCAAAAGTTGGATTAATTTTGGGATAATCTCACCAACACTGTCTCCTAATATCACTGCCCCCAAAGGGTGACACCCTCACCCAACCAAACAGTCAAACAAGCTGGAGGTGTTGTCTTTGGACAGAACAGACTAGCCTTACAGGAGCCCATTTCCAGGGGCTCCTCTTCCCCCAGATGCCTTGGAAGGGGCATCTGCTCCCTACACCAGCAGGCCTACCGCTCCTCCCAGACTCGCACTGAACACAGCAGAATCTAGCCATATGGACACTGCACGTCTATGTTGTGAAAGCTGCAGTTTCCAAGTTCTATGGTTGAGGAGATGCTAGGCAGGTTCTTGTGCTGGCAGGTGGGCCAGGGGACTCTGCAAAGCCATGCAGCAAGGATTCACCTACCAGCCTGCCCAGTGTGCAGCTGGCCAAGCTTAGTGTCTGCTTGGGCTCTTGCTTCCCTGGATCTGCAATATTATGTAAACTTCAGATTCCCCCTGCCAGACGAGCATTGAATTGCCCCAAAAGAGCACCAAGTACTCCTGGTCCATATACTGCAGTCTTCAGCAGTTTCCTCCCACCAGCATGGAACTCTTTGGTGCAACCAGATTTAGAGGGATATTTCTGGATAGCAAGCAAGTCAATTTTTTTTGGAGCCAGCAGACTACTAATATAAGCTCATCATCTGCCCCCTGCCAAACTGGACAGCCCTGCCCCACCCAGCTCCATTGTCCAGCCTGTGTTTAGGGCCCCCCTGAGCTCAGATTCTGCTCCTGAATCTGCCCATGTATTCTGAAAAGAGCCCAGAGAAACCCTTGGCATTTGTTGTGCCCCAGAAGTCAGGCCACAGTGAGGCTTCTGCAGCCCCCAGCCTTGCTCCAAGCATAGCCACCAACCAGGGAATACCCCCAGGTTCCAATGCAGACCTCTGATGTGTAAGAAAAAGAGGCTGTGCTTGTGCTGGCACAGTCACCAGTCAGCAGTCCTGGCACTGGGGCATCTGCTAAGACCACCCCAAGTAGCTGTGGGGCCCTGACATCAAGACAGAGGCAGGAAGGTGCACCCATGCAGGCTGCCTTTGAGAAGCTCCTTTTACAGGTGCAGGCCTGGTGGCCTTTGAAGCAGAATATGATACTGCAGAAGATCACAGCACACTAGAAGAAGCCGACAAGCAATGTGCCTGTGATCAGAGACTTAACTGAGGCAGGAAATGAGAGAGAGAGAGAGACAGAGAGACAGAGAGAGAGAAGCTATGTGTGCTTTATACTTATTTCAATATCCTTGCCGAGTAATGCATATTTTTATCAAGAAATAAAGAAGAGAACTTCAAACTCTAACTCTGATGAAGTAGCTAGTATCAATCTAAACTTCCTACCATAAACAATCACGAAAGTGGGAGCTATGTGAAACTATATATGTATATAAATGTATATATAATATAAACATGTATATATAATATAAACATATACAATGTGAATATGTAATGTATAATGCATATATGTATACAGAGATTTGAAAGAATAAAAACCAATACCTTCCCAATTTTGATTGAAAGCATGAACCCTTCTATGCAGGAACCTATCAGATCAAAAAAGTTAATTAACATAATTACACAGGTCTAAATTGACACATTCTAATTAAACAAAAACAGAAAACATCCCAAAGTACAAAGACACAACTCATCACACACAAGTAATCTTCAATGATATTAAGACAAATTTCTCATTAGAAACTAGAGTCACTATTAGACAGTAAGGACAAAAAATTTAAAGTGTTAAAAGGACATATCTAAAACCCACCTTTCTAACAAATATACTTCCTCCAAATGTAAGAGATGTGCTAAGTACCTACCGATGGCTCAGGCCTATAATGCTAACTACTCAGGAAAGTGAATTGTGAGGGTGGTGGCTCAAAGCCACCCTGGAACTTGCCCCCTCAGGAGGAAGTTGTAGGACAGAGTTGTCCTTGAGAAGGACGGAGGCCTTTGTGCAGTGCTTTTGCTGGAACAAATCATAGAATAACGTGGGCATCAAGAATGGAGGCTATTAGCTAGTGTCTCCAGAGAAGCAATTTATAAGTTTCATGAGTCTTCTAGAAAATCAGAGGATTTTGACCACTGTCCTACTGGTTTTAGAAATGCCACGAGAATGACCAGAGCAATATGAAGCCACATGAATTCTTTAGCAGCAGTCTTTGAGGCCTAAGAGCTAGTGTGTCAATGCTGGCAGGCTGTAATTGGTCCACTTTTTCACTGACCTCACTGGCCCAGATTCTGATTGGTCCAGTTCTTCTATGACGCCTGGTTGTGATTGCTCCATTGTGTGAGGTCATGCAGGATATACAGTAAGCCACTGTGTTCCAACATATGTCAGTTAACAGAGCTTGGAGCTCTTGCTTGATGACCCGCTGGACTGAATCAAAGCTAAATGATTTTTTTGGTTGTGGGGACGGGCTGTTATTTGGATTTTGGTATTTCTTTTTACTCTTCCTGGGTTTTCCTTTACTTTATTTAATTTATTTAGGTAGACTTGCTACTGCCATTGTAGCAGAAGGATGGAAGAACAGAATCATCCTAGAGCTCCTTGAAGGAGGAGATAATCAAACAATACCAGAAGAAAGAGCTCTTTGACACAGGTACCTATGGAAAAGTGAAGCTGGCCCATTCCCACCTCAGAGAGAAAGACGTGGCATTTAAAATACTCTGGAAGTGAGAGTCCTCATCATTGGATAAAGAATGAGGTGGACATTTTTAAGAAGGTATAGCACAAACACATCATCAGGTTGTACCAGGTAATGGAGAAGGAAGAGTATGTGTATCTCATCATGGAACTGGCCACTAGGGGTACCTCCTGGGGTGGATCTGAAAATTCTGCCGCCTATATGAGAATGAAGCCAGGAGGCTTGTCACACATGTTGTAAGAGCTGTTCACTTCTTACACCAAAACAAAATCATACACGAATACCTTAAGTCCAACAATATCCTTTTGGACACCAAAGACAATATCAAGGTCAGTGGATTTGGTCTGAGCATCTGGCTCACCATAGGGCAGTTGCTAATGAATGTATGTGGTGCTATGCTATTCCATCCTCCTGAAATGATGGTCTGGTGCAGGTGTCTCATGCCTGTAATCCTAGCTATTCAGGAAACTGAGATCTGAGGATCATGGTTCAAAGCCAGCCCTGGCTGGCTCTACCCTCTGAGCAGACTCAAACTGATACCAAAGACTAATTTGAATAGGAGATGGCAGAGGATAGAGGTGGCTAGTAAAATAGCTACTATTCTTCTCAGAACAAGCTGCTGAATGTGGGCCCAGATGAATAGGTTCATAAAATGTGAGATATGCATAAATTATGGCATCCACAAAAGGCTGCAATTAATATATGTCTGTCATGGATGGACACAAAATAGTTTATTTATGTGAAATATATTGACTCAATCATTTCATAAGGAAACAATGAATGATTAAAAGTTTCTGGGGCCTTGGGCTAGGCACTGGTGACTCACACCTGTAATCCTAGCTACTCAGGAGGCTCAGATCTGAGGATCACAGTTGAATGCCAGCCCAGGCAGGAAATTCTGTGAGACTATTATCTCCAATAAAACACTAAAAAACCGGAAGTGGTGCTGTAGCTCAAGCAGTAGAGAACTCGCCTTGAGCTGAAGAGCACAGAGACAGTGCCCAACCCAGAGGTCAAACTCCATGACCGACCAAAAACAAAACAAACAAAAAAAATTTTCTGGTGCAGGTCATTGTGTGGATTCCATCAGTATTGAAAAGAAAGTTCACAAGCAAAGGTAATGGTTACAAAGTAGTGTGGAAATAATTAATCACTGAATTTGTACCTACCTAGCAAGCAGGAGACCCTGTGTTCAACCCCCTGCACATCCAAAAAATGCTAAATCTTCCTTCTATTATCTACCTTAAGTGGTAGGTGCTCCTCTACTGTTATGATTGTATTGTTCAGAGGTTCTCTGGTGGATGTTTACTCATGCTTTTACACATAATCCATTATTTGAATATTGATGTTGAGTTTTAATGTGTATTGTGTGAATTAAAATAAGGGCAATGCCTGTATTTCTAACTCAAGAGGCTAAAGCAGGAAGATCCCTATTCAGTCAAGGATTCATAGAAAGGACCTTCCTAAATCACCATGCTAGTGCTGAAACTGGAAGTGCAATTGTTTGTAAGCAATTACAAGTGAGAGATAAGTTTCTGATCATATTAGATTGTGGTCATGTCAGTTTGGATTTAATATTTACATGAATTTTAAATTTTCCTTTTTCCCCTTACTCTCTGTATGTCATTTTGAAACTTTGTAGTATGTTCCTGTTTGCTGCCCTTAAAAAAACAGGTATCCTTTGTATCATATTAAACATGATTTTTTCTGTATTACAATTTATTATTTATTTTTGAATTTTTTTATGTTTTTGTTGCTCTATCTAGGTACTGGCCACTGTCTCAGAGATTTTTTCAGTTCTGACAATTGAGCCACAGCTCAACTTCCAGCTGCTTTCTTTTTGAAGAGTCTGATGCGAACCCAGCACAACTAAGGAGGCTGAAATCTGAGGATCTTGGTTTGAAGCCAGTATGAACAGCAAAGTCTGAGGTTCTTTTATTATTATTATTTTGCCATTGGTTGTGAGCCTGAAAACTAGGCTTTGGCACTATCCATCAGCATTCCAGCTTAAGGTTAGTGCTCTATCAATTGAGCTGCAGCAACATTTAAGGCTTTTCCTGCTTATGTGGTTCTGATGAGTCAAACCCAGGTCCTCATGAATGCAAGGCTAGCTCTGTACCACTGAGCCAACTTCCCAGATGAAGTCTGAGATTCTTATCTCCAATTAAGCACCAAAAAGCTGGGGATTGTAGTACTCTAGACTTGATTAAAGGAGGGCAAGTTCAACACCTAGTAATGGAAATTACATAAACAAGTCTCATCGACTTTCTTGCTAGTGCTGGCTTTGAACTGCGGCCTGGGTAGCTAGAATCTACAGGCATGAGCAACCAGATACTGACATTTTAATATTTTTACTCAGCTCTTTCTTGCCTTCAACTTCAATGTTTTTAATTGTGGTCAGTAGACCTGATCTCTGGGCCTCTTTGCTATTTCTTACCTATTTTTAAGGAGGGTGGAGTTGAACCCTCGGTCTGAGTGCTGTCTTTGAGCTCTTCAGCTTAAGGTGAATGCTCTACCATTTCAGCCTCAGCACCACTTCAGGTTTTCTGGTGTTTAACTGGAGATAAGTTCTCATTAACTTTCCTTCCCAGGTTGATTTTGAACCATGATTTTCATATCTCAAACTCCTGAATATCTAGGATTACAGGCTAGATTCTCAGCACCCTTATGTTTACTAGCTTTTGGACTCAAGGATTATGTTTTACAACTCAACCATAGCTCCACTTCTAGCTTTTTGCTGGCTTATTGAACATAAGATTTTAATATACTTTTCTGGGTAGTCTGGCTTCAAACCATGATCCTCAGATTTCAGCTTCCGATTATACACATGACCCACACACCTATTGTTCATTTAAAAAGCTTAATATGTTATTTTTTCCAATTTTTCTTTTTAAAATTTTTCTTGTTTGTTATTTTTGTTTATGTGCTAGTCCTGGGGCTACAAATCAGGGCTTGATACAATACCAGAGCTTTTTCTGCAAGACTAGTGGTTTACCACATGAGCCAAAATATAACTTGTGGCTATACTTGTTTTGTCTTGGTGTTTGAAATAAGGCCCTGAGTGCTGTCCTAGAAATTGATTGCCCAGTTTGCCACTTGAGTCACAGCTCCACTCCAGTTTTTTTTTTTAATTCTTGGTAGCTAATAGGAGATGAGTCTTATGCAAAGCTCAGCATGAATCAGTTTTTTGAAATCTGAGGATCATGGTTCAAAGCCATCCAGGGCAAGAAAGTCCATGAGACACTTAGCTCCAATTAATCAATGAAAAGCTGGGAGTGGTGGAGCTCTATCATTGTACAAAATAGCACAAGTTCAAGCCATAAGACAGCTCACAGATGCACACACAGAGAAAGGCTCATGGACTTTCTTGCATGGGCTAGTTTTGAACCATTAACCTCAGATTTCAGCTTCTCTTCATCTTCGATTATTTGAAAATTTTATTGGTCCTATGGTTTGACCTCTGACTCTGGGGCCTGTATCTTACCGTTTACACTCAAGGCTAGTGCTTTTACAACCTTAGCCATAGCTCAAGGTTTTGTGCTGTGTGTCTGAATTTGAGTCTCAAGCATATTCCTGCCCAGGCTGATTTGACACTGCAATCCTTAAAAGTCAGCCTCTTGTATAGTAAGTATTACACATATGGCCAGCAATATTTGTGTCATTTTAAAACTTTCATATGTGCTTGCTTCCACCTTCTTTTCTTATTGTGTTCATTTTGCTTGTCCTATGAGTAGAAATTGCAGCTCAGATGCTGTCTCAGTGCATATATGGGACTAACCACAACATTTGGCTTTTGGGGGGAAGTTAATTGGAGACAAGAGACTCATGTAGAGCTAAGTCAGATTCGGGAAGCTGAAAATTGAGGAAAGTCCTTAACACCCTTTTCTCCACTTAACCACTAAAAATTTGAAAGTAAGTAGGCCATTGAAGAAAATAGTAAAAGTTCAAACACCAGGATTGGCACAGAGAGAGAGAGAGAGAGAGAGAGAGAGAGAGAGAGAGAGAGAGAGAGGGAGACAAAGAGAGAGAGTTACAGAGAGAGAGCTTTAAACAATATCCTCAAATTTCAGCCTGAGAAGCTAGAATCACAGATATGAGCCACCAATGATTAGTTCATTGAAACCGCTAGTACTGCCTCTTTTTTCTCTTCTTCTACACTTCTTTTAATTTATTTAATTATTTTTGTGTTTGTTGGTCCTGGAGCTTGAACTCATGATAGGCCTGGCCTGATACACGAGGCTCAAATCTGTCCATCATAGTTTGAAAGCAGGCTGAGCAAGAAAGTCCATGAAACTCATTTCCATTCAAACAACAAAACCTTCCTCCAGTGTGACCACCACACACAAAACAGTCTCCTGGAATTTCCTGACTGGGTTTGCCTTTCACTGGATCTTATATTTCAGCTTCCTGCATTTCTAGGATTACATGAGCCAACAGTCCAAGGTTCTCTAATTCCAATCACTTAATTCTCTTATTGTAATCCTGAGGCTGGATCTCTGAGACAGGGCACTATTTCATAGGTTTTTCCTCAAGGCTGATGCTTTCCAAATACAAGCACATCCTCATGTCTGGCTTTTTTTGCTGATTAGTTGGATAATTAGGCACTTCCCTGCCCAGGTTGGCTACGAACAACAACCTTTAGATTTCAGCCTTCTGAATCACTAGGACTAAACACATCAAGCAAAAATTCATGGATAATTTTTAAAGTTTAATTGGATTTTCTCCCACCTTTTTTTCTTTATTTCCCTAGCCTTGAGGCTTGAAATCAGGGCTTGGGCACTGTTCCTGAGCTTCTTTTACTGAAGGAGAGGACTCTATTTATTGAGCCATAGTGCCACTTTAAGAGTTTTCTATTTATGAGGTACTGAGGAAACAGACCCAGGAATACAAACATGCTAGGCAAGCACTCTATCACTATTCCATATTTCCTGCCTTTCTTACACCTTTTTATTTGTATTTTTATTTCCTTGTATATGCTGGTCCTGGGTCTACCAATCAGCCCAGGTGCTATCCCCGAGGTGTTCACTCAAGACTAGCAATGAAAACATGAGCCACCGCACAACTGTGGCTATTTTTTATGTTATTTGGTTTTAAGTAGCTACTTAGAGTTGAGTATATGTATTCTCCTATCTGGGCTGGCTTTCAACCGTGAGCCTCAGATTTGAGCCTCCTGAGTAGCTACCATCACAGGTGTGTGCCACCTATGCCTAGCTCATTTTAAACTCTGAAATTGGCTCTTTCTTCTCCGACCCTCCTCCACATTTATCCATTTTATCCTTTGTATGTATGTTAGCCCTAAAATTAATATCAAGGTCTGGGTGCTTTATCAGAAATTATTTTCTCATTTCTGCCATTGAAGCCATAGCTCAATCGCCAGGTTTTATTTTTCTTCCTTTTGGAGATAACAGTCTCATGTAAAGCCCAGCAAGACTCAGGAGGCTCAAATCTGATTTTCATAGTTTGAAGTCAACCCGAGCAGGAAAGTTCATGAGATTCTTTTCATCAACTACCAAGATTCTAAGAGTGGTAGAGCTCCTACACAAATTCAAGCCCTAGGTTGGCACACACAGGAAAAAAAATAAACCCATGGCCTTTCCTGTTTGGACTGGCCTTTAAATACTATCTTCAAACTTCAGCCTCCTGAGAGCTAAAATTATAAACATGAACCACCAGCGCCAGGCTTATTTTTTAAATCTCAAATGGTCATTTCTTCTCTTCTTTCAGTTTTGTTTTTGGTCGACTTTGGGCTGAATTCTGGACCAGGAAACTACTTCCAGCGTTTCACCAAATTTCAGTACTTTACAACTACTATCACACCTTCATTTCCAGCTTTTGCTGGGTAGTTGAAGATAAGAATTTCAATTACTTTCCTAGCCAGGCTGGCTTTGAGTTGTGATCCTCATGTGTCAACTTCCTCAGTATACACAAATAAACCAACAACCCATGGCTCATTTTGAAATAAGAATTTTCTCTCTCTCTCATCTTTCATAATTCGTGGTCTTTTTTCTTTGTTTTTGGATGTTTTTGTGCTGGGACCTCAGCACCAGGGCCTGTGTGCTGTACCAGAGCTTTCTGTTTAAGACTAGGAATATACCACATGAACCAGAGCACAGCTAGTGTCATATTTTTGGTGACAAATGAGACATAAGGGTCTCTGGGATTCTCCTACCTGAGCTGGCCTTCAATGGTGAACCTCAGATTTCATCCTCCTGAGTAGCTGATAGAACATTGGTGAGCTACCAATGCTTGATTTATTTAAACGTCTGTCATTGGATCTTCCTTCTGCACTTCTAGCGTCTTTTTCTTTAATTCTTCTGTGATTGTCCTGAGGTTTGAACTCATGGCCTGGTTGCTGTCCCAGAAACTGATTGCCCAATTCTGCCACTTGAGCCATAACTTAATTCCCAGGCTTTTTTTCTTTTTGACAATTAATTGGAGATAAGATTCTGAGGAAAGCCTAGCATGAATCAAGCCAGGCTGAGAAGGAAAGTTCATGAGACCGTGACCTCCAATTAACCACTGAAAATCTTGGAGTGGTAGAGCTCTGTCCTTGAGCAAACTAGCACAAGTTCAAGGAGGCTCACACACAAGCTGCAAGATGGCACACAGATGCACACATACACAGAACGTCTCATGGATTTTCTTGCATGCATTAAATTTGAATTGTGGAGCCTCAGATTTCAGTCTCTCTTCTTCCACTCTCCTTTGCATTGACTGTTTGTTGTTTGTAATATTTAGTTGCCCTGCAGCTTGATCTCTGCCTCTGGGAACTGTTTGTTTCTTAGATTTTAACTAAAGTATGTTGCTTTAACACATCAGCTCCGGCTCAGGGCTTTGTGCTAGATATCTGGGATAAACATCTCAAGCACGTTCCTACCCAGGCTGACTTGATACCACAATCCTCAGATGTCAAACTCTTGTGTAGTTAGGATTATACACAGGACCAATAACCCTTGTGTCATTTTAAAACTTTAATATGTCTTGTCACTAACTTCTTTGTTTACTTTTTATTTTTTGCATGTGCTGCTGTTCCTGGGTCTACAAATTGGGGCTCATATTCTGTCCTAGAAGTTTTTATTCAAGCATATCCTCTATTACATGAGAAACACTATAACTTTTTGGCAATTTTTGGGTGGGCCTTATTTAATTACAGACAAGAGTCATGGACTCTCCTGCCTGGGCTGGCCATAAACCATCGTCCTCAGATTTCAGGCTCTTGAATAGCTAGTAAAACATGTATGAGCCACCGATGCTTGATTCATTTAAGCCTTTGTCACTTGCTCTTCCTTAGTTAGTTCTACTCATTTCTTCTATGCATGTCCTGGGGCTTGAACTCAGGGTCTGGGTGCAATCCCAGAAAATATTTGCCCAGTTCTGCAATTTGAGCTATAGCTCAACTTCCAGCTCAATCAGGAGGCTGAAATCTGAGGATCATGTTTCAAACCAGCCTGGGCAGGAATGTCCATGACACTCTTGGGAATGCTAGGGCACTAGGCAAAAGATACTACAGAAACACACACATACACAGAAACACACACACACACACACAAACTTTCACACATACACACACAAAGTCCCCTGGACTTTGCTTTTTGGGTTGGTTTGAAACTTGATTTAAGATTTCTGCACCCATGGATCAACTACAGCCATGATCAATAAGCACCAGGCTTATAATTAAAATTACAATTGTCCTTTCTTTCTCTTCTCCTACAATTTTTTAGCACTAAGAATTGAACCCTGGGTCAGCAGTTTTTTAAATTAGCTTTTGCAGCAAACACAGTAATTTGCATCTACAATCATATCTGCGCATTCAGCTTTTGGTTGGGTAGTTGGGGTTAACAGTTTCATGTACTTTCCTGCCCAGTCGAGCTTTGAACCTAGAATAGATAGGAATACACACCGGAACCAAAAACCATGGCTCATTTTTAAATCTTAGTTTTCTCTTTTTCCCGTCATTTTTAAATTAGTGGGGTTTTTATGGTTTGTTTGTTTTGAAATGCAACTCAGAGCTTAGGTGCTGCCCAAACTTTCTATTTGAGACTAGCACTCAACCGAATGAGCCAAAGTACAAATTGTAACTTATTTTTGCTGGCAAATTAGACATATAAGTCTCATGGACTCTCCTGCCTGGGCCAGTCATAAACGGTGAATCTTAGATTTAATTCTCCTGAGTACCTTGTACAATATGTGTGAGGAGCCAATGATTGATTCATTTCAACCTCTGTCACTGACTCTTCCTTTTGTACTTCTATCCTCTTTTTATTTCTTCTGTTTGATCTCCAGCTTGAACTCAGGGTCTGGGTGCTGTTCCAGAAATTTTTTCCCAGTTCTTCCAGTTGAACCACAGCTAAAGTCAAGGACTTTTTTTTGTTTTGGTGTTTAATTAGAAATGAATATAATGTAGAGCCAGACCAGATTTATGAGGCTGAAATCTGAGAATCAAAGTTGGTGCCAGCCTGGGCAGGAATGTACATGATATCTCCAATTATAACCACTAAAAAGCTGAGATTAATAGAACTTTGAGCAAAACAGTACAAGTTCAAGCAATAGGACTCACACACAGACATACTTACACACACACAAGTCTTTGGGACTTTCCTACTTGGTCTGGCCTTTAAATATTGTCCAGATTTTACTCTCTTGAGTAACCAGAATTACAGTTATGAGCCACCAGTGCTGGGCTGATTGGCTCATTGCAGGCCATAGTTATTGGTTCTTCTTATCTTCAAGCCTTCTTTGCATGTATTCATTTCATTTTTTGTGAGTGTGCTGGTGCTGGAGCCAGAACTCATGCAAGGCATGGCCTGTTTCAGGAGGCTAAAATCTGAGCATCATGGTTCAAAGCCAGGCTGAGCAGGAAAGTCTAAGATCCTTACCTCCAATTACTGCCAAAATTGTGGGAGTATTAAAGTTCTAGCACCCGGATGGCCAACAAACAACTGTCTTCTGGACTTTCCTGCTTGAGTTGGCCTTTACACTAGATACCCATATTTCTGCTTCCTGAAGTTCTAGAATTACAGACATAAGTCACCAGCCCCAGGTTCTCTTCTTATTAACATTTTTGTGACCTTGAGGCTGGATCTCTGGGCCAGGACACTGTTTCATAGCTTTCTCACTCAAGCCTGGTGATTTACAATTCCAATTACAGCTTCACTTCTGTTTTCATGTTTGTTTTGCTGGTGAATTGGTGATAAGAGACCATAACACTCTATGTATCTTAGTATTTAGGATTACACTCAAAAACCAAAAACTCATGACTCATTTTGAAAATTTAATTGGATTTTCTTATACATTTCTTTATTTTCTACTTTTTATTTCCGTATGTATACTGGGCTTGTAGCTATAAATCAGAGCGTAGGTATTGTCCCAGATCCTTTTTTTTTTTTTGCTGGTCGAGGGGCCTGAACTCTGGGCCTGGGCGCTTTCCCTCAGCTCTTCAGCTTGAAGCTAGAGCCCTACCACGTGTGCTACAGTGCCACTTCTGGCTTTTCCTGCTTATGTGTTGGTGAGGAGTTGAGCCCAGGGCCTCATGCATGCATGGCAAGCACACCCCCCTTGAATCACCTTCCCAGTCCCATCCCAGTACACTTTTAATACTAGCCCTCTAATAAGTGAGCCACAGCACAATTTGGAGCTTTAAAAAAACTGTATGGCTAATTAGAGTTGAGTCCATGAAGTCCCATTCCTTGGCTGGCCTTGAACATTGATTCTCAGATGTGAGACCCTTGAGTAAGTATAATAACAAGTGTAAGCTACCTCAGTATTGCTCATTTTCAACTCTGAAATTGGCTCTCCCTTTTCTTCTTCCTCTTTTGTTTTCATTTATTTATTTTATTCTTGTGTGTGCTGGTTCTGGAGCTTACTCACAAAGTGTGGTTGCTGTCCCAGAAATCATTCTCTCATTTCTGCCATTGGAGCTACAGCTCAACCTCCAGGTGTTTTTTTTCTTCTTTTTGGTGGTTCATTGGAGATAAGAGTCTCATGCAAATCACAGAATGAATCAGGAAGCTGAAATCTGAGGATCACAGTTTGAAGTCAGCCTGCACAGGAAATTCCATGAAACTCTTTACCACCAATTAGCTGGTAGCGATCCAACTAATGAGCTGAGAGTAATAGAACACTAGCCTTGAGTAAAGTAGAACAAATTCAACTCCCATGACCGTTACGCACAGAAAAAATGTCCCATGTACTTTCCTGCTTGGGCTTGCCTTTAAATGTTATTTTCTGATGAGTTCCGTGAAGATGGCAAAGGAGAAGCTGGAGGCTAAACAAGCTCTTGCATACAAAGCAGTTTTAATGTTCCAGTGAACAGTCCTAAGCCAGAGAATCAACGAAGTGTGCCATCACAGTATAGAGAGTTATGCCAGAGAGAGAAAACTGAGGCAAGGAGACAGATCTGAGTACTTGCCTGTAGCCACGGCTGTGGCAGCAGCAGCGGCCATAACCATGATACCTACAACACAGATAGTCCAGCACGAAGGTGCCAGATGTGGCGGGCGAGCAGATTCTACTCAACACCAGCAAGAACTGACATGGAGTACACATCTTCATGCTGCAGTTCACAGACCAGAGACGACCCAGGATCCAAGACTCCAGCATGAGTAGAAGCCTGACATTCTCACTCCTTCTCAGGGAGAAGAGGAGGGAAGGCCATCCCTCCCTCCCTCTACCGGAAATCTCCATCTTTGATACTGACAAAGCCTGGCTGAGCAGCTAACTCCAAATCAGGCCTTGGAAAAAAAACAAAAACATAAACAAGAGTCATTTAGCAGGTCACAGGAACCTAACCAGACCTTCCAGGTTCAGCTCCCCCCAGGGAAAAGTCAACCAGCTTGGGCCGCCAGCCCCAGGAGTGACTTTCTTCACTGGGTAAACAGAGCCAGAGGCTGCCCCTCCCTACAGCAGCCTTGACAATCAATTGAAATTCAGTAAACATAAACCCTGAGAATGGCTCCAGGTTGGGCTATGTGAGTTTCTCAGAAGCTAGCTCTTCAGGGAAGACACTGCTGAAAGGCTTCAACTGTACCCAGAACCTAGACTCCTCACAGCATATCCAAACTGGAGGAAACAGCCATGTCCCTCTTTTATGATACTCAAAGCAGATATCGCTCCCATTGAAGTAGCCTTAAAGGAGGATCACAAAATCCTTGATAAAGCAGAACATTTTTCTGTTTGATCAAACTGACTTAAGAAACCACCCAAGCTACAGGAATATCAAACACCTCAAGCAGACTAGAGACTCCAACAAGAGACTGGTTATGGACACAAGGGAGATACTGGATTGTGCCATCCTCTGAAAAAATTTAAAGAACTCTTTTTTGTACCTTTTATTAAAAAATTATTTTTCTAAAAGTTTTTTTTTAATTTTAATTTTTAACTATAATTTTTTTGTTTTCTATTAACTTTTTTCTTCCTCTTATAATTTCTATTTTAGGGGTATATGTGTGTGTACATTTTTTTCTTTAATTTTTTTTAACCTCTACTGATCATTTGATCCTTTTTTTTCCTTCTCTTTCTTTTCAATTTTTTTCATTCATTATTCTTTGCAAGACTGAATTGCTGTTTTGCACATCTTCAGATGAACCCGTAGTCAATTATTAGATCTTAGCCCCATTTTGTACACACTTAGTCCAGAAATTCATTACTCAATTGAAAACTGCCTAAACATAAATTTCTTAATAGCAGTACTGTTTATACCTATATAATATTTTAAGCATTATTATTTTTAAGTTTGCCACAGCTCCTTTCTATCCTTCCCCTGCTCTAATTCTATCCACATTCATCTCTGAATATTGTTTTCAAATTTGCATGCTTCTTAAGTGTTGCACTTCTTAATTTTCAATATTTGTTTTTCTAATTTTTCTTGTCTCTTCTCTTTCTCTTCTTCTTTTTTTCCTCTCCCTCTGCTATCATTCTATCCAACATTTTTCCGGCTTAGAGATTATGACTTAGTTAACTCACCCTCTGCCTTTCCACATCCCTCTATTCCTATTTTTATCCACATCTCTCCCTAAACCTAATAATTTCTGTTTGCCAATTTCTTCTTTGCAGTTCATAGCCCATTAATACATACTTGTCTGATGTTGAATAGGTATATCTGTTGAACTAGATTGTATCTGCAGACTATTGACCTTGCAATTACACACTTTGGTTGATGTTAATCTTAAAATAGTGTGCTAGGACAAAACTGGTTTACATTCATCCCAAATGGGCAGAGCTCCCAGGAAAAACACAAGAAAAATGACAAGTCCAGGTATCTCAACTCCCACTCACATAATTAGGGGACAGGATAATGAATAATCCAAAGGAGAGTTCCCAAAAAGACCTACAAATAGAACTTGTAGACATTGTAAATGAAAAGACTGAAAACCTTCAAAGGTTTCTGTATGTGTCATAGGGAGAGAGAGGCGGCAAAACAAAGGTTAATACAGGAATATCATGAGCATGAGGAAGCTACTCAAAGATTGATACAGGAATTGCGTGAGAAGCTTGAGAACACTCAAATAGAAATAAAGGAATGGTATGATCAGGCTGAGAACACTCAACGAGAACTACAGGACCTGCATTAACATGAAATAGCTTATCAAAGAGTAATATAGGAATTGAGAGCAGAGGATGAATATACAGAAAGATCACCTAAGGCATTCATGGAATCCATAAACAGAGAGCTGAAGAAGTCAGGGAGACCAGAAAGGGAATGTTCAATGGAACCCAAGAGAAATAATGGGAGTACAAGTAAACCATAACCAATCAACTAAGTGATTTGAGAGTAAACAATGAACACCAAATTAAGGAAGGAAAGAAGTTCATACAAGATCTAAAACAAAGTTCCAACAAAGAATTTGAATCCATCAAAGCCGACCAACTACAAGGAAAAGAAATAAAAATTACAAAGTCCTAATAGGTTAGACCATGCAGAATATCGAATCTCTGGAATTGAAGGCCACCTAGATATTACAGAGAAAGAACATACAAGCATCCAAGACAAATCCAAGAAATATGATAGATCTATTCAACACTTGGAAGACACCATCAGATGGCCTAATACGAGGATAATGGGTGTAGAAGAGCACCTAGAGACAGAAGTTAATGATCTAGGAAATTTGTTTAACATGATCCTAGGAGAGAACTTCCTAAACATGCAAAAAGATAGGCATCTTCAGATACAAGAAGCTTTTAAAACTCCAAATAGACCAGAATAGGACATCCCACGATCACATTATAATCCACACAGGATCAATTCAGACCAAGGAAAAGATCCTTAAACTGTCAAGGAGAAAAGATCAATCGCCTATAAAGGGAAAACAATTTGATTCACCTCATATTTCTCAGGGGCACAATCAAAGCAAGAAGGGCTTGAAATGATGTATGTCATGCCCTAAAGACAAACAACTATCAACCACGAATTCTGTACCCAGCTACACTCTCCTTCAATCGAAGGTCAAATAAAAACCTTCCATATCAAAGAAAAATTGAAACAATATATCTCCACCAAACCAGACCTACAAAAGATTCTTAAAGATGTCCTACACATAGAAAACCAACAAGACCACAATAAAGGCCAAGAAACCTCACCCAAACTGAGAATCCAAGAACCATAGGAAGAACCCAGTTTTCCCAGCCCCCAAGAAGGTGGATAACATGGCAGGAACTCCCAAATACTTGTCTCGAACATTAACGGTCTTAACTCTCCAATTAAGCGACATAGACGGTCTAGTTGGACTAAAAGGCATGATCCTTCAATCAGGTGCCTTCAGGAGTCACATCTTGCCCATAAACACAAACATATTTTCAGTTTGAACGGCTGGAACAAAATCTACCAAGCAAACGGCCCCCATAAAAAGGCGGGAGTTGCAATCCTAATATCAGATAAAATAGACTTCAAATTAAAATTTGTGAGAAGAGATAAAGAAGGTCGCTACATAGTGATTAAGGGATATTTCCTTCAGGAGGATATTACAATTCCAAATATCTATTCACCAAACAACAGAGAACCCAAATTTATCCAAGAAACACTACTTTCCCTCAAATCTCACATAGATCCAAAGGCATTAATTGTTGGGTATTTTAATACACTACTTTCCCCACTAGATAGATCAACTCGTCCAAAACTCAACAGAAAAACCACAGATCTAAACAATTGCATAGATCAACTATATTTAACAGACATCTACCGAATATTTCACCCAGCAGCATCAGAATACATGTTTTTTCTCAGCAGCACATAGAACATTTTCCAAAATAGACCACATTTTAGGCCACAAAACAAACTTGTCCAAATTCAGAAACATTGAAGTTTACTTTGCATTCTCTCAGACCGAAAGGGAAGAAAATTAATACTCAACACCAAAAGCCACCATAGAAAATCCTGTAACACATGGAGGCTGAACAACACACTCTTAAATCACCAGTGGGTCATGGAAGAGATTAGAAAGGAAATTCAAATGTTCATGATATTCAACAAAAATGAACATAAAAAAAATTACCAGCTCCTCTGGGACACAGCAAAAGCAGTACTCCTGGGCAAGTATATAGCTCTGAGCTCCTACATCAACAAATTGGAGAGACCTGAAACCAACAATTGAATGAGACATCTGAGCCTCTTTTATAAAGAGTAGCAAGATAAACCCCAATCCAGTAGAAGGTATCAACAAAACAGAGTTGGTTCTTCGAAAAAATTTAAAAAATTGACAGATCCTTAGCAAATCTTATCATAAAAAGAAGAGAACACACCCGAACAAATAAACTCAGAGATGGGAATGAAAACATCACCACAGAAACATCCAAGATTCAGAACATCATAAGGGAATTCTCAAAACTTTATGCTAATAAGTTTGAGAACTTGACAGAAATGGACCTTTTCCTAGCAAATATTTGCATGCCGGGACTAAACCAACATAAGTTTAATCATCTTAACAGAACCATATCAAGCATTGAAATAGAAATAGCAATAAGACACCTCCCATCTAAGAAAAACCTAGGACCAGTTGCCTCTACAAAGGAATTCTACAAGGCCTTCAAAGCAGAGCTCACACCAATAGTCCTCCAAATCTTCAATGAAATTGAAAGAGAAATTTCACTACTGAACTTACTCTATGAAGCCATCATGACCCTCATCCCAAATCCAGGCAGGGACTCATCAAAGAAAGAGTACTATAGACCTATTTCTTTGGTGAACATTGATGCAAAACTTCTCAGCAAAATTCTGGCCAATAGACTTCAACAATTCTTCCAAAAAATTATACACCACGATCAAACAGTATACATTTCAGGGATTCAAAGCTGTTTCAATATATGAAAACCAGTTAATATTATTCATCACATCAACAGGAGCAAGGATAAGAACTACATGGTTATCTCAATAGATGCAGAAAAAGCATTTGACAAGATCCAACAACCTTTTATGATGAAGGTTCTGGAAAAATTAGGAATCCATGGAACATTCCTCAATAAAATAAAGGCTGACAAACCTACAGCCAGCATTATACTTAATTCTGAAAAACTACAGCCATTTCCTCTTTACTCAGGAATAAGACAAAAATGGCCACTCTCTCCACTGCTCTTCAATCTGGTTTTAGAATGCTTAGGTACAACAATAAGACAAGATGCAAACATAAAGGGGATCCAAATTGGGAAAGAAGAAGTAAAACTCTCCCTCTTTGAAGATGACATTATCTTATATTTAAAGAATCACATAGGCTCCACTCCCAAATTTCTCCAGCTGATTCAAAGCTTTGGCAAAGTAGCAGGGTATAAAATTAACCCCCCCAAATCAATGGCTTTTCTGTATGCCAACAAGGAGAAAAGTGTGGCTGAAATTCGGGAAGCAACCCCATTTGTAATAGCCCCACAAAAAATAAAATACCTAGGAATTAACCAAAGAATTAAAGGACCTCTATGATGAAAACTTTAAAAACTTAAAATAGGAAATCAAAACAGAACTTAGAAAGCCCCATGCTTCTGGTTTAGAAAGATCATCATCTTAAAAATGGCAATACTTCCCAAGGCTATCTACAAATTCAATGTGATACCTGAAAGGTTAGAATATGTGAGGCAGTGACCATTTGTTGCTTGTTTCAGAGTAGAGCAACACATAGTGCTAAACCACCTGGTTGTGTGCCCTTATAAGACTTGCAAATCCTTAGCTTGGGGCTCTCCTCCTGGGCTTCTCTGTGTTAGAGCGTAGGGCGAGGCCTGAGTTGCTGCCCATCATTTAAATAAAACAGCTGTAGAGTCTGACTCTTGGTGGTCTTCTTGGTGGGTGTCCTGTGAACTTGGCATAACATTAGTGGGGGCTCATCCAGGATCCCCGCAAAGACCCCCGAGACTTCAGACTCCAAAGGTAAAACTGTGCTTTCTTTGTTAATTTGTCTTGTCCTGTCATTTGTCTGTTTTGCTTTCGTTTTCCCTTATGATTTCTAAAGGGTTGTCGAAGGGGACGGGCTTGCTCTACAAACCTGGAGGAACTGGGAGATGTCCCAGGTCCTCATGTGGGGCCAGGGTAACCCTGCTGTGTGGAGCAGGGGTCTTTGGAACCCTACCGTGTGGGGCGGGAGGATCCCCACCGTGTGGGTGGGGAGGGTCATTGGAACCCCACGTGTGAAGCTTTTTTTCATAACTGTCAGGCCTGTGTGTGTTTTGTTTGTACTGTTTATTGTTTGTTTGTTTTTTGACTGTAAGACTAATGGGACTGAAAAACATGGGCACCACTCCATCTGGCCTCCTAGACTTACAGAAAGAAACTAAGATAGAGGAAAATAAATTGTACCTCCCAGATTTTCAGGGAGATAACTAGGAAGAAATGTTTCCTCTCCCATACTCCCAGGTTCCTTTTGCAGAATCTGAGAATGATCAAGACGAGGGGGAGCTATAGAACCCTCGGCACCTGCCCTTAAAATTTTTGAGGGGCTAGTCACTCGATTTGGCCATGGTATCAACCCCCCTTTTAATGCAGCTGTTTTTGCCTTAAGAGCTGTAGGTCCTGTGGATGCAGATGGTCAACACAACTCCAATACTGGCCATTTTCTACTAGTGATCTATACAATTGGCTCACCCAAAATGCCCCCTTTTCTGAGAAACCCCAGGATTTAATTCATTTCCTTGAAATTATTCTCTTTACTCATCAGCCCACTTGGGATGATTGCAGTCAGCTTTTACAGGTCCTTTTTGCCACCGAAGAGAGAGATTGTATCTGAGAGGTGGCCTGTCCCGACAGGAGCGCCCATCGTGGATCCTGCCCTGATCACTGCCTATTTTCCTGAGATTCAACCAACATGGGACTACAATATTGTTGAAGGTAAGGAGCGACACCTCGTCTACCACCAGGCTCTGTTGGCAGGTCTCAAGGCAGCAGCTCACAAACCTATTACTATGGCCTAGGTTTATGATATAAGACAGGGAGGAAGTGAAAGTCTGGCAGAATATCTTGAGTGGCTTATGGAAGCTTTTAGTCAATATACACCATATGATCTTGAGAACCAGGAGTCGCTCAGATGATTATGTTTGCCTATACAAATCAAGCTGCACCAAACATAAAGCGAAAGTTGCAGGCTCTAGACAGATTTGGTGAAAAGTCTATTAGGGATCTAGTAGCCATGGCAGAAAAGTTTTACAATAAGAGAGAGACCGGAGCAAAGACAGAAAAGGAAAGAGAGAGAACATGAAATTGAGCGTGAAATGAGAGACTGGGCCAAGGAAAAGAGGCCAGATTTGTTGGACTCACCACTATCGCATGCTGAGCATACCTGGTTCACAGATGGCAGCAGTTTCATTCGAGATGGAAAAAGGTACGCAGGCACAGCAGTCACTATGGACACTGAGGTGGTGTGGGCAGAAGCTCTCCTCCAGAGAACATCTGCACAAAGAGCAGAACTAGTGGCACTAACAAAGGCCCTACAAATGGGAAAAGGGAAGAGACTACACATTTACAAGGAGAGTTGGTATGCTTTTGCCACTGTAGACACCTTTTCAGGATGGGTTGAAGCCTTCCCAACAAATCATGAGACCATGAACTTCGTGGCTAAGACGATCCTGGGCTGGGAGAAATCGTACCCTTGTATGGCTTCCCATCCACCATCAGGTGGGACAATGGACCCGCCTTCGTTTCAAAAGTAAGTCAGGGAATAGCCGTGGCACTGGGTAAAGATCAGGGCAGGTAGAAAGAATGAATCAGACTCTAAAAGAGACCTTAACTAAATTGGCCTTGGAGACTGGCGCAGACTGGGTATTGATCCTTCTTTTTGCCTTGTTTAGAATAAGAAATTCAACCTATCGGCTTGGCTTTACTCCTTTTGAAATAATGTATGGACACCCTCCACACATTATTCCTAGCCTTCAGACTGAACTGCTTGCTGATTTGGATGATACTGAATTTCTGTGTAAGCTTGACTATTTACAGATGGTGCATAAGAGGATGTGGACCCAGCTTAGAGCATTATATGATTCTGCTTCTATTCCTACCCCCGCCATTTATTTAAACCAGGGCACTGGGTGTTTGTGGAAGACACAGCCTGATATTTCTGGAACCACGGTGGAAGGGACCTTACATGGTGCTACTGGCTACACCTACTGCACTTAAGGTGGATGGCATTGCTGCTTGGATCCACTGCTCCCACCCCAGACCAGCTGACCCCTTTGCCCTGGACAACCGTGGGGAAACATGGGAAGTCTCCAAGCATCCTACCCAACAACTTTGCATGCAACTCAAGAAAAGAAAAATGAGCTGATTATTATTGGTATTGTTGTTTAATAGCATGGCTAAGGTCAGTTAGGGACCATACCCGTTCCAGATCAAGAGCTGTTGGAGTTTAGTTTGAGCCTGGAGCCACAAGACCATAAGTCAAGGGGGGGGGAATGAAGGGTTAAAGTTTTGAGGCAGTGACCACTTGTTGCTTGTTTCTAGCAGAGCAACACGTGGTGGTAATCCAAACACCTGATTGGTTGTGTGCCTTTATAAACCCTGCAAATCTTTACCTTGGGGCTCTCCTCCTAGGTGCTGCTGTGTTGGAGTGTAGGATGAGACCCGAGCTGCAGCCCGTTTAAATAACACCTTAAAACAGCTGTAAAGTCTGACACTCGGTGGTTTTTTTGGTGGGGGTCCTGCGACTGGGGTATAACAATGTTTCCATTTTTCTCTAGTACTCCTCGAGATTTAGACTAAGGGTTTGTGTGGAGTGGCTCCTCAGTGAATTCCTGAGGAAACTATTTGAAGCCTTCTCAAGAGAACGACATTCAAGCCAGCAGAGCAGGAGAGTCTCTGAGACTATTTTCTCCAATAAACCACCAGAGAACCAGAAGTGAAGCAATGGCCCAGAGGGTAGAACTCCAGCTTTGAGAGAGAAAACTGAGTAGGAGATACAATCCAGACCAGGCAGGAAAGCCTGGGAATTGCTTAGGTCCAATTAACTACCAGCTGGTGGGAAGTGGAGCTGTGGTGGTGGTAGAGACTCAGCCTTGAGCAAAACAGCTCAGGAACACATCGGGCCCTGAGTTTAAGTCCTGGGATGGCCACAAAAAATTTCAAAAAGAGAAGGCCAAGTTTATGTTTCAGTGTCCTACCTACTTATGTGTGTATATATATTACCTCCCATAGTGCAAACTCTGCTCTCATTTACTGGTTTATTTTTCAGATATTCTAGTTGTACATACTGCATCATTCTCTTCATGTCAGGCCCATTGCTGTTCTCTTCCAGGGTTCTAGGCCTGTGTCTTTATATGATGCACACTGAAGCTCTCAGCAGCCTTTATTTACATTTTATTATGAGGGCAATCACAAATCTGGCAAGGGAAGAGATCAGGTTTCTTAGAAGTAACCGGTATTCAGAAAATTAAACTTGAGAACATAAAATGGTAGCATACTTATGTAAAAACTACCATTAAGGAAAAAATGAAGGAGCTGGGAATATGGATTAATGAGAGAGTGCTTGACTAGCATGCAAGAACCCTGGGTTCGATTCCTCAGGCACCTGTACACAGACAAAGCCAGAATATGTGCTGTGGCTCAAGTAGCAGAGTGTTAGAGACAATTCCAAGGCCTTGAATTCATCCCAACAACTGGCAAAGAGATAGCTACCGAGGTAGGATGGTAGGTAGATAGATAGAACGAAAGAAAGAAAGAGAGAGAGAGAGAGAGAAGAGAGAAGGAAAGAAAGAAAGAAAGGAAGGAAGGAAGGAAGGAAGGAAGGAAGGAAGGAAGGAAGGAAGGAAGGAAGGAAGGAAAGAAAGAAAGTTGATCGATGAATCTGTTTTTGACGTCAGAAGGAAAGAAGGGAACATTCCCAGTCATGAGGCTTTCTGCAGTGTGCCGGGACACCAGCATCGCTTTAACACAAATGCAGAGCAGGATGACTGTCTCTGTCCCACTTCTCAGGCATCCAAGAGCCCCAGAGTCAAGAGAGCAGAGCCAGGTTCTAACTCAGGTGCTTGGAGACAGAAGAGAAATGGCCCTGCCTCTCCTTGGACTGTGGATTTGCATTAATGATGTAGAGAATGAAGTAAGGAGAATGGACTGGCAGAGATAGAAGGGCCTTCAAACTTGACAAATTGAGAGTGAAAAACCCACTTCCTAAGACCAGAGAGCAGGGTTTTTCTACTCTGTTCCTCCCCTCTCCAGCACTAAACTGGCTCTCTATTGGTAATCTAAAGATAGCCTGAGGCTCCCTAAACATGAGGAAGAAGGTTAATTTGTCATTGTTTGAAGAGACTGAGAAAAGCCTGATCCTGCTGTAACTCTAACAAATGTTTCAGGTTGCCCCCATTGCTGGCTGTGCCTGGAATGAATGAAGTGATTTTGCAGGTCACTTCCATGATGAATGTGTATATTCTGCCTCCTAATCCTGCAGGCCTAGTTCTCTGCACCTAGCCTGGCTTTTGAAACTGTTTCCTGTCCTTCAAATACACTGTTACACTGGAGTTCTTCCTGCTAACAGAGTTAGGGCTTGGATCCTGAGAACTTCATTTGAACCCTGATTGGGTCAATAATATTTCTTTCCTTATTCTGTAGCTCAAGAACTCCAAGAACATTTAGACTGCAAGTAAGTTCTCATCACCAAGTGAAACAGGAATTTCTTAAGCATCTGACCTTTCAGAACAGGAAGTCAGAATGTCCTAGACATCCTTGCCTTGGCTGGTTTCACCCTATGAGAGACCTCAGCCTCCTGAGCTAGGGTGATGGGCGTGAGGTATTGGTTCTCTGCTAGTGTCAGAACTGTAATGACATTGACAATACAAGTCAACTGCTTATCACAAAGTGCTTGGGGAGCATATTAAGCCTTTCAACAATGTGCCTTTCAGAACCTTGTAGGACACAAGTTTATAATGCTAGAGTCTGGGAGGCTGGGCTTATGGATGTGCTACACTTGAACCTTGAGGTCTGACTCCAACTCTGGTGTACATCAGCATTCATTTTCCTAATAATATTTTCATAAGTAGCAAATAGGAAAATTATTTTGATTATCCCTCAATCTTTTTCCAGTTGTGTGTCTCAAACTGAAGCCTGGGCTCTGTCCTTAATCCCTCAACTCAAGGTAAACACTCTACCACTTGACCCACAGTGCCACATGGGGTTTTTTGATGGTTCATTGGAGGTAAGAGTCTAACAGGCTTTCCTTCCCTAGGCTGTCTTCAAACTGTGATCTTCAGATCTCAGCCTCCTGAGAAAGTAGTTTTCCAGAGCCACTGGAATCTGGAGTATTGTTTTTGCCAGACCTGGAGCTTGAAATTAGGGCCTGGATACTGTCTTTGAGCTTCTTTTTCTCAAAGCTAGCACTCTATCACTTGAGCCACACCACAGCTTCTGGCTTTTTCTGAGTATGTAGCACTGAGGATTCAAACCCTGGCATTCATGCATGCTGAGCAAGCTCTCTACCACTAAGCCACATTTCCAGACCCAACCTTATGATTTTATCCCTCAACTTGCCTATCCACAAGAAAAGGCTTCTGAGTATAAATCGTCTAAACAAATCCGTATAGGAAGTTGTCCAAAGATAAATAAGACAAAACTCATACTGGGGACAGACTCTAACGATGTGATGACTTGACAAATGCCTCCATTTAATTAAGTATTATATTTCAAAACTTAATAAAGTATTAATGAAAATTAGTCAATGTACTGAATTATTGTCTATAATTTTATAATATATATACACAAGATAATAAATATTATGTATATAAGAATACTAAATACAATAAAGAATAAAATGAGTAAAATAAAAATTAAATACAAAATTAATAATAATAATCATAATATGAAATAAACAGACATATTTACCTACATATCTTATATTACATATGTACACAAATATTTTTTCTATTGCAGGGTCTTATTTCAGGCCCTGGGAACTCTAGCTTGAAAATCTTTTCCTCAAGGACAGGGATCTTAGCATTCACCAAGGTGCAAAAGAGTTACATGGACAGTGAGCTCAAATCCCAGCAATGGCAGAAATACTGGACCCAGTTCCAAGACAGTGACTTAATATTTGTAACAGAAACAGTTATGTTTATTCAGTTCCATACTGAACACTGAAAAAAAATCAGTGTAGAATTTTGTACAGCTATTCAGACATCCATCCCTTAACCCCAAAGTGCTTCTTGAGCACTACATAATTTTTGTACATTTTTTATTTTAAAAATGTTGTACAGATGGGTCACAGTTACATGAGCAAAGTAATGAGTACATTTCCTATTGAGCATTGTTGCCTCTTCGTTTGATTTTCCCCTACCATCCCTTCCCTCCCATCTTCACAACTAACTTCCCTGCTGAGGTCAGTGACTTATTTATTTTTGGCTTGGCATGGGGCTTGAACTCAAATATTGGCAACTCTGTGTCTTCTGTCACATTGCTACGGATTCATCAAGACTCTGAGTTCAAATCCCAGGCTATTAAAGAAAACTGGCAGAAATTCCAAACCAAGGAGCTTTATTATTTCAATTTAGTTAGTTAGTTAATTAATTAATTTTGCCAACCATGGGGCTTGAACTCAGGTCATGGTAACTCTGACTCAGCTTCACTCTCCGTAGGCTGGGGTGCAGCCTCGAGACCCAAAGCTGATCCTGGGACCCTAGGCCCAGAGGGCTTGCAGGAAGGAAAAAAAGCAGAACAGCACAAAAAGTGGGGAGCTGTAGAGGGCTCAGGTTTTACAATTTTTTTCTTTACATGGTGACCATCCTGGGTCTAAATGACATGGTCTCGAAGAGGACCTGTCCTGCCATTGCTGATGGCTGGCAGGCTATCAGGGAAGCCATAAGCCAACATGTCAACATAGGCCCTTGGTTCAAATCCAAATCCTTACATTTACCAATGGCAGGAGATCAAAAGAGACTCGTTCCTATGCATAACAATACAGATTGAAAGAGTAGTTCATGCATTTGTCTAGGCTAAGATTGGATGCAATAATCCTAGGATGTTGATTGACCTTAATTAATAGTTTATTAAGCATGAAAAGAATAATATTGTTTCAATGGAGATATAATAAATACCTAAGAGTTGGTAGGAACGTAGTAGATGTCATTCAGTCAGAGATAGACAGCTCTGGAACTCTTTAACAATATATATTTATTTGTATACCACCTCTGCCTAGCCATGTATTGCTGTTTTGGCTAAACTTGGGGCTTGATCTCAGTGCCTGGGAACCACCTGACAGCTTCATTGGCTAGAAGCTTCTGTGCTCACACTCACCCAATCATGAATTGGGCCTGCTAGTCCCTGAGTTCAGATCCCAGCACTGCCAAAAAATTAATCTTTGAGTAAGAAGCCGAGTGTGACACATGTTTTCCTTTTCTGGGAGAGTCCAGAGTGTCAGGCATGATAGAGAACACATCTACAAATCTAAATGGTATGTGATATGATGTAAAAATTTTAATAAATGGATAAATGGTATAGGTGTCATCAAAGACAATAAAATAAATTGTAAATAAATGGATAAAAAAGAAATAAAATGAATAACAACACTAAACGTGATATGGACTGAACATCTGTATGGAAGTATAAACCCTACCACACAAAACACAGTATCTACTGAACATCTGTATGGAAGTATAAATCCTATCTTTAAAATGTATATAAGGAGTATGTTTTCCATGCCTGAGGCTTGAATTCAGCCCACCCCCATGAGAAAGCAATGGCAAGAAATCCTGAGAAACTGGTTTCTGGACCAGGAAAAGTCATGGAATGTGATCAATCTTATCGAATGAGTAGTTCATGCATGATGTGACTAGGAAATGATAGGCAAGACTCATGGGGTATCACTTATTTGTAAAGCAGTGTTGATTAAGCGTGACAATAATCATCACAGTCATGAAATGACATCTGGAAAGATCCAAGAATCAGTAGACACATGGTAGATTGGATTCCATCACAGGTTATCGTCTCTCCTACTCTATAAAAATGTGTACTCATTTGCATACTACCTTCAACTTATGAATGGATGACTACTTTGTACCCTCCTCCCAACCCCACATGGGGGTCCATCTCAGGTCCTGGGAACGGCCTTAATCCTTAGTAACTCACAGGCTGGTGTGCTCACATGGACCCATTCGTCAATTGGGTCTGCTAGTCCCCAAGTCCAGATCCCAGCAGTGCCAAAAGATTCATCCTGATGTCAGAAGCCAATTGTTGCACCTGTGTTCCTTTCCTGTGCAAGTCCTGGGTCTCAGCTAGGATGAATAATACATGGGCCACCCTGTGGCCATGGGAATAGGTTGTTATCATGTGAGGCAAGTTATACCTGTCATCATGTACTGAAGAAAATACAAAATACATCCATGAATAGCATACAAAATAGTTTAAATGAGCATTCAGGAGAATTGTGGCCTCCCTGTTGCTCGATCTCTGTTCCTGGGGCCCGACCAGCTCCAGGAGAATTGTGGCCTCCCTGTTGCTCGATCTCTGTTCCTGGGGCCCGACCAGTCTGGTGTGATCACGTGGACCCATTGTGCAGTTGGGCCCCTTAGGCCCAAAGATCAAATACCAGCACTGCCAAAATTTACCCTGTTGTGAGAAGCCAGTCATTCCTGTGTTATGCAAGTCCGGGGTCTCAGCTAGGATGGAGAATGCACAGGCAACTCTATACTCATGGGAATAGGTTGTCATCCAGGTCACCACAGTTATATCTGTCATCCTATACTCAAGAAAATACACAATAAATCAATGAATAAGACACAAAATAAAGAGAATGACTACACCAAATGCAAGATGCTGCCCATCCATATATGGAAATATAGATACTCTGTTTAAATGATAAATTTATGATCATATTGGCCTCCACCAGGGCTTCATCTCAGGTCCTGGGAACGACCTACCTCCTTAGTGCCTCACAGGCTGGTGTGTTCACCATGACCCATTCACCAATTGGGCCTGCTAAGGCTTGAGTTCAAATCCCAGCACTGCCAAAAGATTCACCTTGATTTGAGAAGCCAATCGATCCACCTGTTTTCCTGTCCTGTAAAAATCCTGGGTCTCAGCGAGGATAGAAATTCTATAGAGACAATTCTATAGCCATTCGAATATGTTGTTTTCCATGTCAGCATAGTTATATCTATCACCATACTCAATAAAATACACAATACATCCATGAATAAGACACAAAATAAAAAGAATAACTGCAATGAATGCAAGATGCATACCAAACTTGTAGGTAAAGAGAGATCCTATGTTTAAAAAAGGTGGGTTTGTTATTTTGTCCAGTACTGGGGCTTCAAATCAGGCCCTTGATGAGGCCTGACATTCTAGTCTTCAAGGATGGTGATATGTCCCTTGCCCCAAAGTGCAACAGAGCTACCCAGACCTCAGTTCAAATCCCAGCACTGACAAAAGATTCATTCTGTTGTCAGAAGCCAGTCGTTGAACATGTTTTCCTCTCCTGTGAAAGAACCGGGCTTTCACTAGGATGTAGAATGCATAGGCAACCATATAACTATGGGAACAGATTGTCATCCATGTCAGCACAGTATACCTGTTACCATAATCAGTAAAATACACAATAACTCCATGAATTAGACACAAATTAAGGAGAAATGCACAGAATGCAAGATGCTGTCCACACATGTATGTAAATATAGATCCTATATTTGAATTATGAATTTATGACTATCTGGACCTCCCTGGGACTCGATGTCAGTTCCAAGGAATGGCCTATCTCCTTCGTTGCTCACAGGCTGGTGTCCTCACTTGACCATTTCCCCAATTGGGCCTGATAGAGTGTGAGTTCAAATCCCAACACTGGCAAAAGATGAATCCTGATGTGAGAAGCCCATCGATTCACCCGTTTTCCTCTCCTGTGAAAGTCCTGGGTCTCAGCTTGGATGGAGAATTCATAGGAAACCCTATAGCCAGGGCAATAGGTTGTCTTCCATGTAAGTTCTGTTATATCTTTTACATTATTCAGTAAAATACACAATACTTACATAAGACAGAAAGGAGAAAAGTACTCCAAAGGCAAGATACTGTCCACATATATATTAAATTATTAATTTATGACTATCGTGGCTCACCCTGGGGATCAATGTCAGATCCTGGGAATGGCCTAACTCCTTTGTTGCTCACAGGCTGGTGTGGTCACCTGGAACTATTCACCAATTGGTCCTGCTAGGCCCTGAGTTCAGATCCCAGCACTACCAACAACTGGATCATGCAGTAAGAAGCCAAGTGTGAAACTTTTTTCCTTTTCTCTGAGAGTCCTGGGTGTCTGGCATGACTGAGAACATGTCTACAAATTTAGATTCCATGTGATAGGATGTCATCAATGTAATAAAGGGAATGGGTGTCATCATAGTAAATTCAACGGTAAATAAGTGAATAAAACCAAAAATACAAGGAACAAACACACCAAACGTGTATGGACTGAACATCCATAGGTAAGTACAAATTCTGTATTTAGAATGTATATAAATAGTATGTTTCCCAAGGCAGGGGCTTGAATTTTGGCTTCCATTACAGGCCTGAGTTTCTTATCTTCAACTACGGTGAGCTTCCGCTTCTTCCACAGTGCTGTAGATTCACCTAGACTCTGAGTTCAAATCCAAAGCCTGGCAGAATAAACGGGATGAATTGCAAGCCAGGGATCTAATCTCTTTTAATTATTTTTTGCTCAGCAGGGGGCATTAACTCAGGTTGTGGTAACTCTGCCTCAGCTTTGACACCCTATGGTTGGGTGCAGCCACTGCATCCACAGTAGATCCTGGGATCCTAGACCCCCATGCCTTGTGTGGCAAAAATGTACAGAGAAAAATGCAACAAGATGGCCTTTTTATGTTTTCTTCTTTTGCACGGTGACCCTCCTGGGCCTGAATGACACTGTTGCAAAGGGTACTTCACCTTTCATTGCTGGAGGTTGTCAGACTATTGAGGAAGTCATAGGTCCACATTGCAATGTAGGCCCTGCAATGTAGGGTGCTATGGTGCATAAGAGTATGTGGCCCCAGCTTAGAGCATTATATGATTCTGATTCTATTCCTACCTCCCATTTGTTTGAACCAGGGTCTGGGTGTTTGTTCGAAGGCACAACTTGAGATCCCTGGAACCACTGTGGAAGGGACCTTACATGGTGCTATTTGGCTACTCCTACTGCCTTTAAGGTGGACAGCATTGCTGCTTGAATCCACTGCCCCCATGCCAGAGCGGCTGACCGCTTTGCCCTGGACAACGGTGGGGAACATGGGAAGTCTCCAAGCATCCTTTTCAGCCAATCCACATACGCCTCAAGAAAAGAAACATGGAATGATTGTTATAGGTATATTCGTCAAGATCAAGAGCTGTTGGAGTTTAGTTTTGGGCCAGAGCCATCAGATTAGGGCTCAGGACCAGAAGTCAAGGAGCGGGGAATGAAAGTTTAGAGTATTTGAGGCAGTGACCATTTGTTGCTTGTTTCAGAGCAGAGCAACATGTGGTGCAAAACCACATGGTTGTGTGCCCTTATAAGACCTACAAATCCTTTTCTTTGATCTTTCCTCCTGGGCTCCGCTGTGTCAGAGTGTAGGACAAGGCCCGAGCTGAAGCCCATTTAAATAAAACAGCCATAGAGTCTGACTCTCGGTGGTCTTCTTGGTGGGGATCCTGCGACCTTGATATAACAATACCTATCAATATCCCAACCTCATTCTTCAAGGAAATAGAAGAGGTAATCCAAAAATTCATATGGAACCATAAAAGACCCCAAATAGCAAAAACGATCCTCAAAAGAAAGAAAAATGCTGGAAGAATACAATACCAAATTTTAAACTCTACTACAAAGCCATTGTAATCAAAACAGCTTGGTACTGGCACAAGAATAAACCTCAGGACCAATGGAATAGAATTGAAAACCCAGAAATGAACCTACAGACCTATAGCCATCTAATCTTTGATAAGGAAGCTAAAAAAACAGAATGGAAGAAAGACACCCTCTTCAGTAAATTGTGCTGGCAAAATTGGTTAATCACGTGTAGAAAACTAAAGCTAGATCCTTATATATCACTGTGAACCAGAATCAACTCCAAATGGATCAAGAAAATGTGGTATATATACACAATGGAATTCTATGCCTCCATCAGAAAGAATGACATTGCCCCATTTGTTAGGACATGGAAAGACTTGGAAAAAATTAAATTAAGTGAAGTAAGCCAGGCCCAATGAAACATAGGTTCCATGATTTCCTTTATTTGCAATACTAGTATATGTCTGAGACAAGCAGAAAAGGTCAGATAAGTTGATGTTAGGAATTGAACCCTAAGACATGTATTCAAATATTCTTTCATGTGATTGTTTCTAACACATTTATAAGATGATTTCTTTATTCCCTTCTATGTCCCTCCCCCATGGTATAACCTCTACTTTCACTGTATTTGATGTTGTCATAATTTGTGGAGGGGAAGGGAAAAAACTAATCATTTAAACAGGGATATATTGGGACCCATCGCAACAATGATACGTACAAGTTGTTATGTCGAAAATGAACTTTACAACTTTGGTGCAGGGGAGGAGGATTTGGCAGGGGGACAGGGTGTAGGATGGGATGGGAAGGGGAAACAAAGGAGGAGGCTACAATGCCCATCTAATTGTACTCATTATCTGGCCCATCTAATTGTAACCCCTCTGAATAGTATTTTCACAATAAAAAAAGAAAAAAATGTTATTTTCTGGCTTTAGCCTCCTATATAGCTAATACAACCTGTGTAAGCCACCAGTGATTGATTAATTCAAAACTCTGTCACTGTCTATTCCTTCCATTCTTGTACATTTCTTTATTTCTTTTTTGCTGGTCCTGAGGCTTGAACTCAGGCTATGGTGTTCGTCTTTTTATGTCTTTTTTATAACTTGATTCAGTTTTGTTGTTCTAAAGTTTTATTTATGTTGCTATTTTAATTTTATATGAGTAAATTTATATATTACCTGTAGTCCTACAAAGTTTTTTTGTGTTGTTGTTGGTCGTGGGGCTTGAAGTCTGGGCCTGGGGGCAGAGCCTCAGCTATTCAGCTCAAGAAAAGCACTCTATTACTTGAGCCATAGCACCATTTCTAGGTTTCTGGAGGTTATTTGGAGGTAAGTCTCACAGAGTTCCCTGCCCACGCTCACTTTGAACTGTAATCCTTAGATCTCAGCCTCCTGAGTAGCTAGGAATACAGACATGAGCCACCAACACCTGGCCAAAGTTGTATTTTTTTGTTTTGCTTGCTTGACTGATTAGAAGCTAAAATTGTTCATCTGTTGTAAAGTTTGCAATAGTTTTATCACCAAGAATAGTGAAATATTTAGAATTACATATTTTGAGAAAATATAGCCGATTAGGTTTTATTGTTTTAAAGTAAAGAATATCTCTTTTTTTGTATACCCTGAAGTCTGAGTTCATAACATTTAGTTATTGACAGGAACCCTCCTGTGTGAACCACATCCTTTTTCTCATTTTTTAACCAATCATCTTTTATATAATTTGAAGTTCATAAGGCATCTTTTGTTAAGAATAAGTAAAATAAGCCTAAACTCCTGCATTTTGAGTAACAAAAGAAATCCTATTATCAAGAATGTATAGACACAAAAAATGAAACATCCTAAGAACAAAAAATTTTATCAATAAATAGGCAAATGAATTGACTAGATAGTTCCCCAAACAGATATAGGTGATTAAGGAATACTTGAAAATATTCAACTTGCTTATTAATCAAGGAAATGTAAATAAATCTATGTTGAACTTCCATCTCTGCCTAATCAGAATGCCTATTAAAAAAGAAAACAGGTATATTTTAGATATGAGACCCTTGTCTGTTGTATGGCTAGTGAATCCGTAGGCTTTCTCCTGATCTTGCTAGAAATGTCCTTTGCCATTCAGAAGCTCTGCAATTTCATGCAATCCCATGTGTACAACCTTTCTTTGATTTGCTTTGTTTCTGGGTCTCTATTAAGAAAATTTCAGCCTGTGCCAAGGAGACCTAGGGTTACTCCTATTCCATCCTGTAATGTTTTCAGAGGGTCTGCTTTGTTCTCGAGGTCATTGATCCATTTGAACTTAATTCTGGTGCCAAGTGATAGATAAGGATCTAGCTTTAGTTTTCTAAACGTGATTAATCAATTTTGCCAGCACAATTTTGCCAGCACTGAAGAGGCTGTCTTTCTTCCATTCTATTTTTTAGCTCCCTTATGGAAGATTAGATGGCTATTTGTCTGTAGGTTCATTTCTGGGTTTTCAATTCTATTCAATTGGTTCCAAGGACTGCTCTTGTGTCAGTACCAAGCTGTTTTGATTACTATGGCTTTGTAGTGGAGTTCAAAATTTAGTATTGATATTCTGCCAGCACTGTTCTTTCTGTTAAGGATCATTTTTGCTGTTCAGGATCCTTTATTGTTCCATATGAATTTTTTTATTGCCTCTCCTATTTCCTTGAAGGATGAGGTTGGAATATAAAAAGGACAAGAGTTTCATATCGAAAATATACCTGGATCTTAAAAAATTAAATCCTCCAAAAACAAATCCTCAAAGAAACAACTGCCCAATAAATAAGTGGGATAAAGACTTAAAGAGAAACTTCTCTGAAGAGGAAAGAAGGATGGCCAATAGACACATAAAAATGCTCAACCTCCCTAGCCATAAAAGAAATGCACATCAAAACAACATTAAGATACCACCTAACCCCAGTTAGAATGGCTAAAATCAGGAACTCTAATAACAACAGATGCTGGAGGGGAGGTGGACAGAAGGGAACCTTACTACATTGTTGGTGGTAATGTAAACTTGTTCAACCACTTTGGAAAGTAGTGTAAAAGTTCCTGAAAAGACTCCACATAGATCTCCCCTATGTCCCAGCAATCCCACTTTGGGGCATTTACCCAAATAATCACAAACAAGACCACACTAAAGCTACCAGCACAACTATGTTTATTTCAGCATTATTTAGTATAACGAAGATCTGGAACCAACCCAGATGCCCCTCAGTAGATAAATGGATAAAGAAAAAGTGGTATATATACACAATGGAATTCGATGCCTCCATCAGAAGGAATGACATTGTCTCATTCTTTTGGAAATGGAAAGACTTGGAAAAAATATATTAAGTGAAGTAAACCAGGCCCAAAAACCATATGTCTCATGGTTTCCTTATTTACAATAACTAGTATATGTATGAGACAAATAGAAAAGGTCAGATAAGCTGATGTTAAGTGAAATGATCCCAAAATAAGGATTCAAATGTTTTTTTCTTTATTTCTATTGTTTCTAACATACTTATAAGTTGATTTCTTTGTTGCTTTGTATGTCTTTCCCCCACGGTATAACCCCTGCTTTCACTGAATTTGATGTTGGTATAATTTGTGAAGGGGAAGGGAAAATAAATTGTTTAAATTGGGATACGGGTGGACCCATTGCAACAGTGAGATATACAAGTCATGTAGAATAATGAACTTTACAACTTTGGCGAGGGGATCATGGGGTGGGGGGATGTGAAATGGGAAGGGATGGGAAGTGGAAAGAAAGGACGAGGCAACAATGCTTGATAAAAAATGTACTCATTACCTTTCCCATATAAGTGTAACCCCTCTGTACAGTATTTTCACAATAAAACCAAAAAAGAAAGCAGAAATACTCGCAAGGAGAGGGGCGGAAAGATACCCTTCACAATATTGGCAATTAAGTGAAACAGTGTAGCCCCAAAAGAAATCAGTGTGGAAGTTCTTCACTAGAAATCCTACATATACACCTGAAGAAATGTAAATCATCCCTACAGTAGAGCTATCTGCACACACATTTTTTCAGCAGGATTCAAAATAATCACATTCCAGAATTGGCCACCACAGGCAGAATAGTGTGTAAAATTATTATAGCCAATTAACAATAAAAAAAACTGGGAGTACACCTGTGCACCAAGTGGCAGAGTACCAGACTTGATGAAAAAAAGCCAATCAAGTGATTAAGGCCCTAGGTTCAAGTCTCAGAACTGGCAAACAAACACACACACACACACACACACAATCAATGCTTACTATACTTTTTAGCCAATCTTCTTATTCACTTTATATCCATGTACCTATGACAGAGCTAAATATAATGGGAAAGTGATATTTATAATGATAAATTCTACTGAAGAACCACAGGCCTTTTTCTTGTTTTGTTTTATTTATGTGATCACTGAGTTTGAACTCACAGCCTGAGTGCTGTCCCTGAGCTTTTTAGCTCAAGGTTCGTGCTCTACAACTTAGCTACAGTGCCACTTCCAGTTTTGTGGTAGTTCATTGGAGATAAAGAATCTCAAGGAATCAGACATCCGCACACTGATTTCTAACTGCAATTCTCAGATTTCTACTTCCTGAATTGGTAGAATTAGAGGCCCAATCCACCAATGCTGGGCTAGAATCTGATTATTTTCACTACTGCTCATTGGAAAAGTTCAATTCTTTTTACTCCAGAACACTTGCCAAGCACAATTCTCTCTGGATGGCAATCGAGCAAATAGAGAGGCACCAGTAGCTCACACCTGTAAATACTAGCTATTGAAAAGTCTGAGACCTGAGGGTAGTGGTTCAAAGCCAGTCAGGACAGGAAAATCTGGGAGACTTTTAGTCCCAATTAACACAAAAAATCCATTTGTTCAGCTGTGATGCAAGCAGTAGAGATCTACCTTGATCAAATAACCCAGGGATAGACCTCGGGCCCTGAGTTCAAGCCCAAGGACCTAGCAAACCCTGGGTCCCTCCAGATCAGGCAGGTAGCCAACCATGGCATGAGATCCACATCATCTTCATCTCCAACTTGTTGGTCAGACTCCTGTGAGTCCCTCACCAAGGTGCTGGCTGTAGGATCTGGTCCCTGAGAGGCTTCCATTGAACTTCTCTATAGTTCATGGTCCACTTTACATAATGAAGACTGCTGCCAAATAGCTGTGTGTGTGTGTGTGTGTGAACAGCACATTATAATTAACACTATGTCATAACAGCACATTATAATTAACACTATGTCATAATTTTCTTATGAGAATTAGTACCAAAATACCCAAAAAGGGCCAGCTGATATTAGTACCAGTCATGGGTTAGTATTAACACTAACATTAGTATAAATCAGAGCACATAGAAGGACCCATCTGATCTACCAGTTGAAAATTCAAGAATCATTTTCTCCTCTGCTGCATCTCAGGCAGTCAAAGACAAATCTTTTCAACAGACTTGGGGAAGAAGGAGTTAACTCCATCTGTAAGGCCCAAAAGAATCCCCATGCTGATATATGAGTACTATCACACACACAGACACACACACAGACACACACACACACACACACACACACACACACACACATACACACACATACACTCACTTGTAGGTCCAGTATTCTCAAGCATCTCCCCTGATCTGTGTACTCTATTCAGCAAAGGCTATAATTTGGTGGAAAGAGGAGCAGAGCACCTTGGACACACTTCACCAGCTGTTAGACTGGTCTTCCACTGCCCAGTAATAGATGGATGTAATCTTTGATGCTCTGCTCTGAGCGGCAGGAAAAGTGTCTTGCCTTGGGAGGACAGTGAAGGGATTAGTGAATCTAAACACGTAATATGAGGAGTCCGGCATTGGGAAAATACCCCTTTTAAGTGCTAGTTTATTAGAAAGCTTTGAGCACACTTGGCCAGTACTAACATATATTCATGTATTCTCCTTATTTTATTTAAATAAAAATCAATATTTATGAACTCTCACTTCTTCTTGGCTATTCTGGTATATTCCTGTCATGTCTAATGCTTCACTTTAAAGCTTCATTCCACCTTCTCTCTGGTGAACTTTGGTGAGAGTTATCAAGTAATTTTCTTATTTAATGCAACCAAGACGAAGCTGATGAAGAAAACAGTGTTACCTTCAGGTTAGCTTAAATATCTACTCTGATAAAGGAAGATGAGGGTCTTACAACCATCAGGCAAAAGGTACTGCCTCTGGAGATAGGGAATTGCATTTCCTCTGCCTTCCTAGCATCCAGGGTAACCTCTGGTCTCCCAGTAAAGGAATTCCTTTCTAAGAAAAAAATATTCCAACAAATTGCAGAAGGCCAGCAAACCACATTATTTCTGCTTAAGAACGCTTCTCCTACAATATACTGATGATTCACACCCATATTCCTAGCCATTCAAGGGTCTGAGAGCAGAGGATCTCGGTTCAAAGATTGCTGGGGAAAGAACAGTCCATGAAACTTTTATCTCATTCACCACAAAAAGCCAGTAGGAGAGTGGTGGGCCAAGCGGTACAGGACTACCCTTGAACAAGAGCTCAAGGACAGTGCCCAGTCCTGGAGTTCAAGCCTAATGCACACACAAACACACAGACACACAGACACACAGACACACACACACACACACACACACACACACACACACACAAGAATCAATAGTAGAACTTTAGTCTCTTTTTTGTATTTTTTATTTAAAAATCCTTGTTAGAGGGGTTGGTTACAGTTACATGAGCAAGGTACTGATTACATTTCCTATTGAGCATTGTTGCCTCCTCCTTTGTTTTCCCCCTACCAACTCTTCCCTCCCACCTCCACAACTACCCTCCCCACCCCCCACCCCCTCCAAAGATGTAAAGTTCATTTTAAACTTAGTGTTTTGAACATCTTATTGTTACACTGGGTCAACCCACATCCGCAAAAACACAAAGTTTAGTTTTACGTGAAATTTTTTACTAAGGGAAAATGTAAATGCCCAGAGTGCAAGCCAGAATATAAATATACATTTTTTTAAAAGACTACTTTTGATAAGCTTACCAGACATAACTGGTTCTCTTCTTTTTATGATACTGAGGTTTGAACTCAGGGCCTCATGTTTTCTAGATACCCACTCTAATATTGAGCCACAGCTGTAATTTTTGCACTGTTTTTAGACAGTGTCGCATTTCCTGCTCAGGCATTCAACTGGAATTCAGTCATCCTACTTTCCTCTGCAACTATTGCTGGGATGAGAGGTGCACACCACTATGCACAGCTTCTTCTGTTCAGATAAGGTCTCTCAGAATTCTGCCTGGGTTGACCTGAAAACATAATTTTTGCAGTCTCAGACTCCCAAAAAGCTAAGCTTATAAGTGCAGATCACTATGCTCACCTTATTGAAGCCCTAGATTCAATCACCAATACAAAAATTGAAAATAAAAATAAATTAAAATGGAAAGGCAGTATGATAAGAGCAGGGAAAAGGGATGGAGCAATGATCCAGGGAAGCTCCTGACGTTCAATCTGATGGCTTTATTTACCAACATTGGAAAAGAAAATGAAAAGATGTAACAAGAGAATGCTACATGCTTTTCCTTAGCAACCAGACAGTCCTGCCTGTCTTTTCTCATTTATGCCAGAGTCAAAGGGCTCAGTAGACCACGAGTAAGGAAGGAAGTTAGAGATATGTAAGATGAAAAAGAACAAGCCCTGGACATGTCTGGAAATCAAGACAGCCTCTGGAGCCTTAGAATTGTTAAGTATTTCAGACACTAGTATTCCAAAGAAACCAAATGTTCAGAGAGAAGGCCATGATATGCTCTGAGGTGTATAGATTTCCTTACTCAAAGAACACACAGACCTCCCAATGATACAATCCTCCCTGCCAACAGTAGTCCTTCATAGTGAGTCTCAGGGGGTAAACACACTGCCCTTTTCTACCCACCAGACACCAGCCCACATCCTGAGAGCACTATGACAGCAGGGAGAGAGGGTTGGGTCATTTTAAATCTTTATATGTGCTTGCTTCCACCTCCTTTTCTTATTCTTTAATGTACTCAGACCTCATAAAGTTCCAACAGCTGCCCGAAGGTGTCTTTTGCTCTTCAAAAGGATGATGCCTAGCTTTACAGCCCAAACTCCTCACCCAGTATTAGCCCTGTTGAGTGACATACAAGCCAAGTAGGGCTTTCTGATAAATTTCCTAGAATAATCAAGCTCAATGCCAGCATCCAGTCACTTGTCCTCTGGTGACAAAAACTCAAGACCATTCAAGACAGAAGCAGCCATCACCTCAACTCCACCTGCCATGGGCAGTTCAGAAGTCATTACTCTTTTGCTCCCACAAGCTTGGTTTAATTTTGGGATAATCTCACCAACACTGTCTCCTAATATCACTGTCCAGAAGGCTGACACCCCTACCCAAGCAAACAGTCAAACAAGCTGGTGGTGTCCTCTTTGGGGAGGACAGATCAGCCATTCATGAGCCCATTTCCAGGGGCTTCCCATCCCCCAGAAGCCTTGGATGGGTCATCTGCTTCCTCCAGCAGCAAGCCTACCACTTTTCCCAGACCCAAACTGACCAGAGTATCCTTTAATAAGCTGGAAACTCATCTCCAAGTTGGGAAAGCTGCTGTCCCCAAACTCTTTGGCTGAGATGGTAGGCAGCTTCTTGTGCCTTCAGGTGGCCCAAGTTGAACCTGCAAATCCATCCAGCAAGGTTTATCCTACCAGCCTCATCCCTTGTTCCCTTGCCAACCTGGACAGCCCTGCTCTTTCCAGCTCCATTGCCCACCCCGTGTTTAAGGTGCCTCTGAGCTTAGTTTCTGCTTCGTGAACTTGCCCACATATTCTGAAAAGTGCACAGAGAAGCCTTTGGCATCTATTGGGCCCCAGAAGTCAAACCACAGGGAGGCTTCTACATCTCCAAGTCTTGCTCCTAGCACAGTCACCAATGGAGCAGTGCCCCCATGATCCAACGCAGACCTCTTACTTGGGTAAAAAAAAAAAGACCCTGTGCTTGTATCGCCCACAGTCAGCAGTGAGCAGTCCTGGCAAATGGGCATCTACTAAGGCCACCCCAGTAGCTATGGGGGCTCTGACATCAAGACAGAGGCAGGCGTACCCAAGCAGGCTGACGTTGGAGCAGCTCCTCTTCCAGGTGCAGGCATGGTGGCCTTTCAAGCAGAACATGACAGTTCACACACTAGAAGATCACAGCACACACTATAAAAACTTGGTAAGCAATGGCCCTGTGCTCAGAGACCTGACAGAGGCAGGAAATCAGAGAGAGATAGAGAGGGAGACAGACAGAGAGACAGAGAGAGAGAGAGAGAGAGAGAGGAGAGAGAGAGAGCTAGAACTCTAGGCTATCTCTGATTTGTACTGGTTTCAATATCCTTGCCGAGAAATGCATATTTTCACCATGAAATAAAAAGGAAAACTGCTAACTCTAACTCTGATGGAATAGCTGCGATCAATCTAGACTTCCTACCACAAACAATCACAGAAGTGGAAGTTATGTGAAAAATAAATATACGTATATATAAAATAAATATGTAGACATATATGTATATTCACATATATAATGTGAATATGTAATGTATGTATAATGTATTATGTATATATGTATAACATACAGGGAGAAAAAAAGAAATACATAGTGTTTGACAGAATAATGACCAAAACGTTCCCAAATTTGATTGAAAGAATGAACCCTTCTATGCAGGAATCTAGCAGCTTAAAGAAGTCAATTAACATATGTACACAGGTCCACACTAATTAAACAGTCAAAGACAGAAAACCTCCCAAAGCACAGACACACAACTCATCACACACAAGTGATCTTCAACAATGTTATGACAATTTCTCATCAGAAACCAGATTAAGTATTAGACAGCAAGGGTAACAAATTTAAGGTGCTAAGAGGACATATCTAATACCAACCTCTCTTTTTTATTTTATTTTTTTATTGTGAAAATACTGTACAGAGGGGTTCCAATTACATGGGCAAGATGAGTACATTTCTAATCAAGCATTGGAGCCTCCTCCTTTGTTTCCCCTTCCCATCCGTTCCCATCCTTCCCCCGCCCCCACCCAATCCTCCCTGCTTACACACACCAAAGTTTTAAAGTTCATTTTTTGACATAATGACTTGTATATCTCATTGTTGCAATGGTTCCACCTATATCCCTATTAACCTTTCTAACAAATATATATGCTTTCTCCAAATGTGAGAGATGAGCTAAGTACCTAATGATGGTTCAGGTATATAATCTTAGCTACTCAGGAAGGTGAAGATTGTGGCTCAAAGCCAGCCTGGACCTTGTCCCCTCAAGAGCAAGTTGTAGGAAAGCTACCCTTGAGTTGGATGGAGTCCTTTATATAAGATAAGGTGGCCATCAAGAATGGAGGTTATTGTCTAGTGTCTCCACGGATGCGATTTATGAAACTCGGGAGTTTTCTAGAAGGTCAGAGGAATTTGACCACTGATGTAGTGGTTTCAGGAATGGCATAATAGTGACCAGAGCAACCACAAGCCCACATGGAGTCTTAGCAACAGTCTTTGAAGACTATAAGCTAGAGTATCAATGCTGGCAAGCTATGATTGGTCCACTTTTTCTCTGCCTCACTGGCTCAGACTTTGATTGGTCCATTTCCTCTATGATGTCACTATGCCTGGCTGTGATAGCTCCATTTTGAGAAGTCATGCAGGGTATATATGAAGCCAATGTGCTCCAACCTATGTCTTTTAACACCTCTAAGAGCTCTTGATTGGTGACCCGCTGGACTGACTCAAAGCTAAATTAGTGATTTTTTTGGTTGGGGAAGTGAGTTGTCATTTGGATTTTGCTATTTTTTAATTTTTTTCTGAGGTTTCCATTATTTTATTTAGTTAATTTTTGATAGACTTGCTACCTGCCATCATAGCAGAAGGATGGAAGAATACAAAGAATCCTCCTCCAGCTTCTTGAAGGAGGATATCATCAAACAATAAAAGATGAAAGAGCTCATCAACCATGGTACCAATGGACAAGTGAGGCTATCCCATCCTTGCCTCGCACACATGAAAGTGGCAGTTAAAATATTCCTGAAGGTAGAGTCCTCCAGTCATCAGTTTATGAATGATGTGGTCATTTTTAAGACGGTATGGCAAAAACACATCAACAGGTTGTACCAGGTGATGGAGAAGGAAGAGTATGTGTATTTCATCATGGAATTGGTCAGTAGGGGATACCTCTTGGGGTGGATCTGAAGATCCTGCCACCTATATGAGGATGAAACCAAGAGGCTCTTCACACCAATTGTAAGTGCTGTTCACTGCCCTTACCAGAACAGAATCACACACTGAAACCTTAAGTACAACAACATCCTGTTGGATACCAAAGGCAATATCAAGGTCAGTGGTTTGATCTGAGGATCTGGTTCACCCTGGGGCAGTTGCTATCGAATGTATGTGCTGCTGTGATATTCCACCCCCTAAATTTTCCTGGAAGAAAGAAATGATTGCTGGGTGTCGTTGGCTTACACCTGTAAGCCTAACTATTCAGGAGATCTGAGGATCATGGTTCAAAGCTAGCCGTGGCTGGCTCTACCCTCTGAGCAAACTCATACTGATACCAAAGACTAATTTGAGGAGGAGATGGCAGTGGATAGAGGTGGCTAGCAAAATAGTTACCACTCTTGTCAGAACAAGCTACTGAATGTGGGCCCAGGAACAGAGCAGTTCAAGACAAAGGGGAGGAGAGGCCTGAGAGATATCAGAGATAACTTCACTTGAAAGCCAGAAAGCCTCTTATTGAGATGGGAGAGATTTGTAGGTGGTCTACTAAAAGAAAGAGTTGTAAGTGGGATCCATGAATGGAAAAGAAAACCCTATTTGCTCAGAAAAACCCAAGAAGACAGGTGCATCAACTGCCTTAGCTTTCCTCAGGAGGGATTCCAGCCAAGGGACACCTTGTACTGCAGTGTAAACTGAATGTTGTAGTTATCAAAGCATGTAATTTTTGTGGATTGTATCAGTTCCTTCCATATACAAAACTACTTGAATTACTCTTGAACTACACCCTAGTCTTTAAAAATATAGTTTGTTTAATTTTATTCTGTTATTCTTTAAAGTGCAGTCTCATTATGTAGCCAAGTCAACTTCATAATTCTGCTGCCTAGTCTCCCAAATTTTGGGTTAACAGGTGTGTACCTCTATGTCATGCATCATCCTATTATCTACACATTTCCTTAAGTTTTAATACTTTATGTTATCCTTTGGCAGGACTACAGTTTTGATTGAGAGGCTGGTGCTGGGCAAGCAAGTGATCTACCCCTTGACCCCTGCCCCCAGGCCTTGCTCTTTAAATAAGCTCCTATTGTATTATTTTGCTTGGGTCAGCATCAGACTGTGATTGTAAGGTTAAGCATTTTTGTGCTTTCATATATTTTGTAAATATAATTTTTCAGCCGAGTGCCAGTGGCTCACACCTATAATCCTAGGTACTCAGGAGGCTGAGATCTGAGGATTGTGGTTCAAAGCCAGCCCAGGGAGGAACATTTGTGAAACTCTTATCTCCAATAAACCACTAGAAAACAGGAAGTGGCGTTGTGGCTCAAGCAGTATAGCACTAGCCTTGAGATGAAGAGCGCAGGGACAGCGCACAAGCCCAGAGTTCAAGCCCCACGACCGACAAAAAATAAAATAAAATCAAAAATAACTTATTAAAATGAAGCTACACAGAGGTGTTACCTTTATATAAGTCATTTTAAAATTCAAAGCCTTATTTTAAAAGAATAAAAATGCATAAAATCACTAAAAGTTATCTCTAGAAAAAAATGACTACCAGATTAAATGTTTTTGGAGGCTGGGTCAGTGGCATTTGGTATTGTTCTCACTTCAGCTCTAGACAATGCTACATCCCTTATGGCACAGCTGTGGAAGATTTGAAATACTCTTGTACATTTTATTGACCATTTGTACATTTCTGTGCTGATGAAAAGTGATATAGAAATTTTGGTAGAATTTGATACATTCTTTTAACGTAACATAGAATTACCACATTACACAGCAATTCCATTTCTCATTGCATAACCAAAACAACAAAAGAAAAAAAACTAATAGCTCATATACCAATGATAACAGCAAAGTTCAGAATAGTCAGAAGTTTGAAATACCTGGCGTGTCTATAAGATGAAAAAGTTTATAAAATATTAGGTATACATAAATGGATTATGACTTATCCACAAAAAGGTTGCAATTAATATATATCTGTCACGGATGGATACAAAAATAATCTACTATTTATGTGAAACATATTGATTGAACTATTTCATAAGAGAAAATGGAAGCTTAAAATTTCTGGGACAGGACATTGGGGTTATCATTACTCTATGCTTGTGTGGATTCCATCAGTATCAAAAAGACAGTTCACAAACAGAGGTAATTGTTACAATGCAGTGAGGATATAATTAATCTCCCTGAATTTTATACCTACCTATCAAGTATGAGGCCCTGTGTTCAACCCCCAACACATCCAAAAAATGCTAAATCTTCCTTCTGTTACATACCTTCAGTGGTAGGTCCGTTTCTACTGTTTTGATTATATTCCTCAGAGGATCTCTCGTGGATCTCTGATGTTTAGTTATTCTTTACAGGAAATCCATTATTTGAATATTAATTTTGAGTTTTAAAGGAAACCTCGTATATTAAAACGAGGGAAATGCCTGCAGTTCTAACTCAAGAGGCTAAAGCAGGAAATCCTTACACAGTCAAGGCTGCATAGGTAGGTCATGTCTAAATCCCCACGCTGAAAGGTGAGGGAAAATTATTTGTAAGCAATTACAAGTGAGAGATAAGTTTCTGATCACATTATAATATGGTCATGTCAGCTTGTATTTAATATTTATATGAATTTTTAAATTTTTCCTTTTTCCTTTACTCAGTATGTCATTTTGAAACTTCGTACTTTCTCATTTGCCATATTTACAAAGAAACATAATTTTCCTTTGTATCATATTAAACATGGTTTTTTATTTTTTTCTATATTACACCTACTATTATTTATTTTTAAAGGTTTTTTTTCTGCCTGTAAGGACTGGCCACTGTCTCAGAGGTTTTGCTCAGTTCTGCCAGTTGAGCCACAGCTCAACTTCCAGCTTCATTGATTTGAAAAGTCTCATGCAATACTCAGCACAACTAAGGGGGCTGAAATCTGAGGATCCTGGTTTGAAGCCAGTATGAGCAGCAAAGTCTGAGATTCTTATCTCCAATGAATCACCAAAAAACTGTGGGTAGTGGAACTCTAGCCTTGAGTAAAACAGGGCAATTCAAGCTCTAGTACTGGTAATTACATGAACAAGTCTCATGGACTTTCTTCCTTGGGCTGGCTTTGCACTGCAGCCCTTAGATTTCAGCCTCCTGGGTAGTTAGGATTTACAGGCATGAGCAACCAACTACTGACTTATTTTAATATTTTTTTTTCTTTTTGTCGTTCCTGGGGCTTAAGCTCTCGGCTTTGGGTGCTGTCCCTGTGCTCTTCAGCTCAAAGCAAGCACTCTACCACTTGAGCCACAGAACCATTTCCAGTTTTCTGGTGGTTTATTGGAGATAAGAGTCTCATGAACTTTCCTACCCCGGTTGACTTTGAACTATGATCTTCATATCCCAGCTTCCTGAGTAGCTAGAATTACAGGCTAGAGCCACCAGTGCCCTTCTGTTTCTTAGCTTTTTGACCCAAGGATGATGTTATACAACTTCAACCACAGCTCCACTTCTAGCTTAGTTTTGCTTATTGGACATAAACTTCTAATATACTTTTCTGGGTAGACTGGCTTCAAACCATGATCCTCAAATTTCAGCTTTCTGAGGTGCTCCAATTATACACATGAACCACAAACCCATTGGTATTTGAAATTATTAATATGTTTTCCCCCTTTTGTCTTTTTAAATTTTTTCTTGTTTTTTATTTTTGTATATGTCCTAGCCCTGGGGCTACAAATCAGGGCCTGCATACAATGCCAGAGCTTTCTCTTCAAGACTAGTGGCTTACCACATGAGCCAAAGTGTAGCTTGTGGCTATACTTGTTTTGTCTTAGTGCTTGAACTAAAGCTCTGGGTGCTGTCCTAGAAAGTGATTTTCCAGTTTTCATTCGGGTCACAGCTCAATTCCAGGTTTTCTTTCAATTCTTGATAGTTAATAGATGAGTCTTATGCAAAGCCCAGCACGAATTATTTGGCTAAAATCTGAGGATCATGGTTCAAACCAACTAGGGCAGAAAAGCCCATGAGACTCTTAGCTCCAATCAATCACTGAAAAGCTGACAGTGGTAGAGCTCTATCCTCGAACAAAACAGAATAAGTTCAAGCCTCAGGATGGTACACAGATGCGAAAATAAAGAAAGCCTCATGGACTTTCTTGCATGGGCTAGCTTTGAACCATGATTCTCAGATTTCAATATCTCTTCATCCTCTTTCTGAAAATTTTATTGGTCCTGTGGTTTGACCTCTGATTCTAGGGCCTATATCTTACGTTTTACACTCAAGGGTCATGCTTTACCACCTCTACAACAGCTCAAGGCTTTGTACTTTGTAGCTGGAGATAAGAATCTCAAGCACATTCTTTCCCAGGCTGACTTGACACTGCAATCCTCAGTTGTCAGCCTCTTGTGTAGTGAGGATTACACACATGACCAGCAACATTTGGGTCATTTTAAATCTTTATATGTGCTTGCTTCCACCTCCTTTTCTTATTCTTTTTTCATTTTTGCTTGTCCTGGGAGTAGAAATTGAATCTCAGATGCTTTCTCACGACATACATGGGACCAACCGTAACATTTTGCTTTTGGGGGGAGGTTAAATGGAGAGAAGAGAATCATGTAGAGATAGGCCAGATTCAGGAGGCTGAAAATTGAGGAGAGTCCATGACACTCTTTTCTCCAATTAACCACTACAATCTGAGAATAGTCTATCATTGAGCATAATAGTGCAAGTTCAAGCACCAGGACTGGCACACACACACACACACACACACACACACACACACACTCACATTATGAACACCTATACCTGAGCTGAGCTTTAAACAGTATCCTTAAATTCAGGCCTGAGTATGTAGAATGATTGGCTGATTGACACCTTTGTTACTTGGTCTTTCTTCTTCTATCCTTCTTTTCATTTATTTCATTATTTTTGTGTTTATTGGTCTTGGAGCTCGAACTCATGCAAGGCCTGGCCTGATTCAGGAGGCTGAAATCTGGCCATCATGGTTTGAAAGCGGCCTGCACAGGAAAATCCATGAAACTCATTTCCAATCAACCAACAAAAACCTATCCCCAGTGTGGCGCCACAAACAAAACAGTCTACTGGAATTTCTTGATTAGGTTTGCCTTTGCACAGGATCTTAAATTTTTGCGACTTGCATTTCTAGAATTACAGACATGAGCCGACAGTCTTAAGTTCTCTACTTCCAACCAGTTAATTTTTTATTGTGATCATGAGGCTTGTTCTGTGATCCAGGGCACTGTTTCACAGGTTTTTCTCAAGGCTGGTGCTTTATAACTACAACCACAGCTTCATTTCTGGTGTTTTTTGCTGGTTATTTGCAGACTTAGGCACTTCCCTGTCCAGGCTGGCTGTGACCAACCACTTTCAGATTTCAGGCTTGTGAGTCACTAAGATTACACATATTGAGCAAAAACTCATGCATGGCTCATTTTGAAATTTTAATTGGATTTTCTCGCACCGTTTTTCTTTTCCTAGTCCTAGCCCAGGCCTTGGGCACTGTCCCTGAACTTCTGTTACTCCAGGTGAGAATTGTACTACTTGAGCCACAGTGCCACTTCCAGCCTTTTCTATTTATGAGGTACTGAGGAAACAAACCCAGGTATTTAAGCATGCTAGGCAAGCACTGTATCACTAAGCCACATTCCCAGCAATTCTTAAAACTTTTTATTTTTATTTTTGTTTCTGTGTCCTGGATCTACAAATCAGCCCAGGTGCAGCCCCAGAAGTTTTATTGAAGACTAGCACACCAAGACATGAGCTACAGCACAACTTGTGGTTATTTTGTTTTGTTTTGTTTTAAGTAGTCACTTAGATTTGAGTATAGGAATTCTCCTACCTGGGCTGGCTTTCAAATGTGATCCTCAGATATGAGCCTCCCAAGTTGATACCATCACAGGTGTTTGCCACCTATGCTTAGCTCATTTTAAACTCTGAAATTGGCTCTTTCTTCTCCTATATTCCCTACATTTATTTATTTTATTCTTTGTGTGTGTGGGTCCTGAAGTTAATATCAAGGTTTGGGTGCTGTCCCAGAAATTATGTTCTCATTTCTGCCATTGGAGCTACAGCTCAATCACCAGGTTATATTTTTCTTCCTTTTGGTGGTTAATTGGAGATAAGAATCTCATTTAAAGCCCAGAAAGACATAGAAGGCTGAAACCTGAGGATTGAAGTTGAAGCCATCCTGGGCAGGAAAGTCCATGAGACTCTTTTCATCAACTACCAAGATGCTGGGAGTGGTAGAGCTCCTACATGAATTCAAGAAACAGGTTGGCACACAAAGAAAAAAAGCCCCATGGACTTTCCTGATTGGGCTGGCCTTTAAATGGTATCTTCAGACTTCAGCCTCTTGAATAGCTAAAATGATAAGCAGGAGCCATCAGACCCAAGCTTATATTTAAATCTCAAATGGTCATTTCTGCTCTTCTTTCAGTTTTGTTTTTGGTCGACTTTGGGCTTAATTATGTACCTGGGTACTGTTTCCCAGGTTTTTCATGGAATTTCAGTACTTTACAACTACTATCACACCTTCATTTCTAGCTTTTTAGCATGTTCCTCCCCAGGCTGGCTGTGAGCTGTGATCCTCATATTTCAACTTTCTGAGTAGCTAGGAATACACAAATATACCAACAACCGTGGCTCATTTTGTAATTATAATTTTCACTTTCTCCCATCTTTTATAATTTGTGCTCTTTTTACTTTCTTTTTGTAGGTGTTTGTGCTAGGGCTTCAGCACCAGGGCATGTGTGTTGTCCCAGAGCTTTCTGTTTAAGACTAGCACTCTACCACATGTGCCAGAGCACAGCTTGTGGCATATTTTTGGTGGCAAATGAGACATAAGAGTATCATGGATTCTTCTACCTGGGCTGTTCTTCAACTGTGGTCCTAAGATTTCATCCTCCTGAGTAGCTGATAGAACATCAGTGAGCTACCAATGCTTGATTTATTTAAACCTCTGTCATTCGATCTTCCTTCTGCACTTCTACCCTCCTATTGTTTAATTATTCTGTGATTGTCCTGGAGCTTGAATTTACGACCTGGTTGCTATCCCAGAAAGTGATTGCCCAATTATGCCACTTGAGCCATAACTCAATTCCAAGGTTTTTTCTTTTATTTTTGACAATTATGGACATAATAGTCTGAGTCAAAGCCTATCATGAATCAAGCCAGCCTTGGAAGGAAAGTCCATGAGACTATGACCTCCAATTAACCAATGAAAAGCTGGGAGTGGTAGAGCTCTAGCATTGACCAAACCAGCACAAGTTCAAGGATGGCACATACAAGCCACAGGATGGCACACAGATACACACACAGAGAAAATCTTATGGAATTTCTTACTTGTGTTAGCTTTGAACTGTGATCCTCAGATTTCAGTCTCTCTTCTTCCACTCTCCTTTTCATTTGTTGTGTTTTATTTGTAAATTTTAGTGGTCCTGCAGCTTGACCTCTGGCTCTGGAAACTGTTTCTGAGCTTTTTAACTAAAGGCTGCTGTTTACCACCTTGGGTCCAGCTCAGGGCTTTGTGCTAGGTAGCTGGGATAAGCATCTCAAGCACATTCATGCCCAGCCTGACTTGATACCACAATCCTCAGATGGCATCCCCTTGTGTAGTTAGGAATATACACAGGACCGACAAACCTTGTGTCATTTTAAAATTTTAATATTTGCTTGCCTCTACCTGCTTTATTCTTTTTTTTGCATGTCTCTGATGTTCCTGGTCTACAAATTGGGCTCTTATACTGTCCCAGAAGTTTTTATTCAATGCTATCCTCTATTACATGGGACACATCATAATTTTTGGCCCTTTTTTGTGAGGTGATTAATTACAGACAATAGTTTCATGGACTCTCCTGCCTGGGCTGGCCTGAACCATCATCCTCAGATTTCAGCCTCTTGAATAGCTAATAGAACATGTATGAACCACCAATGCTTGACACATTTAAGCCTTTGTCACTCGCTCTTCCTTGGTTACTTCTACTCTTCTTTTTTCTTCTGTGCATGTCCTGGTGCTTGAATTCAGGATCTAGGTGCCGTCCCAGAAAATATTTGCCCAGTTCTGCAACTTAAGCTATAGCTCAACTTCCAGCTAAATCAGGTGGTTAAAATCTGAGGCCCATGTTTCAAAGCCAGCATGGGCAGGAAAGTCCATCACACTTTTATTTCCAAGTCACCACCCAAAGTCTGGGAATGTTAGGGCACTAGGCAAAGGATTGTACAGAAACACACACATCACACACACACACACACACACACACACACACACACACACAAATATACACACCTATACACAAAGTTGCCTGGATTTTGCTTCTTGGCTGACCTTGATGCCTCCTGAGAAGGAGTACAGCCATTATCACCAAGCACCAGGCTTATGTTTAATTTACAGTTGGCCTTTCTTCTCCTACAAATTTTTTAGCACTAGAAATTGATCTCTGGGACAACAAACAGTTTTTTTTAGCTTTTTCACCAAATATAATGCTTTACAACTACAATCATATCTACACTGGGTAGTTGGGAATGAGTTTCTTGTACATTTTTGTCCAGTCTTTCTTTGAACCTTGAATATCTAGGAATAAACATATGAACCAAAATGCATGCTCATTTTGAAACTTTACATTTCTCTTTACTCATCATTTTTAGTTTGTGCTTTATGGTTTTTTTGAAATGTGTGTCTAGGATTTCAACTTAGGGCTTAGATGCTGTTCCAAGCTTTCTGGTTTAAACTACCACTCAACTGCACGAGCCAAAGTACAAATTGTAGTTTATTTTTGGTGCAAATTAGATCTATGAGCCTCATGGACTCTCCTACGTGGGCTGGTCATGAAGCGAGTCCTTAGATTTCATGCTCCTGAGTACCTCTTATAACATGTGTGAGCAAACAATTTTAGATTTATTTCAACCACTGTCACTGACTCTTTTTTTTATTTCTATCTTCCTTTTCTTTTATTTCTTCTGTGCTTGTCCTGCAGCTAGAACTCAGGGTCTGGGTGCTTTTTCCCAGTTCTGCCAATTGAACTGCAAGTAAATTGCAGGTTTTTATTTTTCTGTTTTGGTTTTTCATTAGAAATGAGTATCATGTAGAACCAGACCAGATTCATGAGGCTACAAACAAGAGGAAAGTCCATGATATCTCCAATTATAACCACTAAAAAGCTGAGATTAGTAGAGCCTTGAAAAAAAAAGTACAAGTTCAAGCAACAGGACTCACACACACACACACACACACACACACACACACACGACTTATGAACTTTCCTACTTCGTTGGGCCTTTACGTTGGGCCTTTAAATATTATCCTCAGATTTTATCCTCAGATTTTAGCTTCCTGAGTAACTAGAATTACAGTTATGATTGGTTCTTCTATTCTTCTACCCTTCTTTACATTTATTCATTTCATTGTTTTGTGTGTGCTGGTGCTGGAGCTAGAACTCATGCAAGGAAGGTCCTGTTTCAGAAGGCTGAAGTCTGATCATCATGGTTCAAAGCCATCTTGAGATGGAAAGTCTAAGAGCCTTACCTCCAGTTAAGTGCCAAAAACCTGGGGGTAGTATAGTTCTAGCACCAGGATGGCCCACAAACAACTGTCTTCTGGACTTTCCTGCTGGGGTTAGCCTTTGCACTGGATCCCCATAGTTCAGCCTCCTGAGGTTCTAGAATTACAGACATGAGTCACCAGCTCCAGGTTCTCTGCTTATTACCATTTTTTGTGATCCCGAGGCTGGATCCTGAGGCACTGTTTCATAGCTGTCTCACTCAAAGCTGGTGTTTTACAACTCCAATCACAGCTTCATTTGTTTTCTTGGGGTTTTTTTGCTGGTGATTTGATGAGATTCCATAACACTCAAATTTCATCTATCTTAGAATGTAGGATTACACACATGAAACAAAATCTCATGGCTCATTTTGAAAATTTAATTTGATTTTTCCAATACATTTTTAATTTCTATTTTTTTATTTCCATAGGTATGCTCAGCTTGGGGCTATAAATCAGAGCCTAGATATTGCCCCAGTAATTTTTTCTTGTCCATCTTATTTTATTTTCTTCTTTTGATTTTGAAAATACGGTACAGAGGGCTAACAATTACATGAGCAACGTAATGAGTATATTCTTATCAAGCATTTTTGCCTCCTTTGTTTGCTCTTGCCATCCATTTCCATCTCTCCATCCTTCCGCCATCCCCCTGACACCCTGCACCAAAGTGATAATTTTTTTTCAACATAATGTCTTATTCATCTCATTGTTGCAATGGGTTCACCTGTATCCTTATTTTTATATTTATTTATTTTTTGCCAGTTGTTGGGCCTGAACTCTGGGCCTGGGACCTTTCCTTCAGCTCTTCAGCTTGAGGCTAAAGCCGTACCACTTGTGCTACAGTGCCACTTGCGGCTTTTCCTGCTTATGTGGTGCTGAGGAATTAAACCCAGGCCTCGTGCATGCAAGGCAAGCACTCTCCCACTCAGTCACCTTCCCAGCCCCATCCAAGTACATTTTAATACTAGCCCTCTAATGCGTAAGCCACAGCACAATTTGCAGCTTTTTAAATAAAACTGTAGTTGTCTAATTATAGTTGAGTCCATGGACTCCCCTGCCTTGGCTGGCCTTGAACACTGATCCTCAGATGTGAGACGCTTGTGTAAGTACAATAACAAGTGTAACCTACCTCAGTTTTGTTTATTTTCAACTCTGAAATTGGCTCTCCCTTTTCTTCTTATACCTTTGTTTTCATTTATTTATTTTATTCTTGTGTGTGCTGGTTCTGGTGCTTGATCTCAAAGTGTGGGTTTTCTGTCCCAGAAATCATTGTCTCATTTCTGCCATTAGAGCCACAGCTCAACCTCCAGGTTTTTTTCTCTACTTTTTGGTGGTTCATTGGAGATAAGAGTCTCATGCAAAGCACAGAATGTATCAGGAAGCTGAAATCTGAGGATCACAGTTTGAAACCAGCCTGCACAGAAAATTCCATGAGACTCTTTACCTCCAATTAGCTGATAGTGATCCACCAATAAGCTGAGATTGATAGAACTCCAGCCTTGAGTAAAGTAAAACAAATTCAATCCCCATGACTGGCACACACAGAAAAATGGCCAATGGATTTTCCTTCTTGGGCTTGCCTTTAAAAGGTATTTTCTGACTTTAGCTTCCTATGTAGTTAATACAACATGTGTAAGCCACCAGCCACTCTGTCACTGGCTATTACTTCTCTTCTTCTACACTTCTTCATATCTTTTGTGCTGGTACTGAGACTTGAACTTGGGGCCTTGGTGTTCATCTTTTTATGTCCTTTTTATAACTTGTTTCAGTTCTGTTGTTCTAATGTTTCATTTGTTTAAGTTCCTTTATATATCTCATATAAGTATATTTTTATATCTCACAAAAATAACTTTATCTTGGTACTGGTGGCTCATACCTGTAATCTGACTCAGGAGGCTGACATCAAGGATCACAGTTTGAAGCCAGCACAGGCAGAAAAGTCTGGGAAATTCTTATTTCCACAACACTATTAAATATAGTAGAAGTGGAGGTATGACTCAAGTAGTAAATTGCTTGCCTTGAGCAAAAGAACTCAGAGCTCTGGCTGCAAGTTACATCCCCTGGACTGGCACAAAAAGAAAAGTTTCATTAGCTTATATTATACTAGGATTACTGGTGTGAGACCATCCTTGTTTTAAGAACCAAATTTTGTACAGCTGCACTTTTTATCTTTTTCCTTAGGAACTTTTATGCTTGTTTTTTCCTTGCCTTATATTTACATTCCACTAATGGCATTCTTATTATTTTGTTTGGAGACACAATTCAATAATTCAATGACATATCAGAAAAGGCATGTCTTGAATTTTTCTTTCTTTTAAATAGGAAAGGGAAATGCTAAGTCTCAATCCAGCAGAGAGTGAATGAAAGTTTGATTATAGAGCTGTTAAATGTATTCCTGGACTGGGAAGCCTGCCAGTTTTGGTGCTTTGGTGGATGGGTCTTCCTACAGCTTCACAATACACTTCTATGATGTCACAGCCAACTTTGCCATCACAACGGATAGATGTCAGCCACTGATCTCACCTTTATGTGGACTTAGATACACAAGGAGGAAAAAAATAATTAGAAGAAATTACTATTAACCACAAGACCACAGCTTGATGAGCTTTCCTAACTGATTTCTGAAATTACATGAGCAGAGCAGGTTCATCTCCTCACAAGGCTACTAAGCAATAAGGACCAGGCACTGTTGTAGGCAACTGGAGAAACAGATGAGAATACAGCTGCAAATGGCCTACTCCATGCAAATTTCATGCTGAAGGAGAAAACCAGAAATCACAACGATGATGTCAATGAATCAGAAGGATGGTGATGTGGGGAGACAGCTTCACATTGAGGATGGGAGGAAGACACATATGATCTAACAGTAGGGAACATCCATGCAATTACTGCTTTTCCACTCTGTCTCCAATCTCAATCCCAGATCTCATCCTTCTGAGTAGCAAATTATAGGTATGAGGCACCTGCAGTCAGATCTTTGATATAAATATCTATAATCAAAGTTTTCTAAGTTTCTTGGAAGATTTTTGAGAGGAAGGTTCAAAATTAAATATATTGTGTGTCCTAAATATTCTTTTCATTATCTTCTAATTATTTGAATATAAGCTGTCTTCCTCACTTTTGGGAAAAATCAAGACAGTTGTTTTCATTGTTCAAATCCTGGGGAGGGAAGGAAAATCACAGCTTCTTTGCCAAACTAGAAATTAATAGTCATTTCAACTTACCAGTTTTGCCAAATGTCTTGTCCTTGATGGGTTTTTTATTTTCAACAATGTGAGATGAATGAAATTATAAATGGGAGAAAAGCAACCACGTAGTATCAAGCTTATCAAAATGATATATATAAGCTGTTCACTTTCTACCCAATGAAATGCTACAAACATTAAAAAACTTGAATAAAAACTTGGCGCTTCTTCCTCTTTAAACACATTTGGATTTTTGTTTTGTTTTGTTTTGTTTTTTGTTGGTTGTGGGGCTTGAACTCTGGGCCTGGGGGCGGTCCCTCAGCTATTCAGCACAAGGAAACACTCTACCACTTGAGCCACAGCACTACTTCTATTTTTCTGATGGTTATTTAGAGATAAGCCTCAAGGAGTTTGCTGCCAGGCTGACTTTGAACTGCAGTCCTCATATCTCAGCCTCCTGAGTAGCTAGAAATAGAGACATGAGCCACCAGCACCTGGCCAAAGTTGTATGTTTTTTCAGTTTTGCTAGCTTGAACGATTATCAAGGAAAAAAATAAAAACGAAAATGGTTAGTTTGTGGTAAAAATTGCAATAGTATTGTCATGCAGGATAGTGAAATATTTAACATTACATATTTGAGAAAATGTAGCTGATTAGCTTTTACTGTTTTAAAATAATAAAATATATTAATTTTTTGTAGACTCTGAAGTCTGAGTTCAGAACTTATACTTGTTGGCAGGCCCTCTCCTATGTGAGTCACATCCTTCTGATCATTTTTTAATCCATCATTAAATAATTTGAAGCTCACAAATTTTCTTTCATTAAGTAAAATAAGCCTAAACTCCTGCCTTTTGAGTAACAGAAGAAATCTTAATATCTAGAATGTATAGACTAAAAAATGAAATACCCTACGAACAAATAATCTTATCAATAAATAGGCAAGTGAATTCACTAGATCGTTCGCAAAAACAGATAGGTGTCTATGTAATACATTTTACTAATCAAGGAAATGCAAATCAAATCTATGTTGAAGTTCCATGTCTGCATAATCAGAATGCCTATTAAAAAAGAAAACAGAAATACTTTCAAGGACGTAGGGAAAGATACCATACACAATGTTGGCAATTAAGTGAATCAGTGCTGGCCCAACAGAAACCAGTGTGGAAGTTCCACCCAAGGAATCCTACATATATACTTGAAGAAATATAAGTCAGCCTTATAGTAGAGCTATCTGCACACACATTTTTTATTTCATGATTCAAAATAATCACATTACAGAATTGGCCTCCATAGGCAGAAAAGGATGCAAAACTGTTATCTCCAAATAACAAAAAATCTGGGAGTAGAACTGTGGACCAAGTGGCAGAGTACCAGCCTTGATGGAAAAAATCCAATCAATAGATTAAGTCCTGAGGTTCAAGCCTCAGAAATGTCAAACACACACACACCCACACACACACACACACACACACACACACACACACAAACAATGCATCCTCTATTTTTAACCAAGTTTCTTAATACCCTAAGATTCATGTACCTATGACAGAGCTAAATATAATGGGAAAGCGGTATTTATAATGACAAACTTCTACTGAAGAACCCAGGTCTTTTTTCTTGTTTTGTTTTGTTTTTGTGGTCATCGGACTTGAACTCACAGCCTGAGTGCTGTACCTGAGCGTTTTTGCTCAAGTTTGGTTCTCTACCACTTAGCTACTGTGCCACTTCTGGGTTTGTGGTAGTTCGTTAAAGATAGTCTCAAGGACTCTGTCCTCCACACACTGATTTCTATTTGCAATTCTCATATTTCACCTTCCTGAATTGGTATAATTAGAGGTCTGATCCACCAATGTTGGGCTAGAACCTGAATATTTTCACCACTGCTTACTGGAAGAGTTCAATTCTTTTTACTCCAGAACACTTGCCAAGCACAGTTCTCTCTGTACGGCAATCAAGTAAATATAAAGGCACCAGTAGCTCACACCTGTAAATCCTAACCACTGAAAAGTCTGAGATTCGAGACCAGTGTTCAAAGCCAGCCCAGACAGGAGAATCTGGGAGACATTTATCCCCAATTAGCCACAAAAAGTGACATATGTTGAGATGTGGCTCAAGCAGTAGAGCTCTACCTTGATCAAATAACTCAGGAATAAACATCAGACCCTGCGTTCAAGACCAGTGCACATTCACACAAACACAATTTTATAATATAGTTCTAAAACCTAGCAAGATGCCATCCTAATCCCTTAATGTCATGCTTTGCTATGAGAACTAGAAAAGTCTAGCCTCTGGCATGGTTTGCAGTCCATGCTGGTAAACAGCATCTAGAGAGAGCAATTAGCTCAGAGCCTGTGGGACTGCCCCAGACCAGAAGAAGGAGTGAGGTGGTGCAGACACATGGCCCCTACTCCCCAAGTCACCCAGAACAAAAGCAGGAGTGAGGCAACAGGCACGCAATTCCCACTCACCCAGAGCTGAAGCAGGATTGAGGAAACGTAGGCACATGGCTCCCACTAATGCAGACCAGAAGCATGATTGAGGTGAGAAGGGCACTGGCCCGACTTATCCAGCCAGGAAGCAGTAGTGATGTGGTGCAGGCACATGGCCCCTACCCACCCAGACCAGAATCAGCGGTGAGGTGACACACGCACCACAGCCCCTACTCCCCTACTCATGCAGACAAGAAGCAAGAGTGAGGTCACACAGGCACTCGGCCCTCACTCCCCCAGACTGGAAACAGGAGAGAGGTAACGCAGGCACAAAGCCCCCCATCACCTAGACTGGAAGCAGGAGTGAGGTGACCTGGACATGAAGCCCCCACTCACCCAGAACAGAAGCAGGAGTTAGTACAGGCACATGGCCCCTGCCCACAAGACTGGAAGCAGTAGTGAAGTGACACAGGCAGGCAGCTCCGACTAATCCAGCCAGGATGCAGAAGTGAAGTGATGGTCTCATGCCACACCAGAGGTGCCTAGAATTCTATGGTGGCCCCATTTTCTCCCATCCTTTGTGAAGGGCTGCTGGGTTCCATGATGCACTCCAAAGGTCAAGGGGCTAGAGCCAAGGATGCTGCTGCCTTCCCCCAACTGGTTCTGCACCTGCTGCAGCTATGGTAGCAAACAATAAGTTCTAATTCACAGAATATATACTATGAACTATTAGTGTCTTCAGGTACTGTGCGCCAATTGCTAGTCAATTAATTTTATAGTTGCCAATGTCTAAGTATTCACTGACTTGTAAATACACTGGAATAGAAATCCTAATATCACTGATGTTTTTTAATTTCTAGGAATGATGATTTTGAACTGGTGCTTTCTGAAAAGAAGGTGAGGGAACATGGACCCAACTATTCAAGAGTGCCTTTGGGTGACACTATATTGGCCGAAGAATGAGTTGACACAGTTGGTATCCAGTTATTTTGGATAAGTCTTTTGGGTCATACTTTCTCTTTGGCCTTGAAGAGACTTAGGCTTCTCTTTGTATACACAGAAGATGAGAAAGTAATTGCCAAGGCTTATATAGTCAGGAGCTATTTACTTTCTGCTTTTCTGAGATGGCATCTCACTACATAGCCAGGACAGCCTTGTACTTAATATGCTTCTGATTCAGCATCGCAAGTGATGGAATTACAGGTATATCGTACCATGCCCAGCTATCTCTCATGGCCCATTTGAAATAGAAAAACCATGACTTGTGCTCTGTACCTACTAACAAACTTGTGCAAAGATCAAATAACATGCAACTCCCATTGTTAAGAATATAGACTCAGGGAGGAGTTCCAGGAATATGGTGGAGGAGAAGCTGGAGGCTGAAAAAGCATTCACATAGCAGTTTTAGAGTTCCAGTGAACAGTCCTAAACCAGAGAATTACACCAAGTGTGCTATCACAGGACAGATAGTTAGGCCAGAGAGGGAAAATCCAGGCAAGGAGACAGATCTGAGCATTTGCCATCAGCCACCACTGCAGCGGCAGTGGTGGCAGTGGCGTCCTTACCCACCATACCTGAAACACAGAGAGTCTGGGACAAAGGAGCCAGACAGGCAGTGAGCAGATTCTACTCAACACCAGCAAGAACTGACAAGGAACAGACATCTTCATCCTGCTGTTCCCAGATCAGAGACGACCCAGGAAACATGACTTGACATGAGTAGAAGCCTACCGTCCTCACCCCTTCTCAGGGAACAAAGGAGGGAAGCCACCCCCCCTCCTAGTACTGGAGATCTCCATCTTGGATACTGACAAAGCTCAGCGGAGCTGGTTTCTCCAACTCAGGCCTTGGAAGAAAACTAGAGTCATTTAGTAGGTCACAAGAACCTAATGTGACCTGCCAGACTCAGCTCCACCCAGGGAAAAGGCACCCAGCTTGGGCGCCAGCCCCAGGAGTGGCATTCTTCACTGGGTAATCAGAACGAGAGGCTCCTCATCCCTTTAGTAACCTTGACAATCCATTGAAATTCAGTAAACATAATCCCTGAGAAGCTCCAGGCTGGGCTCTGTGAGTTTCTCACAATCTAGCCCCCAGGAAAAGCTAGTTTGCTGAAAGGCCTCAATTTTACCCAGAACCTAGCCTCAACACAGCATCTCTAAACATGAGGAAAAAGCCATCTCCCTCTTTTATGATACTCGAAGCAGATCTCCCTGCCATTGAAATAACCTAGCAGGAGGATGACAAAATCCTGGGTAAATCAGAGCATTTTTCTGCGTGTTCAAACAAACTGACTCAAGAAACCAACCAAGCCACAGGAAAATCAAATACCACAAGCAGACCAGAGACTCCAACAAGAGGCTGGCTATGGATACAAGGGAGATACAGGATTTCCCCCACCCCTCCCAAAAAAATCAAAGAACTTTTTTTCTTGTTTTTTTTGTACCTTTTATAACAAATTTTTTCTAAAATTTTTTAAAGATTTTTAACTCTTACCTTTTTTGAAAAACATTGTTTTCTAGTAACTTTTTTTTCCTCTAATAATTTTTATTTTAGGGGTATTTGTGTGTGTGCGTTTTTCTTTTTTTTTTTCTTTAAAATTTTTTTTGTTTTTTGTTTAGCTCTACTGAACTTCTGATCTTTTTTCTTTCTGTCTTATCCTTTTCACCTTTTCTTCTCTTTCTTTCTTCTTTATGTGACTTAATTGTTGTTCTGCATATCCTCAGATAAACCCGAAGTCGATTATTAGACCTTATCCGCCATTGTGTACACACTTAATCTACAAATTTATTACTCAATTTGAAACCTCTTAGACTTAAATTCTTTAATAGCAGTACTACCTCTTTATACCTATATAATATTTTAAGTATTTTTATTTTTAAGTTTTTCACATCTCCTTTATATCCCTCCCCTTCTCTCATTATATTCATGTTCTTCATTGTATATTTTGTTTTCCTATATGCATAATGTTTTTAATTTTAACTTTTGTATTTTTTCTGGTCTCTTTTCCCCCTTTTTTTCTCTCTCTCTAGTATCATCCTATCCAAACTATTTCCTGCTTTGAGATTAGGACTTAGTTAACTCTCCCAGAGCCTTCCCATATCATTCTATTCCTATTTTTTACCCACATTTCTCCCTAACCCTAATAATTTCTGGTTTACTAAATTCTTCTTGGAGGTTTATAGCCCATTAATATATCGTTGTTTGATGTTGAATAGATGTATCTGTTGAACTAGATTGTATCTGCAGACTATTGACTGTGCAAATACACACTTTGGTTATTTTGCCTAAAGGTAGTGTTCTATCACAAAACTGGTTTTATTTTCATCCCAAATAGGCAGAGTAAGCTGGAAAAACACAAGAAAAATGGCAAGTCCGTGTATCTCAATTCCCACTCATGATAATCATAAGACAGAAGAGATAATGAATAATCCAGAGGAGAATTCCCAAATAGCTCTACAAACACTGCTGGAAAACATGATAAATGAAAAGATCTTAAACATACAAAGGAATCTGTATGAGCATGATAGGGAGAGAGAGGAGGAAAACAAAAGGTCAATGCAGGAAAAGATTGGAAACCTACAAAGGACTCTGTATGAGCATGATAGGGAAAGAGAGGAGGCAATCCAAAGGTATATACAGGAATATCATGAGCGTGAGGACAATACTCAAAAATTGATACAGGATTTTCGTGAACAGTTTGAGAATACTCAAAGAGAAAAGGCAGGAATAGCATGAGCAGGCTGAAAACACTCAAGGAGAACTACAGGAATGGCATGAACGTGAGGAGGCTAAGCAAAGAGTAATACAGGAACTGAGAGAACAGGAAGAGAATACACAAAGAACCCTAAAGGCATTCATGGAATCCATTAACAAAGAGCTGAAGGAAGTCAGGGAGATCAAAAAGGGAATGCTGAATGGAACCCAACAGAAGGAATGGGAGTCCAAGGAAACAATAACCAATCAACTAAGAGATTTGAGAATAAACACTGAACACCAAATTAAGGAAGGAAAGAAGTTCATACAAGATCTAAAACAAAGGTTCAGCAAAGAATTTGAAGCCATCAAAGCTGACTAATTTGAAGGAAAAGAAATGAAAAAAAAAGTCGAAACTCTTGACAGCAGGTTAGACCATGCAGAAGATCGAATCTCGGAATTGAATACAGCCTAATATTACAGAGAAAGAACATACAACCATCCAAGACAAGTCCAAGAAACATGATAGATCTATCCAACACTTTGAAGACTCCATCAGAAGGCCTAATCTGAAGATAATTTTTGTAGAGGAGCTACTAGAAACAGAAGTTAATGGTCTAGGAAATTTGTTTAACAGGATCCTAGCAGAGAACATCCCAAACATGCAAAAAGATAGGCCTATCCAGATACAAGATGCTTTTAGAACTCCAAATAGACCAGACCAAAATAGGACATCGCACTGTCACATCATAATCCACACAGGATCAATTCAGACCAAGGAAACGATCCTTAAAGCTGTCAAGGAGAAAAGATCAACCGCCTATAAAGGGAAAACAATTAGAATCACCACAGATTTCTCAGCATAGACAATCAAAGCATGAGGAGCCTGGAATGATGTATGCCATGCTCTAAAAACAAACAACTATCAACCAAGAATACTGTACCCACCTAATATCTCCTTCATAACCGAAGCTCAAACAAAAACCTTCCATAGCAAGGAAAAATTGAAACAATGCATCTCCACCAAACCAACCCTCCCAAGATTCTTAAAGACATCCTACACATAGAAAACCAACAAGACCACAATAAAGGCCAAGAAACTGCACCCAAACTGATAATCAAAGAACCATAGGAAGAACCTAATTTTCACAGCCCTGAAGAAGGTGGATAACATGGCAGGAACTCCCAAATACCTCTCAGTCCTATCTCTCAACATTAACGGACTTAACTCTCCAATTAAGCGACATAGACTGTCTAGTTGGATTAAAAAAGAAGATCCTTCTATCTGCTGCCTTCAGGACTCACATCTTGCCCATAAAAACAAACACATTTACAATGTTAAAAGCTGGAACAAAATCTACCAAGCAAATGGCCCGCATAAACAGGTGGGAGTTGCAATCCTAATATCAGATAAAATAGACTTCAAATTAAAATTCGTGAGAAGAGATAAAGAGGGTCAACACATACTAATTAAGGGATCTCTCCTTCAGGAGGATATTACAATTCTAAATATCTATTCGCTAAACGATCGAGCACCCAAATTTATCAAAGAAACACTACTTTCCCTCAAATCCCATATAGATCCGAAGACAGTAATTGTAGGGGATTTTAACACACCACGCTCACCACTAGATTAATCAACTTGATTGATCAATCAGAGCATTTTTCTGCCTGCTCAAACAAACTGACTTGACAAACCAATCAAGCCACAGGAAAAGCAAACACCACAAGTAGACCAAAGACTAAACCAAAAGACTGGTTATGGACCCAGGGGAGATACAGGATCTTCCCACTCCCCCCAAAAAATAAAAATCAAAAAACTCTTTTTGTACCTTTTTAATTTTTAAAAATTGTTTTCTATGAATCTCTTTTCCCCCCTCTAATTTTTATTTTAGGCGTATGTGTTTGTGTGTACTTTTTTTTTTTACCTCTTTTGACCATTTGGTCCTTTTTATTCTTTTCAATTTATTTCCTCCTTTTTTTTTTGTTCGAACTAATTGCTGTTCTGCTCATCCCCAGATATATAACCATCGCTGATTATTAGACCATTTCTCCCATTGTGTACATACTTAATATAGAAATTTATTTCTCAATTCACAACCTTTTAGGTTTAAAATTTTAACGGCAGTATTATATCTTTATAGCTATATAATTTTCAAGTAAATTTTAAGAACTTTTATTTTTAGTTTTTCATATCTCCTTTCTATCCCTCCATTCCTCTCATTCTAACCTTTTCTTCTCTCAATATAACTTCTTTTAATTTACATAATTATTGTGTTTCACTTTTTAAATTTAAATTTTTGTTTTTCCATTTTTTTCCTTTTTAAAAAAAATCTCTCTCCTATCATTCTGTCCAATCCATTTCCCTCTCTGAGATTAGGACTTGGTAAAACTCACTCTCTTTTTACATTTCCCCATTCCTCTAATCCTATTTTTTCACATATTCTCCCTAAAACTAATAATTTCTGGTTTGCCAAATTCTTCTTTGCTGTTCTTAGCTACTTAATTCATAGTTGTTTGATGTTGAATAGATTTTGTCTGTTGAACTAGAATGTATCTGCAGCCATGTTGACTGTGCAACTACAGGACTTTGGTTGATGCTTGCCTTAAAATAATGTTCTAGCACAAAATTGGTGTTACTTTCATACCAAATGGGCAGAACAAGCTGGAAAAACAGAAGAAAAATGGCAATTCAATGTATCTCTACACCCACTCATGACAATCAGGTGAGAACAGTGAATGAATAATCCAGAGGAAAGTTCAAAGAAAGTTTCACGAACAATACTGGTAAACATGGTCAATTAAAAGACTGAAAACCTGAAAAGGACTCAGTTTGAGCATGATAGGGAGAGAGAGGAGGGAAACCCATGATTAATACAGGAATCTCGACAGTGTGAGGAGGTTACTAAAAGATTGATACAGGAATTGTATGAACAGGTTGAGAAGAGAAAAAGTGCAATTGTGCTGGTAGCTTTAGTGTGGTCTTGTTTGTAAACATTTGGGTAAATGCCCAAAAGTGGGACTACTGGGTCATAGGGGAGCTCTATGTGGAGTCTTTTGAGGAACCTCCATACTACTTTCCAAAATGTTTGAATAAGTTTATACTCCCATCAACAATGAAGTAAGGTTCCCTTCTGTCCACATCACCTCCAGCATCTGTTGTTATTAGAATTCTTGATTTTTGCCATTCTAACAGGGGTGAGGTAGTATCTCAATGTTATTTTGATTTGCATTTCATTTATGACAAGGGAGGCTGAGCATTTCTTCATGTGTCCATTGTCCATCCTTCATTCTTCATCAGAGAAGTTTCTCTTTAAGTCATTAGCCCACTTATTCATTGGGCAGTTGTTTCTTTGAGCATTTCTTGTTGGGGGATTTGATTTTTCGAGTTCCAAGTATATTTTAGATATGAGACCCTTGTCCATTGTATGGCTAGTGAAGATCTAAACAACTGCATAGATCAACTAGATTTAACAGTCATCTACCGAATGTTCACCCAGCAGCAAAATACACATTTTTGTGAGCAGCACATGGAACATTTTACAAAATAGACCCCATTGTAGGCCACAAAGCAAACTTTTCCGAATTCAAAAACATTGAAATTATACCTTGCATTCTCTCTGACCACAAAGGAATAAAATTAGAACTCAACACCAAAACCCACCAAAGAAAGTCTGGTAACACATGGAGGCTGAACAACACACTGCTGAATCACGAGTGGGTCCAGGAAGAGATTAGAAAGGAAATTCAAATGTTCATGCTGTTCAACAAAAATGAGCTCTGAGTTCCTACATCAACAAATTGGAGAGATCTGAAATCAACAATTTAATGAGACATCTTAACCGCCTTGAAAAAGAGCAGCAAGAGAAACCCCAATCCAGTAGATGGAAAGAAATAATTAAAATTAAATCAGAATTAAATGTATTAGAATCCAAAAAATGATAGAAAGCATCAATAAAACAAAGAGTTGGTTTTTCGAAAAAATTAACAAAATTGACAGGCCCTTAGCAAATCTTATCATAAAAAGGAGAGAACACACCTAAATAAATAAACTCAGAGAGGAGAATGGAAACAACACCACGGAAACAACCAAGATTCAGAACATTTTAAGGAATACTTCTCAAAACTTTATGCTAGTAAGTTTGAGAACTTGGTAGAACTGTACCTTTTCTTAGCAAATATTGACATGCCAAAACTAAACCAAGATGCGTTAAACCATCTTAACAGGACCATATCAAGCATTGAAATAGAAACAGCAATAAGAGACCTCCCAGCTAAGAAAAGTCCAGTACCAGATGGTTTTAAAACGGAATTCTACAAGGCCTTCAGAGCAGAGCTCACACCAATAGTCCTTCAACTCTTCAATGAAATTGTAAGAGAAAGTTCACTACCAAACACATTCTATGAAGCCATCATAACCCTCATCCCCAAACCAGGCAGGGACTCATCAAAGAAAGAGAACTATAGATCCATTTATTTGATGAACATTGATGCAAAACTTCTCAACAAAATTTTGGCCAATCGACTTCAACAATTTATCCAAAAAATCATACACCATGATCAAACAGGATTCATTTCAGGGATGACAAGCTGGTTCAATATACGCAAATCAATTAATATTATTCATCACATCAACAGGAGCAAGATTAAGAACCACATGGTTATCTCAATAGATGCAGAAATAGCATTCGACAAGATCCAACACCCCTTTATGATGAAGGTTTTGGAAAAATTAGGAATCCATGGAACATTCCTCAATACAATAAAGGCTTTATATGACAAACCTAGAGCCAGAATTATACTTAATGGAGAAAAATTAAGCCATTTCTTCTTAACTCAGGAACAATACAAGGATATCCATACTCTCCACTTCTCTTCAACCTTGCATTAGAATGCCTAGCAACAGCAATAAGACATGATGCAGACATAAATGGGATCCAAGTAGGGAAAAAAGACCTCTTTGCAGATGACATGATCTTGTACTTAAAGCATCGCATAGACTCCACTCCCAAATTACTCAAGCTAATTCAAAATTTTGGCAATGTAGCAGGGTATAAAATTAACCCTCAAAAATCAATGACTTTTCTGTATGCCAACAATGAGAAAAGTGGGGCTGAAATTAGGAATGCAACTCCATTTGTAATAGCCCCACAAAAAATAAAATACCCAGCATTATTCTTAATGGGGAAAACCTCAAGCCATTTCCTCTTAACTCAGAAATCAAACAAGGATGTCCACTCTCTCCACATCTCTTCAATCTAATATTAGAATGCCTAGCTTCAGCAATAAAACAAGATGGAAACATAAAAGAGATCCCAAGAGGGAAAGAAGTAAAACTCTCCCTCTTTGCAGATGACATGATCTTGTATGTAATGAATCTCACCGATTCCATTCTCAAATTACTCGAGCTGATTCAAAACTTTGGCAAAGTAACAGTGTATAAAATTTACACTCAAAAATCAATGGCTTTTCTGTATGTTAACCATGAAAAAAGCGTGGCTGAAATCAGGAAAGAAACTCCATTCATAATAGCTCCACAAATAATAAAATACCTAGAAATTAACGTAAACAAAGAACTGAAGGATCTCTATGATGAAAACTTTACAAACTTGTAGAAGGAAATCAACATAGAACTTAGAAAGTGTAAAAACCTCCTATGCTCCTAGATTGGCAGAAGCAATATCGTGAAAATGGCAATATTTCCCAAGGCTATCTTCCAATTCAACAGGATTCCTATCAATATTCCAACCTAATTTCTCAAGGAAATAGAAAAAACAATCCAAAAATTCATACGGAACAATAAAAGACCCCGAATAGCAAAAACGATCCTGAATAGAAAGAACAGTGTTGTAAGAATATCAATAACAAATTTGAAACTCTACTACAAATCCATAGTAATCAAAACAGCTTGGTCCAGGCACAAGAAAAGACCTCAGGACCAATCGAATAGAATTGAAAACCCAAAAGTGATCCGACAGACCTATAGGCATCTAATCTTTAATGAGGGAGCCATAAAAATAGAATGGAAGAAAGCCAGCCTCTTTTGTAAATGGTGCCAGCAAAATTGGTTAATCACTTGTAGAAAATTAAAGCTAGATTCTTATATGTCACCCTTTACCAGAATCAACTCCAAATGGATCAAAGACCTCGGTATCAAAGCAAACAATGAAAACAAACATTATGGAATAGGTGGAACCCTAGGTTTCCTTGTCGCAGGCCAAAATTTTCTTAATAGAGTTCCAGAAACACAACAAAACAATGAAAGGTTGGACAAATGGGATTGCATGAAATTGCAGAGCTTCTGCTTGGAAAGGACTTAGCTAGCAAGATCAATAGAAGGCCCACAGTTTGGGAGAAGATCTTCATTAGCCATACAACGGACAAGGGTCTCATATCTAAAATATACTTATAACTCAAAATATTAAATCCTCCAACAACAAATCCTCAAAGAATCAACTGCCCAATTAAAAAGTGGACTAAAATCTTTAAGAGAGAACTTCTCTGAAGAAGAAAGAAGGATGGCCAGTAGACACATGAAGAATTGTTCACCTCCTTAGCCATAAAAGATATGCAAATCAAAAGAACATTGAGATACCACCTCACCCCAGTTAGAATGGCTATAATCAAGAACTCTAATAACAAAAGATGCTGGAGGGGATGTGGACAGAAGGGAACCTTACTGCATTGTTGGTGCGAGTGTAAACTTGTGCAACCACTTTGGAAAGCAGTAGGGAGGGTCTACAACAGACTCCACATAGAGCTTCCCCATTACCCAGCAATCCCACTTTTGGGCATTCACCCAAATGATCACAAACAAGTCCACACTAAAGCACCCAGCACAACTATGTTTATTTCAGCATTGTTTACCATAGCTAAGATGTGGAACCAACCTTGATGTTCCTCAGTAGATGAATGGAGCAAGAAAATGTGGTACACATACCACATTTCTTTTCTCTGTCAAAAAGAAGGATATTGCCCCATTTGCTAGGAAATGGAAAGTCTTGGAAAAAATTATTTTAAGTGAAGTAAGCCAGGACCAAAGAAACACTGGTTCCAAGCTTCCCCTATTTGCAATAACTAGTATTTTTCTGAGACAAGCAGAAACAGATCAGTTGTTATTAGATGAAATGAACCCCAAGATAAGGATTCAAATGTTTTTTTTTTGTTTCTTGCGGTTCCTAACATATTCATAAGATTATTTCTTTGTTACTTTGTATGTCCCTCCCTCACAATATAACACTTTTTTCTCTGTATTTGATACTGGTATACTTAGTGGAGGGGAAGGGAAAAAGCAAATTGTTTAAATAGGGATCCAGGTGGACCCATGGCAACAATGAGATGTACAAGTCTTTATGTCAAAAAAACTTTACAATTTTGGCAGTGGGTGAGGGGTGTACTGGGTTGGGGTGGATGGGAAGGGATGGTAAAGGGAAATAAAGGAGGATGCAAAAATGCTTGATCAGAAATGTACTCATTACCTTGCCCATGTAATTGTAAACCCTCTGTACGATATTTTTACCATGAAAAAGAAACTAAAAATATAAAAAGAATCTCATGAACTTTCCTCCCTGGGCTGGCTTTGAACTGCAATCCTCAGATCTCAGTCTCATGAGTAGTTAGGATAAATGTGTGAGCCACCTGCACCCAGCTTCCTCATTTATTTTATTTTTTATTTTTTATTGTGAAAATACTTTACAGAGGTGTTACAATTACATGGGCAAGATAATGAGTATATTCCTTATCAAGCATTGTAGCCTCCTCCTTTTTTTCCCCTTCTCATGCCTTCCCATCCTCTCCCCGCCCCCCACAAATTTCCCCGCCCCCCCCCGCACCAAAGTTGTAGTTTGTTTTCGACATGACGACTTGTACATCTCATTGTTGCAATGGGTCCACCTGTATCCCTATTTAAACGATTTGTTTCCTATGGTATTTCTAGCTGATTTCTCTACTCCTTGTAGTTCCTAGCAACTACAAAGTAGGGCTAGTTGTACCTTATTCATTACAGTAGTACTTGGGTATAAATGACTGCTGAATGCAGGAAGGAGATGCGTCTAATATAAAATACACTGCTGTCTTGGTATTTAAAAAACTAACAAACAGCTGAGAGTAGTTCACATCTGTAATCCTAGCAACTCAGAATGATGACATCTGATAATTATGCTGATTTCTGATTAAAGCTCTTTTGGTGTTTTTTATTATAGGTTTTATTTATTTTCCTATTTTACTGTTTCTTATGTGATTACTGAAAAACTGAATGACTTCCATGGCTTCTATTCCTGGATGACTTTGGAGGTGCTCTAGAAACTTCATCACAGGCCAGACTTGTTCTACTCAGTTGAGTAGCCAGCCACAAACCTATAAGTGACAATACTTAAAGTAAGCAAAATTACATGAAATCAAAAATTCAGACAGTCAGTTTACCTAGCCATATTTTAAATAAAAATAGAATTCAAGTTTCAGTTAATGTTAGTAAAGTTTTAATATATTAATTCTATCTGTGTCCTCTGTCACACTGCCACAGCAGAATGTAAAACATATGGGATATCATGTGGCTCCCAAGGCCTGGACATACTTACTCTGTTCCTTTACAGAAAATGTTTGTCTATGTTCCCTAGTGAACATCATTTATTATGCAGAGCTACCCTCTTTTCCATATATAGTTATTCACCCTCTTCTTTTCTCTCTCCTTCTCTCTTCTCTCATACAATCCTTTCCTTTTCTTGTGTTAAGGATCAAAAGTCATGCATGCTAAGCTGCTAAGGTGAATCCCAGCCCTGTGTATGATATTGTGTTTGATGACGGGGTAGATTTTCGGGGCTTGAATTTTGGTCCTGGACACTGTCTGTGAACTTTTGTGCTCAACACTAGTTCTCTGCCACTTGAGCCATTGCCCCACTTCTGTCTTTTTGGTGGTTAATTAGAGATAAAGTCTCATTGGCTTTCCTTCTTGGGCTGAATTAGAACCAGGATCTCATCAGCTTATGATTACAGGAATGAGACATTGGCATCTACCTTACATTTTTTAAATTTTTCAGTTAGAACCTATATCCAAATGACATATATCTTCTTTAAATGTAAAAGAGAACAAGTGTGGGAACCCTTCAGAGAAGTAAACAACTTAAAACTGTATAGATTTAAATATCTCAGTATCATCACAAAATTAATAGGTATTGCTTTTTTTTTTTTTTGGCGGTCGTGGGGCTTGAACTCTGGACCTGGGCGTTGTCCCTCAGTTCTTCCGCTCTAGGCGAGCGCTCTACCACTTGAGCTACAGTGCCACTTCCGGTTTTCTGGTGGTTTATTGGAGATAGGAGTCTCACAGTCTCTCCTGCCCGGGATGGCTTTGAACCTCGATCCTCAGATCTCAGCCTCCTGAGTTGCTAGGATTACAGGCGTGAGCCACCAGCGCCCGGCGAGTATTTCTATTACTAACATATTATAAGGTGAATTTTCAGGACTAACACTAACAAAGTATTTGGAGAAATGATATTGCTTTATTTTTAGGAATCCAAGTCATATACTTTATTCTATATCTTAGCTTGAGAAAATCTGATTCATTGTATAGAATAATTCCTATGAATTTCTGAGGTACATAAAAATAATGACAGACCTGGTTCAGTCATTGATTTTAGAGTTCTAAAACCATATTTACAAGAAACTTTGTATTTTAAGCCATACAGTATAGCGATTTTGTCTAAAGCATGCTTTATCGACACGTATCACTAGAAAAATTTTCTTAAAAAGATAGTGAATGTGGAAAATCAGTCTATACTCAAATCTTGTCAAATTAAGAATAGATTTGAATAGTGATGTACATGGCTAAGCAATAACTTGAAATAATTATCACTATCTATCTTGACAGGTATGATTAGTAGCTTCTTCGATTTCTTGTTATAATATTTATACTTAAGTAATGCTACAACAGTGTTAGAATCTTGGCAATTTTGAAATGGGCTACTTCAAGGACAGATAAGAAAAACAATCTCAAGCCAGGCGCTAGTGGCTCTTGGCTGTAATTCTAACTCCTCTGGAGGCTGAGATCTGAGGATTGCAGTTAAAAGCTATCTCAAGCAGGAAAGTTCATGAAACTCTTATCTACAATAAACCTCTAAGAAAACTGGAAGTAGTGCAATGGCTTAAGTGGTAGAGCGCTAGCCTTGAGCTGAAAAGCTCAAGTCAGACCCAGAATCCCGAGTCCCACAACCGACAAAAAAAAAAAAAGTTCCTCACTGGACAGATGGATGAGAATTGAGTACATTTTCTCGATGAAGTATATTTAGGCCGAGTTTTTCTAAATTTTGTCTTACCTCATACGTTAAGTGATTTTTTGCAATGAACTGAAGGTTCTTAAGTGACTTTTTTTCTATGAATAATTGAGTTTGTAATAAAGTAATTTTGTAAAAGATTGTCTATTTTCCACTATTCCTTTTTATCGTTTAAATCTTCCTCTTTGTTCTGCACCACCTTCCACTTCCACAGGTTTCCAGAGTGTTTCACAAGAAGACTGTACACCTTATTCTGGGGTCCACCAGTGCCTCCCATGTCATTAGGTAAGGCTATGAACCACTCTTTAACAAATATCTGGGGATTTTCTTTAACTTTAATCCTAATGAATTAAAAATAGAAGGAGTTAGAAAATTTCTAAGTCAGTGACTGCACTTGTGGTTTGCTGTGTACAAAAATTCCATGAAAGCAGTAGTAGCAAGTGTTAAATTGGAGTATCTAGGAGAAACTATTTACCTATAAGCTCCCCTAACCTCCAAAACACTGACAGAGCAAGTATTTTTCATTGTACACAGGTTTCTTTTTCAGTGTTCTTACCGTTGATTAATACATTCTGTTCCTTTTGCACTTGTAGCCAAAATCAACCTTGTCTTTGTTATTTTTTTTTGATTGTGAAAATGCCATACAGAGGTGTTGCATTTACATGGGCAAGGTAATGACTATATTTCTTATCAGACATTTTTGCCTCCTCCTTTGTTTCCCGTCCCATCACCCCCCCACCCCCGCCAAAGTTGTAAAGTTCGTTTATCGACGTAATGTCTTGTACATCTCATTGTTGCAATGGGTCCACCTGTATCCCTATTTAAACCATCCCTTCCCCTCCACAAACCTTGTCTTTGTTATTATTTTTTTCAGATATATATATATATATATATATATATATTTGTTTTTTGTTTTTATTGTGAAAATACCCTACAGAGGGGTTACAATTACATGGGCAAGATAACCAGCATCAAGCATTGTTGCCTCCTCGTTTTTTCCCTTCCCATCACTTCCCATACTCCTCCCCTCCCCCCCGATCCTCCCCTTACCCCCTACCAATGTTGATAAGTTCGTTAATCGACATAACAACTTGTACATCTCATTGTTGCAATGGGTCCACCTGTTATTCTTATCTCAAAGAAATAAGTCAAACAGAGCACCGGAGCATGGTGTTCAAATAGGTAACTGAGGTATTTTTGCTGTGTCTCCCCATGAAGAATAGTAGAAAGGCAAAAAAGCATGAATGAGAGATTGAGAGTGGAAGACTGTATTGACTTTGCCACAAGATTATTTGCATAATGAAGTCATCTGTATATGAGGGCAGATTTCTCTTTCATGATCATGTCTTAAAGATTCTACCTCTTTTTTCTTTTCTTTTTTCTTATTTTTGCTAGATATATGGCTAGAACTCAGGGCCTGGATCCTGTACCTGAGGTCTTTTGCTCAAAGCTAGTGCTCTACTACTTATATTCACAGCCCCACTTCTGAGAATGCCTGGGCACAGATGGCTCACACTTGCAGTCCATGAGACACTTATCTCCAACTAAACACAGAAAAATCTGGAAGTGGCATTGAGATTCAAGTGGTGGACCACTAACTTTGAATAAAAGCAGCTCAGAACCAAGTACCAGAAAAAAAAAGAAGAGAATACTAGTCAGATACCTTGAAGGAAAGTATAGGAATCTCTAGAAATAAATCAAGGATTTCCAATAGCAGTGATGATTAGTCTATGATCTACTATATTAGATATGATTTCTCTGTCTTAATACTGAATCTCTCTGATATCCTAGTCCCTTTTCCCAAAATAAAAAAATGAAAACAAATGGCTTTGATTTTAAACCTATAAGAGTCTCATACACCTACTGATATATTTGAATGACCAAAAAAATAATTTTGGCGGTGGGGGTGTGGTACAAGTGAGAATTCTCAATTTTTGCCTCAGGAACATTTTCTTTTCAGATTACAGATTTGATGATCGAGAAAAATGTTTAAAGTAATTGTGTTGTATCTTAGACATTATTATAGAATTAAGAATATCTCTTTTAATCTCACTCTAACTGTGTATACGATGGAAAAATAGTTTATTCCAATGTATTGGAATACTTCAGATTTTTTTTGATTCTCCTAATCTGATAGTCATACTCTGAAAACAAATCCTTAAGGTGTTGAAAACTGATAAGCTTTCTTTCTGCCATAGGACAAGGAGGAGACAGAACTTGCATCACTTTATATAGCTGTGGAGGGGAAGGGATTGTCCTACAGAATCACCTTTGAAAGCTTGGTGGTGAAACTTTTGACATAAACATTCTCATCAGGGACATCAATTCAACCAAAATGAGTTGCCATGGTCTGAAATCTCCCCTCCAGTTGCTCTGTTCCCATCTTGCAAGTTACATTCCAAACTAGAGATATCCACCATGCTAGGCAGACTGCTTAGGTTTTTTTTGAAAGTCTAAGAGTCAATGAAGGTATCTTACGGGACTTAAAAAAGAAAAATATTTTAAATTCCCATGTGCATATCCCATTAGGAAGTTGAGGTGATACCCAGAAGCTCTCAGAACTGTATTCCTGTCACTTAGATTTTCTTGTGTGTGCCAGTCCTCTTTTTGTTTGTTTTGATTTGTTTTCATATTAGGCTAGAACTACCACTTGCCATAGCTCTACTTTCATCTTTGTTGGTTATTAGTTAGAGCTTAGGGAAATCAAGTTCCTTCCTGCCCAGTCTTATTAGCCACAATTCTCAGATCTTAGCTTCTTTAGGATTATAAGAATGAGCCACTGGTGCCCAGCTATGTTACTATTATTTAAATCATGTAATCTTCTAAGGGTTCTCCCATCATTTTTTGTAAAAATATGCCTCACCAAAATAAATAGTGAAAGGACAAAATAAAAGTTATTGTGATTCTCCGAAATAAACAAAAATATATAATATTCTGTATTTAAGTGATAAAGTATAATTTTTGGAGTTGTTGTTGAAAGACTGTATATATTTAGTAGCATTTTGGAAAGAAATGAATCAATTATTCAGAGATAGACCATGAAGCAAAATATATTTTATGAGCAGTATTAATGTGTACAACAGTTTTTATGTCAGTAATATAACACACTTCATGTAGAATCGAATTACAGGTGCTAAGATCTGCTATGCATATGGTCATTGCTTAATTCTAAAATGGTCAGTTTTCCTGAGCCTTTTCAGTTTTTCCTCAGTAGCAGTCACATTGAACCATAAACTCATACAGGAGTCACCTGTAGCCATTTTACTCTTAAGAAACAATTTCTTATTTATTTTCCTAATTTGTTTATTTAAGATCCAACACTGGGACTCAAATTTAATATCTGACTGTTTTCAGCTCACTAAGTTCTACCACCTGAGCCATGCCTTCAACACTAATTTCTGATTTTAAAGATACAGAAAATATAATATTGATAAGTGTTCTCTGATTTTCTTCGCCCAGAAACCCACATATAATTATGTTTGATTTAATAGTCTCTCAATATACTTATATGCTGTCTTTTTGGTTTTGTTTTTGTATACTGGGCTTCAAATCAGTACCTTTCACTCTTACAGAAACTAGGCATTTATGGTTCATGCCTATAATATTGGCTGCCTCAGAGACTGAGGTTGACCATCAAGTTTCTAATCCAGCCCAGGCAAGAAAGTCTGTGAGACTCTTATCTCTAATTATTCCCGTAAATGAGTAGGAAAGTGGAGCTGTGAAAAATAGTAGAGCACAAGCCTTCAGCGCAAAGGTAGAATGAGAAGTAAGGTCCTGAGGTCAAGTAGCACACAAAAAGTTAATTTCCTTTCCTGTGAAGACTTAGGGTCTGTGTTGGAGGGGTGAATGATGCAGGCTCTGGCCTCAGGATTATCTGAGGCCTGTATTTGTGTATGTGCAAAGCTCTTGGCATGCAGGGCTAGAGAAGTTACATGTTCTCTCTCCCTATCTCAAAGCACATGTCACAGATTCCTGGGAGCTGACGACGTAGCTCTTCTGCTTACTTAAGCATAGACGAACATCTAGTCAAGCATTATCCTGAGTACTGGGAAGTAGTTTGAACTTGCTCTAAAATAGTTTAGATAAAAATATACAAAGATATTGTCTCATAGTTTAAGCAAAATTGTATCTGTTGAAATTCTTTGTGGGAAAGTCTTCTGACTAAATCTTGGCAAAGATAATGCTTGCTTGTCTTTAAATACCCACTAGCAATAAAGCACAGCATGCAGTGGCAATTGCTGTTTGTACTCTGCATGCCCTGTGTCCTGGTGATTTCGTGAACTTTACCCAGGGACCCCAACCCCTTATACGTTGACACTTTCCCTTCAGCACTTTAATAAGTTAAAATGATAAACATTGTATTAATTAATGGTTACCATTAATATAGCACTGATAAATTACACTTATTGGTGATATTCCTTTACTTTCCTAAAGTTACTTATATACTAATATCATCATATGAGGAAATAATTCCTGTTTAACAAGTTTTTAATGGCAGTTAAGCATCAGAAATGTATCCAAAGAGATTTGATTGGAAATAGGCATTTTCAAGTTATTCATATACATATATAATAGTTGAATAAGCTTGGCATGTACGAAGTAGGCTAAAGAAACCCACAAGAATAGGTCCACACAGACTTGGGGAATAATAAAATATTAGCAAAGAGGTGATTCTGGAAAATAAAAACTTCGGAAGAATAGAAAACAAGAAAAATGTATAGCTATTTTTAACGACCTTGAAATATATATGTTGTTAAGGTAAGTGGGTATATATATGTTTATATGTATATATATATATATATATATGTTGTTAATTAGTATGAGTAATAGGGATTAAAAAAATTTTGTGTTGTCAGAATTAAGTTATAAGATGTATAGAGAAAAACAAATTTATTGTCAAAATTGGTTGCTTTGCTTTCTAGTTCAAATTGCGTGTACAGACAGATTAGCTGGAATGCAGATGACAAAATAATGTCTCTTGGCAATGAAGATGGGCATGTTTGTTACCTTTAGAAAATAAAAAAAACTTATGAAATGGTAGCCTTTCTATACAACACCTTAAAAACATCATAAAGGCATTATTACTGTTATCATTATTGTTATTATTATTAGTATTATCATTATTATTTTCCATGGGGCTTGAACTCTAGGCCGGGATGCTGTCGCTGCACTCTTCTGTTCAAGGCAAACACTCTACCAGTTGAGGCACAGTGCCGCTTCTGGTTTTCTGATGGTTAATTGGAGATAAGAATCTCATGGACTTAACTGCTGGGGCTGGCTCTGAACCATGACCTTCAGATCTCAGTCTCTTGAGGGGCTGGGATTATAGCGCTGAGCCACCAGTGCTAGCCTAAAATTATTTTTTAAAGAAACTATAATTACACTTTTTAAAATCACAATCTGCCAATTGCTATCTATAATGTTTGTTGGGGAGACTGATGGCCTCAGGTTCCAACAATACAGTTGTTTCTGGGCTCAATCTAAAACCTGTATTTCATGCTGTGTTCAGCCACTTGCAATTCTGAGATTTGGTTTTTAGTTCTTTTAACCATTATTTTTTCTCCGTTTTTCAAATAGAACATTTGTTTAACTTTAAATTCAAGTATTCCAAAATGGTTAATGTAGAAAATAGTCGCTAGTCACCAGTGGCTCTGTTTTTTAATCCTAGCTGAAGGGGAGCCTGAAATTTGTAGATCTTGATTTAAGCCTGCAGAAAAAAATCTGAGACACACTTATCTCTGATTAAACAATCAAAATCCAGAAGAGGAAATGTGACTCAAGGGGTAGAGTAACAACATTGAGGAAAGACACTACAAATGACTGAGAGGTCTAGTTCAAACTCTATTACTCACTTGTGGCACACACACACACACACACACAAACACACACACACTCGCCCTTACAGAAACACACAAAATACATTTCTCTTATAATCTCATCCTTTAGTAGTAATCAATGCTATAAACTCAGCACCCATTTTCTCCAAATTTTTCAGGTATTAATCTAAATATATATATATGATAATACATAATTTTGCATTTCTGTGTAGTAATGTAAGAGAATAATCAGCTTCATTTGATGGAATAGCACAGGAACTGTTTTGTTCTTAACTTGTCCTCAATATTGAGGGTTCCTCCATGTGCATTCAAAAACCTAAAATCTAAGGAGACATAAAATTCTGTCTTTTTTCTGGAAGTTATGGACATGTTCTTCATCCCCTGATGTCATCAGATGTGAGCTCTAGAAGCCATTTTGCTTATTCAAAACCTTAAATGTAAGTCTGGATTTTAAACTTAAACAAGAAGAAATATAGTGATAACTATAACCCCTTTGTAAATCACCTTCACAATTAAATTTTTTAAAGATTCCAGAGCTGGAATTTCAATAAAAATCTGATGACTGTGAAAGCTAAGAGGATAAACATTGTACTTCTTGGCTATTCAATATGGATGCAGAGAACTTTTTTTTCATCTACAAAGAGATATAAATCAGTCTTTCAGTATGGTGATAACACTGTGTAATTTACACACCATTACCAGGTACAGATGCCTCAAATCACATGGATACATAAACTTTGTTTCTTTTTTTAAATATTCTCATAAAAAGAAATTCAATGATAAAACATTTTACATATTTCATTCTTTCTTTTTTCTTTTTTGTCAGTCTTGGGGCTTCAACTCAGGGCCTGGGCACTGTCCCTCAGCTTCATTAACTCGAAGCTAGCGCTCTACCACATGAGCCCCAGAACCATTTCCAGCTTTTGCTGATTATGTGGTACTGAGGAATAGAATCCAGGGCTTCATACATGTTAAGCATGCACTCTACCACTAATCCACAATCTTAGCGCTCATTCTGGGAGTGAGCTGGCCAGGATTCATGTGAACAGTTGTCTTTGTTTTTGTATTGCCTTGGTTTTAACTTTGTTTTTGTGCCATTAGAAGAGCTTAAACTTATGAACTCATGCTCTAACTTGGCTTTTTCACAGAAGGCTGGCATTCACGCTTTGGTGATTAATTGGAGATTAAGTGTCTAACGGGCTTTTCTGCCCCAAATGGTTTGAAATGTTGATCTTCAGATTTCAGTCTCCTGAGTAGCTAGGATTATGGCATGAACCACATATACTGACACAAAGCACTTGTCTTAACTTCAACTCAGAAATGTTGGTTGATTGCAGAAATTATTGTTTTTGTTTGGGGAGTTATGTTTTATTGTTGGTTCTTTTTTTTACATAACCTCTTACTCTGTTCCTTAGGCTGGCATCAAACTATAGATCTTCCTGTTTTCATAATTCTGCATGCTTTGATAACGAGCATGTACTATTAGGCCTGGCACAGAAACAAATGTTGTCTTAGCTATTTTTTTTCATTTTTTCGTTTGTCGTGGGTCTTGAATTGTGAACTTCCCCTGAGTTCTTCAGCTCAAGGAAAGCCTTTTACCAATTGACCCACAGCGCTACTTTCAGAAACATTTTTAATAATAAATTGGTAAATCAGAAACCTCAACTTTCTCAAAAATAAAAATGACATGCCAAACTATGGCTGCCATGTAGAAGTTCTAGATGTCAAAGCCAGATTGTTTTTAGCAGATTAGGAAGTAGCATCTGTGGTGGATGTGTGGCTTGGTGTTGAATTTTAATTGAGATTTGTGCACAAATCTGGGCACCATGAAGAAATGCTGAATTCTCTGAAACCTTTTGTATTGAAAGATAACACTTGTTATTGGGAGATAACAAGGATCTGAGTGGTGCACATTCATAATCCTTGATACTCAGGATGCTGAAATATGAGTATTGGGGTTCATATTCAGCCTGGGTAGGAAAATTGGAGAGACTCTTTCTTCCAGGTAACTAGTGAAAAGCTAGAAGTGAAGCTGTGTCTCAAGCCGTAGAGAACCAGCCATAAGGGAGAGTTAAGGGTCAGCAACCACGCCCTGAGTTAAAGTCCCAGTCCTAGCACCAAAAAGGTGGGGGGACAAAGCAAGGGACATGGTAATTTTCCCAGGAACTCAAAAACAAGAGAATATTATTGGGTTATTAGACCTCTAGTTGTCTTTCGATATAATAGCACACATTAGTTGTACAACAGGGAGGTTTTGACCTTTCCAGAGGAGGATACAAATGGATCACAATATCACATCCTGCATCCCCTCCTTTTCTTCCTACGCAGTTTTATCTCCATTAATCCAGTAGAAGCCAGATTTGGAGGGTGAGCACAAGTGGTAGATTGCCAGCCTCGGAAAAAATTAAAATTTATTACCCAGTCCCTGAATTGAAGCCCTAGTACAATCACTGCCCCCCCAATGGAAACATGCTATGGGAATGCCTGCCCATCTTGTAGCATATTGAAGTGTACAAGAAATAGTGATGTCTGGCACTTAGCTCCCCACAATGTGAAATAAGAAAATAAAGGGCTAGAGTTGTTTTGAATAGCATTTTATCCTCTGAGAATAACAGAGTAACTACACCTTGTCAATGGATATTCTGTCGCCTAGTATAAGATGCATGTGTGGGATAATATCTGCAAATAGCCTCTGTGCAACTCCTGAATACATCAAGGTTGAGTGCTCTGTGTAGCAAGGCCCCCATTGAATCTAGTTTGCATCTACTTAGGAATAGATAAACTATGTATGTACAAATGGCTGATGTCCAGGCAAGATCATTCCAGGCCTCCTCAAGGGTACTCAAAACATGGAGCCCCTAAAATGTGTGCTGAATACCCTTTCTCTTGTTTTAATAGGTAAGCAGAACAATGCAAGAAATGTTCACGCAGGGCCCCAGAAAGGGAGGCAGGTCTATAGAAAAACACTGCCTATCATCCAGAGGTTGATTCCTAAGTGTCATTCTTCACTGAAAAGATCCAGGGATATTTTGGGAAATGACAGGATCAGGGATAGTTTGTTAAATCAGAAAGGAAAGACATCATCAAAGAGCCAAGCAGAACTAAGGATACCGAAGCTAGCTGGAAGGGGCTGCTGCTACTGATGGATCTGGTACTATTTGGAGTTGAAAATAAGATATAGAAAAAACTTATTTCTGACTGCAGAACACTGATAGCTAACCTGAATACAGGCATAAATAGCAGGAGATAATTGGAATATAATGAAAAACAACCAGAATCCAGACTTGGTGGCTCAATCTAGTAAAACCAATTACTCAGGCGTCTGAGAACAGAGGATTGTGATTTGAAACTAACCCAGGCAGCAAAAACTGAGATATTTGTTCTCTCCTTGGTTATTGGTCTTGAACTCTGGGCCTTGGCACTGTTCCTAGACACATTTTCCCAATGTGCACTGTACCTTTGAGCCACAGCTTCACTCCAATGTTTCTAGTGGTTAATTGGAAATAAGAATCTCATGGATTTCCTCCCCATGCTGGCATTGAAGCACAATCCTCAGATCTTAGCCTCCTGGGTATCTATGGCTACAGGAGTGAGCCACCAGTACAAGGCATTGTAACAATATTGTATATGTATGTATATTACATATTATAATATGTATTAAATTTTATATTTATGTAGTATATGTTATAAGTTATTATCATATGGTATATGATATATAATATAGTGTATAGGAAATATATCATATTATGTATTATGAGAAATATATTGTGCATACTATATATGGACTATATAGTGTACACTTGTATAAAATGCATAATTATATAATATAAAATATATATGATTTATAATAGATGATATATTGTATATAAAAATAATGTATATTATATGAACTATATACAATATACTATACATAGTATACACCATATATAATACATAACATAAATTGTATAATCATATTATATAATGCCTATTATATCATATATTACTCATATGATATATTGTACAAGTTATATATTATGTAACATGTAATATATTATATGTAATACATAATGACATAATATGCACTGTTATATGATATTCAATATATAACAGTGTACATAAAATTTTATAGTATGTATATATAGTATATGCAATGTATATATAATATTGTATATTACAGTGCATATATAGTATATAGTATATACACTATAGTATATATTGTATAATGCAGTACATAATATATATTATATAATAATATATTATATATTAATATGTGTTATACATATATAGATTTTGTGTGTGTGTGTGTGTTCGTGCATGCGAGTGTGTGTGTGGGTACTCTAGTATGGTGCTTCTTTGAATGCATAGAACCAAAATTAGATAAAGGGAAAAGTCTATAGTCGAGCATGCCACATGTAAAAGTAAATATTAATAAACACAATAAAATTTTGTCTCAAAAATAAACTGAACAGATGAAGCCAGTCATAAAAATGACATATTACTTTATAATTCTTTTTACATGAAAGTCAAGAAAAGGTGAGATTAATTGTAGTGATGGTTGATCAATCATACAACCTGTGACTCAGCATGGAGTTGAATTTTACTACAGAAAGACACGAGATCTTTTAGGGGGTCAAGAAAAACCTTTATACAATGTGGTGGCTGTGGATAAGTGTGAATTCATGAGAATATTGAAATGCTATATATCTATAGCATTAAGTCATAATTTACTAACGTGATTTAAAACTAGGCAAATGATAGGAACTTTAAAAGAACAATTAAGTTATTAAAAATAGTAAATAATTCAGATAGGAGTCCATGTCTATACTGACAAGTATGTGAATATTTAATAAATATAAAATGCTGTTCTTTCTCATGATAGAATGCTAACTGATCAATATAAATTGAATGAGAGAATTTAGTGTAGATGCCCCTTGCACATAATCTAATAGATATGTTGTACATCCCAGAGCACTCAAACCTCACACAGTACATAGTGATGTCTGAAATTGAATTTATGGGAAATATGTACAAGTCCTTTTTTACAAGTCATAAGAGTTATTTGTGTGTGTATGCCTTATTTGTGTGTGTATGCCAATCCTGGGGCTTGATCTGAGGGCTTAGGCATTGACCCTGAGCTCCTTTTTCTCAAACTTAGTGCTGTACTAATGGAGCCATAGAACAACTTCGGCTATTCTTGAATAATTTTTGCAGATAAGAGTCACAGATTTCCATTCCCAGGCTGGCTTCAAAACAGGAATCCTCAGACCTCAGCCTTCCCAGTAGCTAGGATTATAAGTATGAGCCACCATTGCCAGCTTTCTCATTAAAATTATTAGAGGAGAAACATCAGTACACACTGAAACAATGAATCCAAATATTTCAGAATCTATTCAGGAATACTTTTTCAGAGGTAACCTACAACAACTTCTTTTGAGTTTTTATTAGCATATATAGAGACATTTTCATGCAGACATAAAATGTACTCAAATCACAAATATTCATTTTTTCTATCCCTTCTTAAGGCAATTTTAGTAAATTTTACTTGGTTTTATTTTTTTTGCAGGTCCTGGATCTTGAAATCAGTGTCTGGGAACTATGCCTATGCTTCTTTTGCTCAAGGCTAGCTTGCGACCAAGTAAGCCACAGCTCCACTTCCTTTTTTAGTGGTAGTGTACTGTAGGTAAGACTCTCGCGGACATTTCCTGCTCTAATTGCCTTGAAATAGGATCCTCAAATCTCAGCCTCCTACTTAACAAGAATTACACTTGTCAGCCAATTTTTCCAGCTTCATTTTTTGTCAGTCCTGAGGCTTGAGCTATGGGCCTGGGCATTGTCTCTGATCTCTTCAGCCCAAGGCCAGTGCTCTACCGCTTGAGCCACTGTGCCACTTCCAGTTTTCTGGTGGTTAAATGGAGAGAAATGTCTTATGGACTTTCCTGCCTTGACTGGCTTTGAATCATGATTCTTAGATCTCAGCATACTGAGTAGCTAAGTTTACAAGCTTTGGCCACCAAACCCTGTCTCATTGTTCATGTGCATATAAAGTACTTTGACCTATATTTAGCCTGTCTACTTGGCCTTCCCCTCTCTCTGCTACCCCCTGATAGCCATATAATAGTTTTCTTAATCAAATGGTTAAAATAAACCAATCAAAGGGAGAAATAAAAAGGTTGCTCTGACATGAGCACACTATCACTTCAAGTTAAAAATGGATAAACAGCAAATTAGGCAAAACATCTAGGAGATTCAAATTGAGGGATATTGAACAAAGTAAGTCCTCATCTTCATGTTTCAAGTCAAATTAATAGGAAAGCAGAAACTGCTGTAGGCAGTTCTAGGCAACCAGTGAGCCTGAATAGCCAGCTGAGTATGTGATACTGTAGTTTGAAGGAGATATGGATAGTAGTAATGTATTGCTTTTTAAAGTCTCTGACTTCAGTTGTTGTGCTGTGATGATGTTGAGAATGTCTTTGTTCATAAGATGTATGTTATGTCTTCAAGGGTATTGACACTGTAATGGCTTTGACTAAAACTTCATTGGGAAATCCTAGCTACTCAGAGGGTGAGATCTGAGGATCATGGTTCAATTGTCTCCATTTAACCACCAAAAAATCTACAAGAAGAGCTGTGGTTCAGGTGGTAAAGCATAACTTTGAGAGGGGAAAAAGAAAACAGAGACAGATTCAAGACCTGAGTTCAATTTAAAAAAAAAATGATTGGGGAAGAAGGCAAAAGGATGTCAAAACCAAGAGTGAAATATGTTATCAGAGTTTGGAGATTACCATCTAGGATGCCTTTAACCAAGAATGCCTCTTTTAGATGTCTTTTTCTTGTGATTTTTGTTTGTAGGCAAAAAGTATTGAATACAGAATAAAAATATGTCTCTCTGAACCTAAAACAATGTTCAAAAAGAAGGAAAAGCCTACCTTGTGAATGCCTATAAAGCGGTAGTCACTTGAGGGGATTGAAGGGAGCATAAATTAGTGCCCGCAGAGAATAGGGTGTCAGACCAGAAGAGCAAAGAAGCAGCACAGGAACCATTGTCACTCTTTGTCCTCACTTCTGTGATTATGTGCAGAATCATGTGTCCACTCACTAAGTCTATGGATTTTGTCATGGTTAGGAAACGAAGCTAAGTCTTTACTCAGTCTTCTCAATCTCCCCTGTCTGATTTCACAACTTCTTAACTTAGCTCGTGTCTTCCATGCTTTTTGGAAATCATATTAATTTTTCTTAAAGCTTTATTTCCCTAAAATAAATATTCAGCGTGTTAAAGGAGATTTGGTGGATCATTGAAATGGAAATAGTGAAGTTCTGTTAAAACAACAAAAGAGTTGGGAAGAGTAAGACCATGGGAAAAGGTGCAATAAAGATAGTGTCTACATAATCTTTTCATGGGAGTAGTCTTAGCTGTGTGACATCTTCAGCCTATCTATATGAAACCACTGTTCCTTATAAATGGCATCCTTGGGAACTACCACTCCACAAGGAACTGACAAGTGTCACTGCTTTTTTTGTTTTGCCTTTTCTTTTCTTTTTCTTCTTTTATTGTGAAAATGCCATACAGAAGAGTTACAATTACATGGGCAAGTAATGAATACATTTCTTATCAAGCATTGTTGCCTTCTCCTTCGTTTCAACTTCCCATCCTTTCCCCTCTCCCTGCCTTCCAATCTCACTCCCCCAACGGCCAAAGTTGTAAAGTTTGTTTTTTGACATAATGTTTTGTACATCTCACTGTCTTATACAAAGCACATTCCTGTCTTTTGGTCTTCTTAGAGAGGAAAAAATTATGTGTGATTTTTATTGTTTTACATTCAGTTAAGCTGGGGTATAAAAGGTCTCAGGTTTCTCACAGAAGAGGACATGACTACTTTTCCATGATTAATTCCATTTCAAGAGGAAAAACTGTGATTGGGTAAAATCGCACTCATATATTTAAACTAACTATCTGGTGCTATTGATTACTGAAATGAATGAATAAATATTTCAGACAATACAAAAAGAGAATCCTATAAATTATTTATACTTAATCTAAAAGAAAGGACGTGGGTTTTGGGGGTAGGTCCTTGGGTCGGAAGTTGGCCTTGCCTTTCCAAGAAAGTTCTGTGCCTTTTGGAATCAAACCTCTGGCCCTATGTTGAAGTGGGAAAATTGAAGTGGCAAAAAGACATGGTTTGCAGGCATCTCTGATCCTCTATTCTAAATTGTGACTTTTGGACACATAGCTTGGGTAAGTAAAGCTTTATAGATATATTTTAGCCTTATCAAAATGCTTCTGTATCACCAAATGACTTTACGGTATACTTCTCCCTTTTGATCATCAGATTACTTTTTTTGGGGGTGTGGGGTTGGGGGCTAGTCTGGGGGCTTGAAATCTGGGCCTAGGCACTATCCTTCAGTTCCTCAGCTAAAGGTTCATGTTCTACCCCTTGAGCCACAGTGCCACTTCCAGTTTTCTGGTGGTTAATTGTAGATAAGAGCTTCATGGTCTTTCCTGCCCAGGCTGGTTCTGAACTAAGGTCCTCAGATCTGAGCCTCCTGTGTAGCTTAGATTATAGGCATGAGCCAGTGCTGCCTGGCTCAGACTGCTTTTAAGTTTGTACCTTTAGAATTGTGACTCTATATCACATGTAATTAACATTCTCTATTAGAAAAGTCATTTTTGTATAATTATATTTACAATTGGCACATGGTGATCCAAATATTAAGCACCATGTCCAAGTAGTAAGTACCTGAGGAAACAAAGTTTAGTTTCTCTGATACAATGTTGGAGACACATATGGTTTAAAAATTTCCTTAATGAAATAGGTAAGAGACAATTTTCCAATGTCTGCTTGGTATGGTAAACATGATTTCTTAGGCATGGCAACACTTTTCACTTTTCAAAACACATGTATTTTATATAGTCCTTACCCCTACCCTAATTCCCTACTATGATTTATCATCCCTGTCCAATACTTCGGGATGTAGTCCTCTTTTCTATCATTCTAAATCTCATCTCTATCATTATATGTTTATCAGAATTTGTATTTTGACCTAATTTTGTGGACATAAGTCCACTTCTCCCACTTTTTACCCCCTCTGACAGATTTTATAGGTAGAAAAAGTTTTTTTTCCTTACTGAAAATATGTCTAATCAGATGCCGGTAGCTCACACCTATAATCCTAGCTACTCAGGAGACTGAGATATACGGATCACAATTCAAAACCAGCAGGAAAGTCCATGAAAGTCTCATATCCAAATAACCACCAGAAAACTGAAAGTGGCTATGTGGCTTAAGTGGTAGAGAGTTAGCCCTGAGCTGATGTGCTCATGGTCAGTCCCAGTCTGTGTTCAAGTCCCATGACCGACTGGAAAGAAAAAGAAAATATGCCTAACAGGACATTTAAAATATTGTCTGGAAGCTTTTTATTTATGGATGTATGGAGAATATTTGCTTTTTTAAATTTCCAAGGCAATATTTAATGACCAGTATTTTAGTATTGGGCATATTTACTATTTTAATTTTTTTTCAGTCAGGAGGCCTGAACTCTCAGCCTGGGCACTATCCCTGAGCTCTTTAGCTCAAAGCTAATGCTCTACCACTTGAGCCACAGCTCCACTTCTGACATTTTCTGCATATGTGGTGCTGAGGAATTGAACACAGGGCTTCATGCCTGCAAGCCAAGAACTCTACCATTGAGCTACCTTCTCAGCCCACTATTTTAATTTTTATAGGCTGGAGGGTTGTTTATTTTGTTTTGATTTTGCTCATAATTGTGTATGAAGTCAGGGTCCCATACTTACCTTGCTTACTTAGCTGGTAGTCTACCACTTTAATCATAGCTAAAGCCTTGCTGTGCTTTGTTTGTTGAAGATGAAGTTGTACACATTTCTGCCTGGGTTGGCTTTGAACCACCGTTCTCCAGATCTCAGCCTTCTAAATCACTAGGATAATAGGCCTTAGCCAGCAGTGCACATATGAATTTTGTTTTCAAAACTGTGGCATGTAAGTCAGATATGGGTAGCTCACATATATATTCCTAGCTGTTGATGAGGCTGAGATATGAAGCCAGCCCGAAGAAGGAAATTTTTTGACACTCTCATCAACATACTACTCAGAGAAGACCCGAAGGGGAGCTGTGTCTCAAGTGATAGAGTGCTAGCCTTGAGTTCAACAAGCTCAGGGACAGTACCCACTCCCTAATTTCAGACCCCAGGCCCATCCAGGGGCAGGAGAAGGGAAGAAGGATGCCACATACTAAAATGTGATTCTTACAGTAAATTGTAAACTCTTCTTCACAACCTCTCATACCTAGTCTTCCCCCTTCTCCTTTTTATAGGCCACACTACTACAGTTTTCTTGTGTCTTAAAGAGGCATAGACACATGCAATATTATGTACCTTTTCTTTTACATTTAATTAAATTTAGAACTTTAAATGACTTCTATAAATTATGAAATAGATTTACATTATTTACCTTATGAAAATTAATTGATATTTTTGAAAAGCATAGAATACAATCTTTTTGTCATGGGTCCCAGTGTATACTAAGGAACATTATTTGCTGGAAAATAATTTGGTTGCTTGTTTGTTGCATCGTTTAAACATATATTGAATTTGGTGGCTTTCACCATTTTTCTACCAAACAATTAACAAACTATAAACTATGTTTTCTCATTGGATTTTGTTTTGGTCTTTTGGGCGGTTTTGGCTTTTGGGGTGCTAATAAGTCAATACTAGGGCTTGACCTCGGCCTGAAGCTCTTGCTTAGAATTTTTTACTCAAGGATTACTTTGTACCATTTGAATAGCATTTCCACTGCTAGCTTTTTGCTAGTTCATTGAAGATGACAATCTTGAGGACTTATATTCATGGGTTGGCATCCAACTTAAATTCTCAGATCTCAGCCTCCTAAGCAGCTAAAATTACAAGAGTTAGCTGAACCCTGGCTATATTCAGCTACTGTGGAAATACAATTATTTCTGTTGGAGTCAGCAAGGGCACATTATTCTGAAGCAATTGTGTATGATTATGTATTTGAAATATATAGTGAAATACAGTTATGTAAGTGTATATATATATTTATTCGTCAATTTAAATGTGTAGAGGTGAATGAAGATGCATGTGTTGATCTTGAGGAAAGATTTCACCTAGGGCTCTTCACAGACAGGGTTAACGAGTACAGAATGCTTGAGGCTAAAATTTAGGAAAATATAAAAGCATCCCAACCATATGTTTCCCTCCCTAATGCATGCATATCCTGCAGTGTTATAATGGTTATATTAGTGTGTGTGAGCAAGTGCTGGGGCGTGGATGCTGCCCCTTAGGTATGTTACTCAAGGCTAGTACTCTGCCATTTATACCAACTTTCTGCCTTTTACTGGTTATTTGTGGAGATAGCAGTCTCATGGACTTCTTTACACAAGCTGGCTTTGAACTGGGATCCTCAGATCTCAGTCTTCTGAGTAGCTAAGTTTACAGAGCTGAGCCACCAGTGCCAAGTTTTTCATCATTACTTTTACAACATACATACTTATACACATCTCTCTCATCAAAAGCACTCACTTTTCACTCTAACTGACAATGTGTGAGGAAAGATGGTTAAGCAGATAAGTAAGAAAATGTGCTTATAGTCCCATTAAGTTCATTCTGGTAGGTTTTTACCCTTCAGGGAGGGAATACATATTTCCTCTTTCACTCTGCCTTTTTCTAGAAGTCAGTTATATGTTTCTGATACATCTTTCAAAGATATCACAAACACTAGATAATATGTTAATATATGTGAAATTATTTTGGGGGCAGGGGTCTTGTGTGTCTGGAGCTTCAGAGGAAAGGGGTTGTTAAGCTGGGCTGCAGGCACAGAGTTTATGTTTTCTGTCTGCTGGTTGCAGATAGGAAGGTTTCCTTCCTGGGAAGGTTTGAACCCATATCCTCTGATCTCAGCTTTTGCATAGCTAGGATTACCAGCCAGAGGCACCAAAGCCTACCTCAGGTTAGAAGGCTTGTTTTTCATTCTTTCCTTTTTGTTTCCTGAAAGGTCAAATAGGTGGCCTCCTTGTGTGTCATAATAAAGTGTTTTGTATTATGCCTCTTTGCTTCTGGCTTTTCTGAAATTCATGTTGTTAGTGCTTAGTGAACAAAATTGTTCTGAGGCCAGTAGCATTTTCCTTCTGAGATGTGAGGTAGTTTACTTCAATCACTTATCACTTTGGTAAAGCAAGCAGGATTTTTCTGTTAAATCCTACTTCATGAGAGAGCATTATGATTAGAAGGTATGTTCACACTTCAGTATAGTCCCTATTTTATAAATTTAGGTTACAATATTGGATGGAAGAATGATTACTGTTGGATTAGTTTGATAATTATTCTCTAGGTTTTACTCCTTAAGGATCATTAACTCAAAAAGGGATTAAAGACATTCAGACAATAGTAGAAGGTGACTACTACTAATTTGATGTATGTGGGCAGATGATCAGAATTCTCATGATTACTAAAAAGATTTCTTCCAATTTTCGGTGGTAGACTGCTATGCTATCTGTGAGGAGACGGTGATGCTGGAGCTTTGAAAAGTGGCTATGAAGCAGGATTTGTGAAGAGAGCATTTGGTAGGGATACCGTTTCCAGGGCTCATGAACTAGAATCCCCAGGCATGAGGACTCAGAGTCACATATTGTTTGTTCCCTATTCTGGAACTTGAATTGAGAGCCTGGGAACTGTCCCTGACTATTTTTTTGCTCAAGGCTAGTTCTATACTACTTGAACCACAACTCCACTTCAAGATTTTGGGTTTTGAATTATAGATCGATTCTCATGGAATTTCCTGTTTGGTCTGGCTTCAAATCTGATCCTCAGATATCAACCTCCTGAGTAGGTGGGATTCCAGGTGTGAGCCACCATAACTTGGCTAGCATCACATTTTTAAAGTGTTCTCTAGGTTTTTCTGATATGGGTGGCTACCATTTGTACACTTTGGCTGAAGTGGGTCACATCACAATTAGAATAAAATCAATTTTTTCTCCTTGTAAGCTGCAGAATACAATATCTATCTAATTTATTCCTGTCTTCCTCTCTATTCTGTTTCTTCCATATTGTACCATTTCTTTCTTGCTTCGTGAGCTTCAGAATGTTAGTGTTATTTACCTTTTTTGAAGCAAGTCAGGTCCTTTGCCTTCATTGGCATTTTACTTGCTGTTCTCACTGCCTGGAGAACCTGCTCCTCAATAATTGCAATGATGGTGGCCCTGCTCTCAGATAAAATGTCTCCTCCTCAGGGATGTCTCCTCATCCCCACTGTGAAGTTGTTCCCACCACATCACCAACCTTATGCCTCTGATTTATACAAATTATCGTAGTGATTTCTGTTTTTTCTTCTCCAGTGTGAAAGCTGCATGAAGGCAGCTGCACTCACTTCTGTCTCTCTAAAGACAACAGTAGTCCCTGGTCTTTAGATCACAGGAGCCTTGTGTGGAGTTGAGCCTGCTTCAGTTCTGATAATCTTAGAATCCAATCAGGACAGCTAATCAAGCTGTAGTCTGATAGCCAGATCACATTTCCTCTCATTCTTTTTGCCTCTCTGGTTAGCTGAGTCCACTATATGGCAAGATTAGTGCCTGACCCCTATTTACTCTCATGGCAAAGGTGGCTGTGACATCATAGAAGTTTATGGCCTGGGCTGGAAGTTTGGATTAGTGGCAGACTGCTTGCCTACCATGCATAAAACCTGAGGTTCAGTTCTTCCGTAGCACACAAACAGAAAAATCCCAAACGATCACTGTGGCTCAAGAGGTAGAGAGGTAGCCTTGAGAAAAGAAAGCATAAGGACAGTGCACACACACTGATTTCAAGTCCCAAGTCTGGCAAAATATAAGAAGTAATATATGACAATTTTTTAAAGCACCCACACCTATACCCCCACCTGAGGCACCCAAGACAGTGGGATTCCACACCCAGGAATCCTACTTACTCAGGATGCTGAAATGTGAGGATCAAGTTGAAGCCAGTACAATAGCTCAACAACCAATCACTCACTCCCTGATATGTTCAGACTCAGTGTAGGTGCTTTCATTCTTTCTCTATATCTTTTCTTCCTTCCTTCCTTCCTTCCTTCCTTCCTTCCTTCCTTCCTTCCTTTCTTTCTTTCTTTCTTTCTTTCTTTCTTTCTTTCTTTCTTTCTTTCTTTCTTTTTTCCTTTCTTTCTTTCCTTCCTCCCTCCCATCCCTCCCTCCCTCTTTCCCTTCCCTCCTTCCCTCTCTGCTTCATTCCTTTCTTCCTTCCTTCCTTCTTACTTTCTTTCTTTCTTTTCTCCTTTCTTCCTTTCTTTCGCTCTATTTCTCTCTCTTTCCCTCTCTCTCATTCTTTCTTTCATTTTGTCAGTCATGAGCCTGACTTCGGAACTCTGGGTCTGGGCACTCTGGGTCTGGGCACTGTCTCTCTGCTCTTCAGCTGAAGGATAGTACTCCACCATTTGAGCCACAGCAGCACTTCTGGCTTTTTTCTGCTTATGTGGTGCTGAGAAATCAAACTCAGGGCCTCATGCATGTACCACAATCACTCTACCCCTAAGCCACCTTCCCACCCCTCATTTTGTTTTATAAATTAAGAAAATTAAAAACATGTTTTCATTGATTTCTCATTCAAATTATTGAAACATACTATATGTTATTTAAGCTGTTTTAAAAATGTTTTTCTTGTAAAAATACCGTACAGAAGGGTTACAGTTACATGAGTAAGGATTCCTAACGAGCATTGTCACCTCCTCCTTTCTTTTTTCCCCTACCATCCCTTCCCTCCCCACCTCACCAAATTCTCCCACCCACCATCTACCAATGTTGTAAAGTTAGATTTCAACATACTGTCTTGTACATCCCATTGTTACAAAAGGTTAAACTGTATCCTTATATAAGCATTAAGTTATTTCCTTTCCCCTCCTCAAATAAAAAATATGCATACAAGATGCAGGTCACCAGAAACAAATACAGTGAAAACAGGTGTAATACTGTGTTGGAAGAACATACCAAAGAAACAAAAAAATGAATAGAACATTATAAATACATTAAAAACAATAGCAAGAAAAAAAATTAGTGTTCCTGTCTTGGAGTTCATTTCGCTTATCGTCATCTTATAAGGTCATATGTACTTAGCTTTTGATCTTTTCTGCTTGCCTTAAACATATATTATTTATTGCTAAAAAGGGAGGCCTGGTGTACTTCACTTAATATATTTTTTTATTTTTTAATTTAGTTTTATTGTGAAAATACTGTACAGAGGGGTTACAATTACGTGGGCAAGATAATGAGTCCATATCTTGTCAACCATTGTAGCCTCCTCCTTTGTTTCCCCTTCCCATCCCTTCCCAGCCTCCCCCCATCACTCCCCACAATCCTCCCCCCCACACCAAAGTTGTAAAGTTCATTTTCGACATGACAACGTGTACTTCTCATTGTTGCAACGGGTCCACCAGTATCCTTATTTAAACGACTTGTTTTTCCCCTTCCCTTCCACAAATTATACCGACATCAAATACAGTGAAAGCAGGGGTTATACTGTGGGGGAGTGACATACAAAGCAACAAAGAAATAATCTTATAAATGCATTAGAAACAAATGCATGAAAGAAAAAAAACATTTAAATACATATATTAGGCTTCATTTTTCCTAACATCACCTTATCTGATCATTCCTGCTTGATGCAGACATATACTAGGTATTGCAAATAAGGGAAATCATGGGACCAATGTTTCTTTTGGCTTGGCTTACTTCTCTTAATATAATTTTTTCCAAGTCCTTCCATTTCCTAACAAATGGGACAATGTCATTCTTTCTGATTGAGGCATAGAATTCCATTGTGTATATATACCACATTTTCTTGATCCATTCATCTACTGAGGGGCATCTGGGTTGGTTCAATTTCTTAGCTATAGGAAATAATGCTGCAATAAACATAGTTGTGCTGGTAGCTTTAGCGTTGTCTTATTTGTAAACATTTGGGTAAATGCCCAAAAGTGGGATTGCTGGGTCATAGGGGAACTCTAGGTGGAGTCTTTTGAGAACCTCCATACTAGTTTCCAAAGTGGTTGTACAAATTTATACTCCCACCAACAATGGAGTAGGTTTTCCTTCTGTCCACATCCCCTCAAGTATCTGTTATTAAAGTTCTTGATTTTTCTCATTCTAACTGGGGTGAGGTGGTATCTTAATGTTGTTTTGATTTGCATTTCTTTAATGGCTAGGGAGGTTGAGCATTTCTTCATGTGTCTATTGGCCATCCTCCTTTCTTCTTCAGAGAAGTTTCTCTTTAAGTCTTTAGCCCACTTATTTATTGGGCAGTTGTTTCTTTGAGGATTTGTTGTTGGGGGATTTAATTTTTTGAGGTCCAAGTATATTTTAGATATGAGACCGTTGTCCATTGCATGGCTAGTGAAGATATTCTCCCAATTCCTGGGCTTTCTATTGATCTTGCTAGCTATGTCCTTTGCCATGCAGAAGCTCTGAAACTTCATGCAATCCCATTTGTCTAAACTTTCTTTGATTTTTATGTTTCTGGGTCTTTATTAAGAAAATTTTGGCCTGTGCCAAGAAGACCTAGAGTTTGTCCTATTCCATCCTGCAAGGATTTCAGAGTGTCTGCTTTGACAGCGAGGTCTTTGGTCCATTTGGAATTGATTCTGGTGCAGGGTGAACTATATGGATCTAGCTTTAGTTTTCTACAAGTAGTTCACCATTTTGCCAGCACAACTTACTGAAAAGGCTGTCTTTTTCCATTCTATTTTTCTTAGCTACCTTATCGAAAATTAGTTGGTGATAGGTCTGTAGGTTCATTTCTTGGATTTCAATTCTATTCCATTGGTCCTGAGGTCTGTTCTTGTGCCAGTACCAAGCTGTTTTGATTACTATGGCTTCATAGCAGTGTTTGAAAATTGGTATTGATATTACTCCAGCAGTGTTTTTTCTGTTGAGGGTCGTTTTTGCTATTCAGGGTCTTTTATTGTTCCATATGAATGTTTGGATTGCCTCTTCTATTTCCTTGATGAATGAGGTTGGAATTTTGATAGGTATCACATTGAATTTGTAGATAGCCTTGGGAATATTACCATATTCACGGTGTTGATCTTTCCATTCCAGGAGCATGGGAGATTTTGCCACTCTGTTTTGATTTCCTTCATCGAGTTTTTAAAGTTATCATCATAGAGGTCCTTCATTCCTTTGGTTACGTTAATTCCTAGTCATTTTATTTTTTGTGGGGCTACCACGAATGGAGTTGCTTTCCTAAATTCAGCCACACTTTTCTCATTGTTGGCATATAGAATAACCATTGATTTCTGGGGCTTAATTTTCTACCCTGCTACTTTGCTAAACATTTGAATCACCTAGAGAAATTTGGGAGTGGTGTCCATGTGATTCTTTAAATACAAGATCATGTCATCTGCTAAAAGGCAGAGTTTTACTTCTTCTTTCCATATTTGGGTCCTCTTTATGTTTGCATCTTGTCTTATTGCTCTAGGTAGGCATTCTAATACTAGATTGAAGAGACGTGGAGAGAATGGACATCCTTGTCTTGTTCCTGAGTTAAGAGGAAATGGCTTTAGTTTTTCACCATTACTATAATTCTGGCTGTAGGTTTGTCATATACAGACTTTATTGTATTGAGGAATATTCCAAGGATTCCTAATTTTTCCAGAACCTTCATCACAAAGGGGTTTTGGATCTTTTCAAATGCTTTTTCTGCATCCATTGAGATAATCATGTGTTCCTTATCATTTCTCCTATTGATGTGATGAATTATATTAATTGATTTGCATATATTGAATTAGCTTTGCATCCCTGAAATGAAACCTGTTTTATCGTGGTGTATGATTTTTTGGATGAATTGTTGAAATAGACTGGCCAAAATTTTGTTGAGAAGTTTAGCATCAATGTTCATCAAAGCAATGGGTCTATTGTTCTCTTTCTTTGATGAGTCCTTTCCTGGTTTTGGGATGAGGGTTAGGATGGCTTCATTGAATGTGTTCGGTAGTGAAATTTCTTTTTCAATTTTATTGAAGATTTGGAGGAACATTGGTGTGTTGGTGCTTTGAAGGTCTTGTAGAATTCTGCTGTAAAGCCATCTGGTCCTCAACTTTTCTTAGATGGGAGGTCTTTTATTGCTGTTTCTATTTTCAGCTTGATATGGGCCTGTTAAGATGGTTGGACTCATCTTGGTTTAGTTTTGGCAGGTCAATATTTGCTAGGAATTGGTCCATTTCTGCCAAGTTCTCAAACTTATTAGCATAAAGTTTTGAGGAGTATTCCCTTATAATGTTCTGAACCTTGGTTGTTTCCGTGGTGATGTTTCCATTTTCATCTCTGAGTTTATTTATTTGGGTGTGTTCTCTTCTTTTTCTGATAAGATTTGCTAATGGTCTGTCAATTTTGTTAATTTTTTCGAAGAACCTACTCTTTGTTTTTTTTATTCTTTCCATAGTTTTTTGGATTCTAATTCATTTAATTCTGATTTAATTTTAATTATTTCTTTCCGTCTATTGCATTGAGGTTTATCTTGCTGCTCTTCTTCAAGGAGGTTCAGATGTCTCATTATATTGTTGGTTTCAGTTCTCTCCAATTTGTTAATGTAGGAAGTCAGAGCTATAAACTTGCCCCTGAGTACTGCCTTTGCTGTGTCCCAGAGGAGCTGGTAATTTGTGTGCTCATTTTTGTTGAATATAATGAACAGTTTAATTTCCCTTCTAATCCCTTCCATGACCAACTTGTGACTCAGCAGGGCGTTGTTCAGCCTCCATGTGTTATACGACTTTCTTTCGTGGTTTTTTTTTGTTGTTGAGTTCTGATTTTATTCACTTGTGGTCTGAGAGTATGCAAGGTATAACTTCAATGTTTCTGAATTTGGGCAAGTTTGCTTTGTGGCCTAAAACGTGGTCTACTTTAGAAAATTTTCCATGTGCTGCTGAGAAACACGTGTTTTCTGATGCTGCTGGTTGAAATATTTGATAGATGTCTGTTAAATCTAGTTGAACTATGTAGTTGTTTAGATCTGCGGTTTCTCTCTTGAGTTTTTTGCCAAGTTTATCTGTCTAGTGGGGAAAATGGTGTGCTAATATCCCATACAATTAGTCTCTGGATCTATGTGGGATTTGAGGGAAAGTAGTGTTTCTTGGATAAATTTGAGTTCTCCGTTGTTTGGCGAATAGATATTTAGAATTTTAATATCCTCCTGAAGGAGAGATCCCTTTATTAGTATGTAGCGACCTTCTTTATCTCTTCTCACGAATTTGAATTTGAAGTCTATTTTATCTGATATTAGAATTGCAACTCCCGCCTGTTTATGGGGACCGTTTGCTTGGTACATTTTTTTCCACCCTTTCACAATGAAAATGTGTGTGTTTTTATGGGCAAAATGTGACTCCTGAAGGCAGCAGATAGAAGGATGTTGCTTTTTAATCCAACTAGACAGTCTATGTCACTTAATTGGAGAGTTAAGTCCATTAATTTTGAGAAATAGGACTGAGAGGTATTTGGGAGTTCCTGCCATTTAATCCACCTTCTTTGGGGCTGAGCCACTGCCTTCTTCTTATAGTCCTTGGATTCTCAGTTTGGGTGAGGTTCTTGGCCTCTGTTGTGGTCTTGTTTGTTTTCTATGTGCAGCACATCTTCAAGAATTTTTGTAGGGCTGGTTTGGTGCAAATATATTGTTTAAATTTTTCTTTGTTATGGAAGGTTTGTATTTTATTTTCAGTTAGGAAGGAGAGTTTAGCTGGGTACAGTATTCTTGGTTGATAGTTGTTTGTCTTTAGGGCATGGCATACATCATTCCAGGCTCTTCTTGCTTTGATTGTCTATGCTGAGCAATCTGAGGTGATTCTAATTGGTTTTTCCTTATAGGTGATTGATCTTTACTCCCTGACAGCTTTAACGATCTTTTCTTTGGTCTGAATTGATCCTGTGTGGATTATAATGTGACGGTGGGATGTCCTATTCTGGTCTGGTCTATTTGGAGTTCTCAAAGCCTCTTGTATCTGAATAGGCCTATCTTTTTGCATGATTGGGAAGTTCTCTGCTCGGATCCTGTTAAATCAATTTCCTAACCATTAACTTCTGTTTCTAGGTGCTCCTCTACACACATTATCCTTTGATTAGGCCTTCTGATGGTGTCTTCCAAGTTTTGAATAGATCTATCATATTTCTTGGACTTATCTTGGATGGTTGTATGTTCTTTCTGTAATATCTAGGCTGTCTTCAATACCGAGATTTGATCTTCTGCATGGTCTAACCTGCTGTCAAGAGTTTCGACTTTCTTTTTTATTTCTTTTCCTTCTAATTGGTCAGCTTTCATGGCTTCAAATTCTTTGTTGCAGCTTTGTTTCACATCTTGAATGTACTTCTTTACTTCCTTAATTTGGTTTTCAGTGTTTATTCTCAAATCACTTAGTTGATTGGTTATGGTCTCCCCGACCTCATTCAGCTCTTTGTTAATGGATTCCAACAATGCCTTTAGTGATCTTTGTGCATTCTCAATCTGCTCTCTCAATTCCTGTATTACTCTTTGCTTAGCTTCTCACGTTCACGCCATTCCTGTAGTTCTCTTTAAGTGTTCTCAGCCGGCTCACGCCATTCCTCTCTTTCTCTTTGAGTGTTCTCAACCTGATCAAGCAATTCCTGTATTAGTTTTTGAGTAGCTTCCTCACACTCATGATATTCCATTCCTGTATTAGTTTTTGAGTAGCTTCCTCACACTCATGATATTCCTGTATTAACCTTTGGTTTAACCTTTGGTTTGCCTCCTTTCTCTCCTTATCACAGCCATATAGAGTCCTTTGTTCATTTACCATGTTTACCAGCAGTGTTTGTAGAACTATTTGGGAACTCTAAATCTGGATTGCATTATCTGTTCTGTCCCCTGATTATTATGAGTGGGAGTTAAGATACCCAGAGTTGTCTTTTTTCTTGTGTTTTTCAGGCTTACTCTGCCCATTTTCCATGAAAGTAACACCAGTTTGGTGCTAGAACACTATCTTAAGACAAGCATCACCCAAAATTCGTAGTTGCACTGTCCAAATGCTGTAGATACAATCTAGTTCAACAGATATATCTCTTCAACATCAAACAACTATATATTAATGCGTGATGAACCACAAAGAAGAATTTGGCAATCCAGAAATTATTAGGTTTAGGGAGATATGTGGGTAAAAATAGGAATCGAGGGATGTGGGAAGGCACAGGGAGAATTAACTAAATCAAAATCTCAAAGCGGGAATAGGTTGGATAGTATGAAAATAGAGAGAGATAAAAAAAGAAGAAAGAGAAAGAGAAAAAAGAGAACGAAAAAATAGAAAAGCAAAATTTAAAAATTAAAAAGTGCAATGCTTAAAAATTATGCAAACATAAAAACGAAATATTCAGAGAAGAATGAGGATATAATTAGAGAAGTGGAGGGATATAAAGGAGACATGAAAAACTTAAAAATAAAAATAATTAAAATATTATATAGGTATAAAGAGTTAGTACTGCTATTAAAGAATGTAAGTCTAAGAGGTTTTGAATTGATTAATATATTTCTTGATTAATTGTGTACTCTGTGGGGGATAAGGTCTAATAATCGACTACAGGTAATCTGAGGATGTGCAGAACAGCAATTAGTCACACAAAGAAGAATGAAAGAGACGATAAGGTGAAAAGAATGAGGAAGAAAAAGGATTAAAAGTTCAGTAGAGCTAAACAAAAAACAAAAAATAATTTTTTTTAAAAAGAAAAAAAAAGAAAGAAAACACGCACACACACATATACCCCTAAAATAAAAATTATAAGAGGGAGAAAAAATAGTTACTAGAAAACAATTTTTAAGGTAAGAATTAAAAGAAGTTTTAGAAAAAAAATTTATGAAAGGTAAAAAAAAAATTCTTTGATTTTTTGGGTAGGGTTAGGAAAGTCCTGTATTTCCCTTGTGTCCATAACCAGCCTCTTGTTGGAGTCTCTGGTCTTCTTGTGGTGTTTGATTTTCCTGTGGCTTGGTTGGTTTCTTAAGTCAGTTTGTTTGAGAAGGCACAAAAATGCTCTGCTTTACCCAGGATTTTGTGATCCTTCTCCCAGTCTAATTCAGTGGGAGGGAAATCTGTTTTGAGTATCACAAGAGGGAGATGGCTGTTTCCTCTACTTTGGAGATGCTGTGATGAGGCTAGGTTCTGGGTACAGTGGAGGCCTTTCAGCAAAAAGTAGATTTTCCCTGAGGGGTTAGCTCCTGAGACACTCACAGAGCCCAGGATTTATGTTAACTGAATTCAATTGATTGTAGAGGCTGCTAAAGGGATGGACAGCCTATCTCTCTGTTTCTTATTGAAGAAAGCCACTCCTGGGCCTGGCAGCCTGAGCCGGGTGACTTTTCCCTGGGTTGAGCTAAGTCTGGCACGTCAGCTTAGGTTCTTGTGAGCTCCTAAATGACTCTAGTTTTCTTCCAAGGCCTGAGTTGGAGCTAGCAGCTCAGCCAGGCCCTTGTCAGTTTCAAAGATGGAGATCTTCGGTAGTGGGGGATGAGAGGTGGCTTCCCTCCTCTGCTCTCTGAGAAGGAGTGAGGACGTCAGGCTTCTACTCACGCCGAGTCTTGGTTCCTGGGTTGTCTCTGGTCTGCTAACTGCAGGCTGAAGATGTCTGCTTCTTGTCGGTTCTTGCTGGTGTTGAATAGAATCTGCTCACCTGCCGCATCTGGCTCTTTCATCCCGGACTCTCTGTGTTGCAGATATGGTGGCTACGGCTGCAGACGCTGCAGCCACAGCCACAACCGCGACTGCTGGCAAGTGCTCAGATCTGTCTCCTTGCTAGGATTTTCCCTCTCTGGCCTAACTCTCTGTACTGTGATGGCACACTTGTGATTCTCTGACTTAGGACTTTTCACTGGAACACTAAAACTGCTTTCTATGCCAGAGCTTGTTTAACCTCCAGTTTCTCTTCTGCCATCTTCCTGGAACTCCAAGAATTTTTCTTATAGCTAGACTTTCTCTGCTTTTTCATCCCTGCAGCCTTCCTTGATATTCTCACAAGCAGCAGAACAATAACTACTGCTGAGGGAATGAAAACAAGAATAGAAAGAAGGGCCGCAGATTACAGCATGGTACCAAAACCCCTTTCTGTGATTGTTAGTTCCGTCAGGGGGATGTCATGGTGCACATCTGGGAGATTCTTCACAGCACAGCTGAATGTCCTATTGTCCTGATGGTTAGGGTTGCTTATGCTTATGGATGCATGCCCTTTGTATACATTTCCAGCCCAGGAGATCTGATCCCGAAAAGTGCCTGCTGTGGTTGGGTACTGGAAAGACTGATAGTGAAAATCAGATTTTGTGCGACTGCTGCTAGGAGGACAGAACTTACATTCTATGGTCAGTTTGTCAGTGACATGTGAAGATGACTTGAAGGTACATCTCAACTTGACATTTTCTCCAACATAACCTCATATGTCAGAAGCTGCACTAATCCTGCAAGAGTAGGATGCCTATCAGGGCAGAGAAGGTGCAGCCCTAGCCTCAAGCGGCTCTGATCAGCGGCATCCCGGCTGCTCCTCAGGTACCTGCCTAATTCTTTCTGATGGAGGCATAGAATTCCATTGTGTATATTTTCTTGATCCATTCATATACTGAGGGGCATCTGGTTGGTTCCATACCTTAGCTTTGGTAAATAATGCTGCAATAAACATGGTTGTGCTGGTAGTTTTAATATACTGCTTTCCAAAGTGGTTGAACAAGTTTACACTCCCCCCAACAATGCAGGACGTTCCCTTTGACCACATCCCCCAAGCATCAGTTATTATTAAATTTGTTGATTATAGCCATTCAAACTGGGGTGAGGTGGAATCTCAACGTTGTCTTGATTTTCATTTCTTATATGGCTAACAAATTTGAGCATTTCTTCATGTGTCTATTGGCCATTCCTATTTCCTCTTCAGACCTTTCTCTTTAAGTCTTTAGCCCACTTATTTATCAGCAGTTGTTTCTTTGAGGATTTGTTTTTGGTGGATTTAATTTTTTGAGGTCTAATTATATGTTAGATATGAGATCTTTGTCCATTGTAAGCCTAGTGAAGATCTTCTCCAAATCCTTGGGCTTTCTCTTGATCTTGATAGCTATGTCCTTGGTCGTGCAGAAGGTCTGCAGTTTCATGCAATCTCATTTGTCCAAACTTTCTTTGATTTTATGTGTTTCTGGGTCTTTATTAAGAAACTTTTGGCAAGTGCCATGAGCCCTGGAGTTTCTCCTTTTCCTTCCTGTAATGTTTTCAGGATATCTGCTTTGGCTCTGAGGTCTTTGATCCCTTTGGAGTTGATTCTTGTGCAGTGTGCTTTATAAGGGTCTAGTTTTAATTTTCTACAGGTGTGAAACAGTATATGTTTTATAAGTCTTTGTCCATCTCTGTAGAGCCCTCCACAAGTTTATATGTATTTGTAGCTTGGGAAAGGAAATAAGAGTTAAATCAGGAAAGTTGGAGGCTATGGTTTATAGGGCTCATTTGAGACCCTTTTGGAAGGAATGTTAACTTTTTCCATCTGATGTACTACAGATGGCAGTCTTGGTACAGGAATTGAGTAGACTGCTATTGGATAGGAAACTTGTACTGATTCCTCCTGACTTTCCCCTGAAGACAAGGAGGGTGAAGTAGCCATGGGCATGAATCTGTGTGGGGTTTGCAATAAATATCTATTGACTGTGTATTTCTTATTTCTGTTGCCACAGGCAAATGAATGAAAGGATTTTTCCTTTCGTACTTTAGCTGTAACTAGATATTTTTCATTTTCTAAATCTTATTTTATTGTGAAGATTCTATAGAGAGGCTACAGTTACATGAATAAGGCAATGAGTACATTTCTGGTCAAGCATTGTTACCCCTTCCCTTGTTTTTTTCTACTATCCCTTCCCTTCCCTTCCACCTTTCCCCACCCAAAGTTGTAAAGTTCATTTCTAACATACTGTCCTATGGATATCATTGTTGCAACGGGTCGTCCTGTGTCCTTGTTTCAGCATTTTGTTATTTTGGTTCCCCTCCCTAAATTAGAAAAATGTATATACAACGTGCACGGTAACAAAGTCAAGTCAAAGTCAAAAGGGGATATATTGTAAGAATATACATAATATATTTAAAACAACAACAACAAATGAGCCCCAAAATATAGTAACTTGTTTATATACGACATTTAGTCTAAAACACCTTAGACATCTTATGTTTGCACTATTTCTTTTTTTTCTGCCAGTCCTGTGGTTTGAATTTGTGCACTCTACTGCTTAAGCCTCATAGTGCCACTTTGAGCTTTTTCTGAGTAGTATATCTTATATAGAGTGTGATAACTTTTCAGCCTGGGCAGGTTTCAAATAATGATCCTTAGATCTCAGCCTCTTGAATATCTAGGAGTACAAGCATGAGCCACCAGCACCTTGCTTGAATAATCCCACAGTTTTAACTACAGGTGTTTTCATATCCCCTACCAACTATGCTTCCTGATCCTTTTTTAAAGTTATCTCTAAATAGCTTATGGAGGATTTTGAGCATTGCTTAATCATTTTTTCACTTTCATTAGTATATACTAGTTGCACACTCAGAGGTTTGATGGAGCTACTTCCACACACACATATGATGTACTTGCTCATATTCACTCTGCCTTCCCAGTGTCCAGCCCATTAATTCAAGGCCCAGAACTACTGTACACATGCAAACATTCACTGACACTCTCAAACACACACATACACACACACACACACACACACACACACAGACAGCAGAACAATTAGCAAAGCATATAATGTGGACCAGGAACTGCAAGGAAACATGGGAAGGTAGATTGTCTTTTCCCAGTTTCTCTGCCTTCCTCCATTCTCTGCTTTTCCTTAGAACAATTCAAGCCTTACACAACTCACATCTGTCTGTTGTGAACAACCTGAGCCTGGATTCCAGTTTGCCATTCATAGGAAGCTGCCGTTGCTTGGATAGCTGGTCCTCAGAGTAAGCAGAGACTCTCAGGTCATGTTTTATTTTTCCATGTGTAGTGTGAATGCAGGCCCTGAGACCGTAAGCAGCATCTTGAAGTGTATTGACATCTGTGTTGAGCTACAAAACTCACCACAGAAAACAGCAAAGGAAGTGGGATGCAAAGTACAAATCCTGAACCAATGGGCCAATAGGTGACTGAGAGTCAATTTCCACATTACTGGAGTAAATACAAGGGCAAGTCCATTTGAAGAGGGGTCTCCAACCATTTCATAGGCCCACATGACATGTCTGGCAGAAAGCCACTTGTGTGTGTATGTGTGTGTGTGTGTGTGTGTGTGTGTGTGTGTGCCTGAAGGCTGGTCTGGGGCTCAGGCTCAGGCTGGGTGCTGCCTATGCGTTTTTTGCTCCAGCCTAGTGTTCTACCACCTCAGCCACAGCTCCACTTCTGGCTTTTTTGGTAGTTGATTGGAGATGAGAATCTGATGGACTTTCCTACCCAGGCAGGCTTCAACTGTGACCTTCAGATCCCAACCTCCTGAGAAGCTAGTATTAAAGTAGGGAGGCACTGGCACCTGTCAAGAAGCCTATTTTTTGGGGGGGCAGTTATCCGGTCGTGAGGCCTGAACTCTAGGCATGGGTGCTGTCCCTCAGCTCTTCAGCTCAAGGCTAGCACTATACCACTTGAACCACAGCGCCACTTTTGGCATTTTTTCTGCTTATGTGGTGCTGAGGAATCAAACCCAGGGCCTCAAGCATGCATGGCAAGTGCTCTACCACTGAGCCACCTACCCAACCCAAGGAAGCCTCCTAAATAACAGATCTATTCATAGGGAGACAGGAATTGCCTCAGTCCAAGAGATGGTGTTGAGTTTTCATGTATTAAAAGAATAATTACACTCAATAGCAAAGTATGAAGTAATATTGAAGGAAAGAAGGCAGCAAACTTTCATAAATCTGGGGTTGTGAAAGCCCATCTAACATAAAACTTTCATATAGGAATAAGAATAACATCTATGTGGCAACATTGAGGCTCACCCATGAGGTCACATGTACTGTTTGAAGCCCTGTTCTCACATATGTTTCCAGAAATCTGGGATTCTGCTCTGTAGAAGATGTTTCCCAGTCACACTGGTAATTCTCTTAGTTCTGTTTTTCACTTTTCATCCTTCATTCTTAGTATTATCCAAGTATCTTTTCCAATGCTGCTCCAGAAGATGCTTTCAATGTCACTGTAAGGATTCATTTAATAAGAGAAATATGTTTGAAGAACTTTAATACTTATATCAATAATATCATTACTAATAAAGATTAATATTTAAGAACTACTATAAGATCAATAAAACATGATTTGTAGCAGCTATGTGGCTTTGATATTAAAGCTGATAGCAGATATGTATTCCTAGACCATTATGGATCTGTAGTTTTTGCAATCTTACAATAAAAAAGTTCTTAAGAAAGAAAATGTCTTGATAATATAAGCAACCAAATAGTTGTTGAATAAGACATATATAATGAGGACTTCTGTTGAGCTGGTACAAACTGGTTCTTGCATCACCTCTCTGTTTTGAGAGACAGTCAGCGTTAAGTAGGGACACATGCTTCCAGATGACTAGATGACTGATCTGCCTGGCATTCACTGCATAAGTCCTATAACCAGTATAGGACAACCTTCAGAACAGTCTCCTTGTCTTTCAGATTCAAGCTCATTAGCAGCCTGATATCTGAGGATCACGGTTCAAAAGCACCCTGGGCAGCAAAGTCTGCAAGATTCTTATCTCCAGCTAACCACAAAAAAGCCACAGTGAGAGGTATAAACTGAGAAAAAGTAAAGGGGTGTAATTGTCCCACAAAAATGGATTCTTTACCTGACAACTGTTTAACTGACTTAACTGTTATCCCTCTGAACATCATCTTCCTAATAATATTTTTTAAGAAAAGGAAAGATGAGGCTGGGAAGGTGGCTCAGTGGTAGAGTGCGTGCCTTGCATGCATAAGGCCCTGGATTCAATTGCTCTATACCACTTAAGCAGAAACAATGCTGGAAATCACTCTGTGGCTCAAGTGGTTGAGACTAGCCTTCAGCTGAAGAGATGAGGGACAGCGCTCAAGCCTAGAATTCAGGCCCATAACTGGAGAAAAGGAACAAAGAAAAAGAAATAAAAAGGAAGAGAGTTGCTGCCAGGCTCTGTGGCCAATCTGCTAATCCTCGCTATTCATGAGGTTGAGGATCAGTGATTGAAGCCAACTTGGGCAGGAAAGCCTGTACGAATTCTATTTCCAATTATGTCCAAAAAACTAGAAGTAGAATTGTTGTTCCAGTGATGAAGTAGTAGCCTTGAGGTGAAAAAATAAACTTCAGGGATAGTGTCCATTTCCTGAGTGCAAGCCCCAGAACGGCACAGAAGAAAAGAAGAAAAGACATTATGAACTTGGTTTATCTGTAACTGTGATGCCTTTATTACAGACGATTATGGACTGAAACTCTGAACACGGCATACTAGGTCTGGCATTTTTGTGCACAAACTGTGTGCATAACCATCTTAACTCCTTTGCTATTCTATAGTTGCAGGTTTAATTATTTTCTCACCATGGAAGAGGCTTCAGTATTTACTTTCTCTAGAGTATCTGCTTCCTTGTCCTCTGCTCTTTACTCACTGACAGCAGTATTTTACCTGAGAACACAAGGAGGAGAATTGGCAAGACCTTGAAAGAATGGAAGTTGCTAGAAGTGGGTGAGACGCTTGAGATAATGCCCAGGACCAGGTCAGAATTTTTTTGAGACGACTTTCCATGGTGTGTCAATCTTTATCAATTTGCTGAGGGTACTTGGACATGAAGAGGAGGCCTCAATGCCTACTGGTGTCATTCAGACTACACAGATATAAGCCAGCTAATCATGCTCTCACTTTCCCAACATGGAGTTTTGGTCCCTGCGTGTCAAGGGAACTCAGGATCAAACATGGACAGCTATCCACACAACATCCAGTTGTGACCTCTACAATGTTACAGCATTGAAAGCAGTTCAGCATGAATCACATGGAGCTTGTCAATATTATTGAAGGGATGGGAAAGTGGTTCTATGTTGTATGGACCAAAGCAGAAAGATCACCATACAAGTTTCCTTTCAGAGACCCCACTTCTGTTCAATGGCCAAGAGAACATACATGAAACCCTCCAGAATGAGGAGGTATGTATACCCCAATGTTTCTAACCTGGACCCTTCACTGCATGATTTCCCAGAGCTTATGGAAAAAATGAAACTAAATCTCTCGAAGATCTGCAACTGAAGTCCCTCAGAGACCATTGCCTACATCTGTGAGGAGAGCATAGGAGTTAAAATGGCCTGTCAGAGAGGGGAATACCCACAGAGTGTCTTCGTGACATCTCAGGCATCCAGGATTCAGATAATTTGGGAGAGGTTATGAAAGCCTCTTTGGTGTGGATGGTGAAACATTGAAGTAGTTGGCACAGAGGATGGGAAAGCAAGTTGAAGAGTACATGGGTCCCATCAAGTCCCAAGATGGGCAGATCTACTATCAAGAGAGCTGGACATTGTGATGGATATGTTACATAACTGCTTTTGCTCATGGACAAGTCTTAGACACATGTTATACTAGAGCTACCCTGCTGTCTACTACCACAAATGCATGGAAGAGAGATAGAAAATTGATACAGTTGCTGACATCATCAAGATCATCCTCAGGAAGAACTTGATAGACATTATCATTTGATTGTGTGTCTGGGTGATGGATGGGGGGATGTTTATGTGTGGAAACTAGGGCTTAAACTTTGGGCCTGGACACTGCCCCTGAGCTTCTTTGGCTCAAGACTTGCACTATAGCTCTTAATCCATAGCTCCACTTCCAACTTTTGTGATATTTTATTGGAGAATCACAAGTACTTACTTACAAGATAAACTTTAATTTTGAGGTGATATGATTTTAAAGATGACATACTATACTATTATGCAAATGTAACAAATAAAAATGGGAGTCAAAAAGACACTCTAAGGACTATATAGGAGGTTTTATGAAAGCCGTGAAGTTATATCTAAAAAAGTGTTATTAGAGACTTAGACAACAGTGTTAAATTTCTTGTACCGGATAAAAGAATGCAGTCAGTTCTTTCTGTTTAAATGTTTAATATTATTTTTTCTCTTTTTACTGTGTTTGTAATGCATGCTATTAATATTAATATGTGTATTGGACTCAAGCTGAGCTGTTGAATCTAGAAAAGTTTTGAGAGGTTGAACATCACCTCAATAGTACTCTGAAAGATGACAGCTCGCCATGGAAGGGTTAAAGCACAGCTCCGGAGAGGGTTAAACTATTGCCCTTTCCATAGTACTTTAAAGGCCTTGAAACCTGGGAGATAAAAGAGAAGTCTCCTTTCTCAAAACAATAAGGGAACCAGTGTTACTCACTGTGGTGGCTCTGATTGTAATATTGATGCTTCAATTTTGCATGTATCCATGGTAACCTTCCCAGTGTGAATTCAAATAAATATGATTGCTTGTGTGACCTGGAGCCCAGGTGCCATTGAGCCTTGGTACTCTGGGTCCTCATTGATTTTGTTCTTTTTGTCTACACTTTTCTGTGTATTTTCTAATATTCTTCAGCTTGGTATCCAATTGCACTGCCTTGGGTTAAAATTAACATCAAATAAGAATATTCTTGAACTGTAAAAGATAAAAAGCTTACAAACTTTCTTATCCCAAGTGGATTCAAACCACAATCCTCAGAACTAAGCCTTCTGAGTAGCTAGGATTACAGGCATGGGCCCCTGGCAACCAGCATGCATAAGAACACTTGATGTCAGTGAGATCTTTCTTGGGGAATGTCTGCACATCTCAGTCCTCCTCAGCTCTCTTCCTTCCTGTTGCTCAAGCAGAGTCCAAAACTTTCACTCCTTTGTGTTCAAAATCCTTGAGGTTATTGAACTGACTTGCCCACCATGTACCTCCTTTCCGTAAATCAATAAAAGGTTTTACTCCTTACCATCGATTAATTTTATTAACTAAATTAACTGGGATCTACACAGAGGTGACATGTCCTTTTCTGGATTGCATCCTGTACACCTACGTTTTACTTTATCTAATAAAGTTAACATTACTTAACTTGTTTGATGCTTCTTACTTTTCCCATATTTACTCCTTCTCACCTCTCTTTCCCTTGCACAGAGGGAAGAAACATTTGGAATGGTGAAGAGTGTGTTTTTAGTCATTCTTTGAAAAGCTTTACCAATGGATCCTGATTTCCAATCCTGTGTAACTGGCCTATAAACTCTTGTTCTTTAATCTCTCCTCAGCTTACACAAATGACTAATTTTATCTAAAAAAGGCTATAGGAGATGAGTTTAGGAATTCGTTTCTGGTTATCAGTCAGGAATCCTTATTACCTGGTCACGGTGCATAAGTTGTTTCTGTTTCGTTTTTATTTGAATAGAACAAGCAGTGTGTACAATTACTAGCCGAAATAGACTTACAAGTATTTTTTTTAATTCAGGGATAGCAGGCTCTCCTATTTGAACCACAGATCAACTTCTGCCCCACTTTCTTTTCTTTTGGTGGTAAATAGGACAGTGTCCCACAAGAAGCCAAGGGAACTACACAGTATCCTTAAATCTGAGGACTGCAGTTCGCAGTCAGCCTGGACAGGAAAATCTATGAGCGTCTTATCTCCAACTAATCAGCAAAAAGTCAGAAGTGCAGCTGTGGCTGAAGTGGTACAGCAGCAACCTTGAGCATACAAAAAAGCTAAGTGAAAAACAGATGTAGCACCAAGAAAACCACAAAATATTTTTTTAAAAAGTGGAAGAGAGCACAAAGAGTCTATTAAAATGATAAAATGACCAAGAAACTGGTGGATCACACGTGTAATTCTACCTACTCAAAACACTGAAATTGAAGATCACCATTCCAAGCCAGCCAGGACAGGAAAGACCATTGTGTGTGTATGTGTGTGTGTGTGTGTGTGTGTGTGCATGAGTGTGCATGTGCCTTTCTGGGATATGAACTACAAGTATTTTTTTACCATTTCTGATCTTTTGGAGGTTAATTTGAGATAACAGTCTCCTGACGTTGAATCACAATCAGCACAATTCAGGACCCTATGTTAATCTCTATACTTACTTTCAGCTAACCACCAAAGCCAAAAACTGAACCAAAGTGCAACTGTTTTAGAGCATGCTATCCTTCAGCAAGATTGGTGAGGCCCTCAAAATAAGCCAGAGAACCAACAAATAAACAAGTGAATGTATGTGAAGAAGAAAAGAGTCAATGAGTTTTTAAAATATAGACATATACCTTTAATCCAATCTGAAATCTAAAGATCACAGTTGGAAGCCAGCCTGGGCAGGAAAGCCCAACTAACTTGAGTGTGCTAGGCATGGGCTAGAACCTGAGGGTTTTTGCTCAAGTTTAAAACTACTACTTACCGTCTCATGTGGATAATTGGAGATGAGACTGATGGCTTTCAAAGCCCAGACTGGATTTAAACTGTAATCCTTACATTTTAGGATACTGTGTAGTGCTATTGGTTTCCATGGGACTCTTATTGCCTATTAACCACCAAAAAAAAGATTGAAGTTAAGCTAAGGCTCAAGTAGTAGAGCCTGCTAGCTTTGAAATGAAAAACAAAATATCCAAAACAAAACAATCCTCAGAGAGAGTAACTAGGCCTTGAATTCAAGCCTCCGCCCCCACCCCCCAAAAAAAACCCCTCAGGAGTAGAGTTTTTGTTCTTGCTAGCTTTGAGCAAAAAAAATGACTCAAATGGTTTTTCTTTCTTGCTATTTTTCTTAACATATTTATATGATGATTTCTTCGTTGCTTTGCATGACCCTTCCCCATGGTATAACCCTGTTTCACTGTATGTGATGTTGTTATAATTTGTGGAGGGGAAGGGAAAAATTGTTTAAATAGGGATACAGGTGTACCCATTGCAACAATGAGATGTACAAGATGTTATGTCAAAAAAGAACTTTACAACTGTTGCCTGGGGCGGGGGGTGTGCGGGAATGGGAAAAGATGGGAAGGGGAAACAGAGGAGGCAACAATGCTTGATAAGAAATGTACTCATTACCTTGCTCAAGTAATTGTAACCCCTCTGTACAGTATTTTCACAATTAAAAAAAGCCAAAACTCTCATGGACAGTGAAGTCAGTGAAGTAGTGTGGCCTAAATGTAGAGCTTGTTAGTTTTGATCTAAAAAACAAGCCAGGTGCCTCTGGCTCATGTCTGTAATCCTCACTACTCAGGAAGCTTAGATCTGAGGATTACAATTGGAAGCCAGTCTAGGTTGAAACGTCCCCTGGTGACTGTTTTGTCCAACTAAGTAGAAGTAGTACTGTGGCTGAAAGTGGTAGTGTGCCTGCTTTGTCACTGAAAGCCGGTGCGTAGACACTGAGTTCAAGCCCTACAACTGAAAAAATCATTCAATAAATAAATTAATTAATTACTGAGTGTAAATGAGTATGCCCTAATAATAAAAGACATGAACTTTCAAAAAGGGGGAAGAGACAATCAAATAAATGAAAAGGTGCAAAAAGGAGTATATTGAAGCTTTATAAATAAAAATTGTAATCCTACCTGTTCAGAATGCTGATATCTGAGGATTGTGGTTCAAAGCCAGCCTGGGCAGGAGACATTTTACTGTGTTCAGTACTGAGGCTTGAACTTGCTATGCTTTGCTCATGGCTACAGGTCTACCTCTTCCTATGTGTAGGTGCTTATTAGATATAATTGTCTCATTGACTTTGTTGCCCAAGACTGGCTTTGAGCCATGATTCTCAAATTTCAGTCCTGTCTCTAATGCTCTTGGCTTGCTTTGATATTCTAATCTCCTATTAATCACAAAAGATGCAGAAGTTGAGCTATGGCTCAAGTAGTGAAACCAACTACCATTAAGGTAAAGGTAAATAAAACCTCAGGGAGAGTCATCATGACTTAATTTCAAGACTTAACAACCACCACTCAATTAAACAAAAAACAAACAAAAAAGAACCTCAGTCACAGTTACCTGAGTTTGAGCCCTAGAAGAGCTACAAAAAAGAGAAACAGCCTGTAGTTTACTGTGGCCAAAGTTGTAAAGCATGGTAGTTTCAAGAGGAAAGGAAAAACTGAGCATGAGAGCTAGTGCTTAAGAACAAATGACAAAAAAAGAAATAATAAATAACTGAAAAGGTGAAAGAAGAGGTAATTAAAGATTTCTAAATGTTGACTCACACTTATAATCCTGAAGGCTAAGGGCGTTGAAATCTGTAGATCATTGTTCAAAGCCATCTTGGGCAGGAAAGTCCATGAAATTTGCTTTACTGTGTTCAGTTGAGGGACTAAAAGTTGAAGTGTTTTGCTCATGGCTACAGGTCAAGTATCTTCTGCCTATTAGTGTTTGACTGGAGATAAGAGTCTCATGCACTTTCTTTCCAAGGCTGACTTTGAACTATAATCCTCCAATTTCAAGACTCTCTTTACTGTCCTGGACTACCCATGGGACACTTGCCTCATATTAACCACTTAAAAAAGGCAAAAGTTGAGCTGTGGCTAAAGTAGAATAGCCTTCAATTAAATAAGTAAATCAATAAAACCTCAGAAAGAGATAGGAGGGATGAGAGCGAAAGGCAGAACATCTTACAATAAGAAAAGGAAAGAAATGTAAATATCACCTGGAAGAAATAATTGTATTGTCAAAGCTTATAGAATTGTAGTGTCAAAGCTTACAGAATTCACAAAATTTAGACCATGATAATGACAATTTACCTTGTGAAGATTAAAATATATTTGTGACTTCAACTAAATATTACTTATCCACAATACTCTGCAATAAGAGAAATTTATGTAATCCCCTAGTCACAATAATAATATAAACCTCAGAAAGAGTCACTAGGAATTAATTTCAACCCCCAAATCAACAACCTTTCCCAACAAGGGCCACAAACAAAAGTATACTATGAGCAGGAGCTGAGTTTTCACGCTCTGAGCAAAAGAAAAATGAAGCAAAAAGTAGACAATGGTAGACCTATAGCCCAATAATAAAGCAAGCTATTTTTTAATTTTACTTTTTATATTTTGTGAACATACTGTACAGAGGGGTTACAATTACATGGGCAAGATAATGAGTACATTTCTTACCAAGCATTTCAGCCTCCTCCTTTGTTTACTCTTCACATCCCTTCCCAGCCTCCCCCCTGCCCTCCCACCGAATACTCCCCCCCCAGCACCAAAGTTGTAAAGTTCGTTTTCGACATGACAACTTGTACTTCTCATTGTTGCAACAGGTCCACCTGTATCCTTAAACGACTTGTTTTCCCCATCTCCTCCACAAATTATACCGACATCAAATATAGTGAAAGCAGGGGTTATACTGTGGGGGAGGGACATACAAAGCAACAAAGAAATAATCTTATAAATGCATTAGAAATAAATGAAAGAAAAAAATCATTAAAATACATATCTAAGGGTTCATTTTCCTCACATTACTTTATCTGTGGATAGAAGAAAACGTTACTGCATTGTTGGTGGGAGTGTAAACTTGTTCAACCAATTTGGAAAGCAGTATGGAGTTTCCTCAAAAGACTTCACATAGAGCTACCCTATGACCCAGCAATCCCACTTTTGGGAATTTACCAAATGTTTACAAACAAGACTACACTAAAGCTACCAGCACAAGTATGTTTACTGCAGCATTATTTACTGTAGCTAAGATATGAAACCAACCCAGATGACCATCAGTAGATGAATGGATCAAGAATATGTAGTATATATACACAATGGAATTCTGTGCCTCCATCAGAAAGAATGACATTGCCCCATTTGTTAGGAAATGGAAATACTTGGAAAAAATTATATTAAGTGAAGTAACCCAGGCCCAAAGAAACATAGGTCCCATGGTTTCCCTTATTTGCAATATCTAGTATATGTATGAGTCAAGCCAAAAAGGTCAGATAATGTGATGTGAGGAAAATGAACCCTTAGATATGTATTTTAATGCTTTTTTCTTTCATTCATTTGTTTCTAATGCATTTATAAGATTATCTCTTTGTTTCTTTGTATGTCCCTCCCCCACAGTATAACCCCTGTTTTCATTATATTTGATGTCAGTATAATTTGTGGAGGAGATGGGGAAAAACAAGTCGTTTAAGGATACAGGTGGACCTGTTGCAACAATGAGAAGTACAAGTTGTCATGTGGAAAACGAGCTTTACAACGTTGGTGCAGGAGGGGGGGAGGCTTGGGGGGAAGGCTGGGAAGGGATGTGAAGGGTAAACAAAGGAGGAGGCTGAAAAACCTGATAAGAAATGTACGCATTATCCTGCCCATGTAATTGTAACCCCTCTGTACAGTTCACAAAAAAATAAAATAAAATAAAATATTTTAAAAAAGATACAGCTTTGGCGATATCATCTCCATATAAGGCCACCTTCTTGTCATAGAATCCAAACAGAATATGGCATCATATAAGATGGAATATTCAAAAGAATCTAGAGGCCTTTTATCCAGCCAGATCGCAGAGATTAACAAAACTAAAATACCACCAATTTCTGTGCTTTTTTAATTTAGAAAATGTAATCATTTTTCACAAATATATTAGTGTCGACAGGACATGGGTTTCTATAGTTACTTTAAAATGCATTGTTCGGACAGTTAACGTCCTAGGCCATAATACACTTCTCTTTCCATCTCAGTTTTAGGAAATACTAAAGGATGAGCACAGCATTGACTGCACTGGAAACTACTATGGAAACAGCAGCTTACAGCTGCAGAGTATCGAGGTATATTACATTGAGGCACCTGGTGATGGTCTCCCATCTGGCTTCCCATACCATGGCAGACTAATTCCCCGAGGAAAACTAATGACAAGGAAGGAGTTGGTGCCTTTCTAAGGGCAGTATTGTAGGTTGAATTTGGGTCCTTCATCTTGTAAGTCAAGTGCTGTATCCACGGGAGCCACACAACCAGATATCTTAATTTTTGAGTATACTCTTGGGAATTTCCCCAGGACACCTTATATGTGAATTCCCCCTACCTCCACTTGCTGACGAGCTACAACTGGATTTTGTTTTGTCGGTCATGAGGCTTGAACTTTGAACGTAGGCACTGTCCACCAACTCTTCAGCTCAAGACAAGTGGCACTACCAATTAATCCACAGTGCCACTTCCAGTTTTCTGGTGGTTTATTGGAGATAAGAGCCTTGCTGGTTTTCATGCCCTGCCTGACTTTGAACCATCATCCTCCATCTCAGCTTCCTGAGTAGCTAGGATTATAGGCATGACCCCATTTTACGTCATTAAAAAAGAGACTGCCTAAATATGTATTCTAAAACAATTGATAAAATATAATTTAAATACAATCCAAGATAAGGACTCAAATGTTTTTCTTTCTAACATATTTATAAGAAGATTTCTCTGTTGCTTTGTATGTATCTCCCTCATGGTATAACCCTGTTTTCATTGGATGTGATGTTGGTATAATTTGTGGACGGGAAGGGAAAAATCAAACTGTTTAAAAAGGTATACAGGTGGACCCATTCCAACAATGAGATGTTCAAGACGTTATGTAGAAAACGAACTTTACAGCTTTGGCATTTGGGGGGAAGGAATGGGAAAGGGTGGAAGGGGAACAAAGGAGAAGGCAACAATGCTCAATAAGAAATGTACTCATTACCTTGTTCATGTAATTTTAACCCCTCTGTATGGTATTTTCAAAATAAAAAATTGTAAAAAAACAAATACAATCCAATGCCGTTTTATTGTGTGCTAGTCATCCTTCTAAGCTCAAGATGTTGGCACTGACCATGAACTTCTTTTGCTAAAGGCTAATGTTCTACCACTTAAGTCACATCTCCACTACCAACTATTTTGGCTAATTTCTTGGAGATGAGAGTCTCCCAGACTTTCCTCCCTCAGCTGGCTTCAATTTGCGATCCTAAATTCTCAGACCTTTGAGTCGCTAGAATTACATGCTTCAGCAACCAGAGTCCAGTTACATTGCCCTCTTTAAAATACAGATTGCATTTCTAAAAAAATATTTTTAATTCAAAATTTAAAATTTTTTTGGGGGTCCGGATCTGGGGCCTGAACTCTGGGCCTGGATGCTGTCACTGAGCTCTTCAGCTCAAGGCTATTGTTCTACCACTTGGACCACAGCACCACTTGTGGCTTTTTACTTTTTGCTTATGTGCTGCTGAGGAATCGAACGCAAGGCCTCATGCATGCAAGGCAAGCGTTCTACCACTCAGCCACCTTCCCACCCCCAATTTTAAAATTTTAAAGAGGGATGTTCAGTCACTAATATGCATGAGAATATTCCAAATTACAAAGCATAAATAAATTGTCTCACCCTGAAATCTATAACACTTCTGGTCTTGAGCATTTTGAATATAAATACTTAGCTAACAATAAATTCTTTTTAAGGTTTTAAAGTAAGAAAGCATTCTTCTGATGTAGAAAAACTAATGTGTAAACATTGTTTTAAATGATTAATATTATCTTTCCTAATACAGACAACCTAACTGAAGTCTACAGATTCGATTTTGAGTTGTTGTAGCAGTCAATGTAAAGTTCATTTAATTTTATATTAAGAGTTTCCATTCTACATTAGTGTATAAAAACAGAATCATGGGAAATTGGCTTTCCTGTGTAATAAACCAATGAACAAGTTCAAACAAAAGGATAAACCTATTTAATTTATTTGATTTATGGATCTACATTTTGGGATGTTCTCACGTTGATATTTTTGTGACTATTGTTTAAGTAACGTCTAAGATTCAATCTTTTAGTTCCTTGGTAGAACGTGGTTGTGGGGATTGTGTCACTCCTATGAACAATATTTTAGGTTGTGTCTTTATTAGATCCTGTATATCCAGCAAAATGGCCAGTTTTCTTTATGTGAATGTTTAGAAAAGGGGGCATTTTCAAACTGGTATTTTATCATTTTAACTGATGTCCATTTGGCCAACTCAGGTTAAATGGCTAATTGCAAGTAATTGCCCAAGTTTCCTCTGAGTATTTGAATACAGGGATATGTGCTATTTAAAAACCATTATTGTAACATTATAAGACAAGAAATATATATTGTGTATATTTTCCCCAGGAAAGACTTATACTTGAATTCCCCCTACATCTACTTGCTGAATAGCCACACTTGGGTCTTTTATTTTTGTCGGACATGGGGCTTGAACTCTGGGGCTAGGCATTGTCCCTCAACTCTTCAGCTCAAGGCAAGCAGCTCTACCACTTGAGCCACAGTGCCATTTCTGGTTTTCTGTTAGTTTATTGGAGATAAGAGTCTCATGGTCTTTTCCTGCCCAGGCTGGCTTAGAACAGCGATCCTCTGATCTCAGGCTCCAGAGTAGCTAGGATTACATTCATGAGCCACTGTTGCCTGGCACCCGTCTCATTTTCTTGAGAAAGCTAATTGGGTAAGGGAAAGGATAGTGGGATAACAACAAAGGGAGGGGTAACAATTTTTGAGAAGTAATGTAATTTCTTTACTCATGTAACTGTAACTCCTATATGCAGCACATTTACATTAAAATAAAATTAACAAAAAAAACCAAAAGGTTCTTGCTTATAGGCGCTGGTGACTCACGCCTGTAATGCTAGCTACTCAGGAGGCTGAGATCTGAGGATCAGAGTTCAAAGCCAGCCTGGACAGGAAAGTCCCTGAGATTCTTATCTCCAATAAATCACTCAAAAAAACTGTAAGTGGGGCTGTGGCTCAAGCGATAAAGTGCTAGTCTTGAGCTGAAGAGCTAAGGGACAGTGCCTAGGCCCAGAGTTCAGCCCCATGACCAACAAAAAAAAGTGGTTCTCATCTTTCTTTTGCCCTGTTAGGCTCAAACCCTGATGCTCATCTTTGCCTCCTGAGTAGCTGAGAATTTGGCCACCATGCTCAAACAAAGGAATGAATATTCATGGAAATACACAACTGCAAATGGTAAAGTTGCTGAAACCTTTTGTATGTTGATTCATGCTCAAGATTTCTTTTGTTTTTCCATGTCCCAAATGCTGTAATTTCTGTAATAAATGCTGAGAGGCACTTAGAATCATAAGCTCTTCCCCTAAGATCCTTGTCAAATATAGGTATGTCAACTCTTGTTCCCACAGGCAACAAATAAGTTCCTAGGGACATCATGGTGGACCTAGAGCCTGGAACCTTAGTCTCTGCCCAGAGCTTCAGGGCAGACAACTTCATATTTGGCATGTCATAATGGTCCATGGGTCCTAACATCAAGGCACCCCAGTTCCCATTGCTGGACAGAGCATTTATCCATCTAGATATCATCCACACATAACCCACCTATTCCAGTCTATGGGAGTCATGCCCCTGGCCACCCAAACAGCTCAGATCAGTGCCACTCTGCAAGCCCTCCATGACAGAGCAGCCTCTGAAGGGAAAGAACAGCCAGCAGAGATAACCTCCAGCAAGGTTTCAGGGCATCTGATCATTTCAAAGGCCTGACAATAACAGGGAACCACTTCAGAACACCAGAAATGAAAACACAGCAACGTGTGAGCAAGGTGCAGACAAGTGCTTTCAGCTTAGCTTCCCTCTGACCTCATTGTGATCCTGTCCCTCCTGTGAAAGTAAGTACATTTCCAGTATTGAGGCAGGGTTTGTTTTTCATTTCTAGAAGTACTTAGTTGGGTTAAAATGTATCTTCCTCTACATTGTCTTTACTTACTTTACAACCTGTGTGATTTTTAGAGTCCCAGAAACATTGAAAACATTTCCTTTATTTCACCAAATTGTATCTAAAAGGATAGCAGTGTTTGCTCAGAAGAGTCCTGGATGAGATGGAGTTCACTGAGGACGAGAGAAATATAAATGACCTAGTGTCTGAGTACCAGCAGTGACAAGATTCCACAGTTGGTGAAGAGGGGGAATTTGAAGAAGACTTGGTGGAGGAAGAGGTTTAAGCCTTCCCATTGCTAGCAGTGCAACGGGAGTGCCAGAGTTTGTCTACTACTTCTCAATTGAATGGTACTAACCTGAGCACTTGTTATCCTGTAGTGCGGTCCTTGCTGGATATCATCAGGCCTACCCTTGTCTGTCATGAACTCACTTACAGTGAATGTCAACAAGTGGCTTTATTTTTTTGGGGGGAGTCCAGTCGTGGGGCCTGAACTCTGGGCTTGGGCGCTGTCCCTCAGCTTTTCAGCTCAAGGTTAGCACTTTACCACTTGAGCCACAGCACCACTTCCAGCTTTTTTTTCTGCTTATGTGGTGCTGAGGATCAAACCCAGGGCCTCATGCATGCAAGGCAAGTGCTCTACCACTGAGCCACCTTCCCAGCCCAACATGTGGATTTCTTTTAAATAGGATTGTTAAAAAAAACATTTATATAAATAGTAATTGAAGTGGACCCTGAGATGGGGCTGAAGTTGGTATGATTCCATATTGAGCTAGGTCTTTGTTTTAGGGATTTTAGACTTGGTTGGCTTACTTCATGGAATGAAGAAAATCCATCTGGTCCCCCTCCCTTTAACAACCTAACCTACCATTGATCAGTTAAAGACTAACCCATAAAACAGGTTGTAATCTGGCTCCAACTGGTGACACCACTTGCTTACCATAAACACTGCCTTTTGCACATGCTTACGTTAAACGCTGCCTATTGGCCACCTGTGTGTGGTCTGGTATGACTGTACAATCCTTTGTTTGTGTTATGATCCCAATGGTCAACTGAGGGTGACCAGGCTTAACCTCATAGGTTTTTGCCTTTAAAAACCAAAGAATGGAGCCACTAGGGGTCGCAGTATCAGCTCCCGATCCTGTGCTGTGGCCCTTACTGGTCACAGTAGGAACTTCCTCAATAGAGTTGCATCTTTGTTAACAAGATTGTGGTGGTGGGCTCTGTCACTGCGGACGACTAGGTGGGTTTGCCTGCCTGAGTAGGGGTCTTACTACTACATTTAATGGGGGATCATCCAGGATAGAGTTCTTAGCTGCTCCAACCTGAGGGGGATTGAAGTCCCAGGCATGGAAGACAGTGTGTGGGCACTCAGCTGATGGAGAGAATTTCTGAGAAAATCCTCAATGTAAGCGCAGTCGACCTAGATAACGAAGTCTCCAGAATGAGGTCAAAAGTCGAATGAGACTGGAAGTAACAGAGTCCCCTCCAGCCAAGGAGGTCCAGGGACTCCTGGACTCCTCAATTCCACCAGTCTTAGCAGTCCTAGTTGGATGAGGGCTTGCTTGTGGAGAAAATAGGTTGAGAGAAAAAGTAACTTTTGATTTTGGGATCCCTCCTCATTCTGTGTATAACCGTTTATGTCTGTGTCTCATTGTGCTTTTCCTTTTGATTGCCATGTTTGTAATTGGATTTACTTTATTGGAAAAATATGGGACAAAGTGAGTCCACTCCTGGGACATCCCTAGACCTTGTCCTACTTTATTTTAAGTATTTCAAAAAACAAACAAACAAACAAAAATCCCTGCTAGTTCTACTTTTGTAACTTGCTTCTTTGTCAACTATGAAACTGACTCTGGTCACTGCAAGTGGCTCCAGTTAGATCTCAGCCTCAGGCCTTGGCCGAGGGTGTGTGAGCATGGGGACAACCTGCCAATCTGAGGGGACTTCTTTCTCTTGACCCAAGATGACAGGGAATTCTCCTCCGTCTTACAAGGCCCCTGGGTCAATGTTTGCAGGAATCTAAAAGAAATATCCTCCAGAGGTGAGTAGACGGGGTTCGAGTCCCTTGGTGAGTGAATGGTGGTGAGATATTGCTGCATTCACTGAGATCTGATTTTGTCTTTGTGGCCACTTATCTGTCTTGTTTACTTTGGTGTGTTTTCTGTTCTATGTTTTCTGAGGTAGAGAAGTTCTGGGTGAGAGTTACAGGCTCACTCAGCAGACTCTGGATTCAGCTTCCTGAGTGGGAGCACCACAGAGTTCTGGTAAGGATGAGATGGGGCCAATTAGTCCCCAACTCAGCCTTTGGTTCTTCTCTTGTCCTGTTTTAGAATTGGTACTAGTTTTAAATGTGGATCCTTGGTTTTTGTGTTTGTGTTTGTGTTATTTATTTGAACATCTCTGGGAGAATAAAAGTTCCAGCCTCCAGCTCGGCTTAATCAGACTTGCTTTATCCCCCTCTGTGAGGCATGGATATTTGATGGACTAGCTTGGTCTCCATCAAGCCTCAGACTGAATTTTCTCCCTATGGAGGCTGCCTGAGAGGAGGGTGTAAACTACTGTGAGCCTGGTTGAGAAACATTCAGCTGGTCCTGTTTAGTTTCAGGTGACCCCCCCCGCCTTCCTCCAACTAAAGTTATTCAAAAGATTATTTGGTGAGATGCCTTAGGAAACATTCAAGCCCTGGGAAAATGAAGCTCAACAAAGGTGTTAAAAAAAGGAAAATCTTGTCTTAAATACTTGTTATCTGAAGATTTTAGAAATTTTACGTACAAATGATGTGAATTTTTGTGCACTTTAAGATCAGTGTGAGTATGTTTTTTATGAGTGTGAACATGTTCAAGATAAGAATTGTCAGCATATCATAACAATTGGGTATGTTTAACTTTAAAATTCAAAAGGTTATGAGGTTTGGATATTACCAAATATTTTGAAGAATCTTCAAAAAAGCTTAAAATGCTTTTTAAGAATTAACTTGAAAATAAAAAATCTGGTATTTTGAAATCTAATATTATAAAATGCACAAAGCTGTTTACACTGTAATCAAGTTATCTGGCTTAACAAAAATGTATTGGCTGTTTGAGATTTAGTTCCCTTGGTTAAAATTTGGGGATAAATATTGGAAATACAAATATAAAGGTTAGTTTAACACTGTCAAAGATGTTACCTGTACTGTCTGTTTAAAACTGTGTATTTCATTCAAGAACCAAGAGAAAAGAAAGGGGAAAACTTAGAAGCCAACAGAAGACCTATCTTTAGGGGTGAGGCAGAAATGCAGTTCAGCTGGTCATACATGTTGGGACAGGTTCGGGGGGGAGTCCACAAATGGTGAGAGGGGACCTGGAAGGAGTCCATGCATTGGGAAAGATGGCAAACTGGCACAAACACAGTTCATCGAACCCTAAAGATTCAGATTGGGTGTGTACCCATTCCATAGGAGGGGTCAAGTGGCCCATCTTTGTTCTATCCCTTTTCCTGTAGCTAGACACTGGAAACATGATGGTAAAAATTAGTGTTGTGATGATCTGATTAGTATTCCTTAAACTGCTCTTTGGATGTTTTAAAATTAAGTTTAAAGAGGTGTTAAAAAGAGGATTAAAATTTTATTTGTATAATGTGAATTGCTTTCAATAATCTTCTACAATTAGGATATGTTTTTAAAAGTCATAAAGGTGTTAAGTCTAGCTTCTTGCTACAGTCATGGTGATTGTAATTCTTGCATTAGGGAAAATGTATCATTTGTGTTTAAAAGTTTTATTGTATATCTGTTTTAAAACAAGCAGCCAAGAGACAATGAGTGACACTTGGCCTCAAGATTTCAAGGGATCTTTTGCGAAATGCAAATGAAAACTAAAGTATAAAGTATTAAAAGAGATTGATAAGAGGCTTAAAAAAGTAGGAATTGATTTTTGGATATAAAGTTTAAAAGTAAAATCATTCTGAACATTTGCCCCAAAGTGCACAAAGGAAAAATTAGGATTACCAAAATAATTTTGCTATTCCAGTTTGCTCTTATGTTTGTTTGTTTGTTTAACAGTTTCCAGCAAGCCCAGCGAAAAGCAAAGAGGATTTTACAAGTTTGTCAGTTGTAACTCTGGCTCTTAATAAGTTCCAGGTAAGAGCATGCTTAAAAGTACTTCTATGTTGACAACCTTGAGGCTTTTAATTGGAGTAAAGTGGTCTTTTAGTTTAAAAAGGGATACAGGTGGACCCATTGCAACAATGAGATGTACAAATCATTATGTCGACAAGGGGGGTGGGGCAGATGGGTAGGAGATGGGAAGGGGAAACAAAGGAGGCAACAATGCTTGATAAGAAATGTACTCATTTTCTTGCTCATGTAATTGTAACTCCTCTGTACGGTATTTTCACAATAACATATATATGTATATATACATATATATGTATATATACATATATAATATATATACATATATATGTATATATATACATATACATACATACATACATATATATATATATATATATATATATGTATATAAGTCCCTATGAGACTGTCACCTCTAATCAACTAACACAGTGCTGAAATTGCAAGCAGAGTGGCTTTGGGACTCAAAGTGGCAGACTGCTAGCCTTGAGCTGGAGAGCTGAAGGACAGCAATCAGGACCCATGTTCAAGTCCAGCAACCAGCTAAGGGAAATGCAAATGAGGGATTTATCTCAGTGTGGAGAAGACACTATTGGGACAAAATCAATGGAAGAGCATCCAGAGGCAGTAAGCCACTGTTTGGATGGCAGAAATAATGTCAGATCCTAGAGTCATTTGTGCATGGCCCTTCACAAATTGGTCAGAGCCAGGAGTTCATGAGAAGATAGTTTATAAGCATTCCTAATGTCCATGACTCTACCTTGTAAGGGACATTAACTTGTCAATCCTCTGTGATAGTAGTAAAGAGCTAAAGTTATTCATTGTGAGGGATAATTTAATTCCCAAGTCCTGGATGTGCTAAAAGCCCTAATTGGCATTAACTGAGCTGACACCAGCTTCATGAAATTCATCTGTCCAAAAAAATGGGGGGATTATAAAACTGAGTGTGTTTCTATTGACATCTCTCTAAAGGACTGCACAGATAACTTAGGCATTGTAGGATCATGAGAGATCACATTCGTAAGTCATCCAGAAAGATGCTTTTGCAAACCAGAGTGTTAAAAAAGCTACACTGCTGTAGCTGGAGAAATGGTCTGTGCAGTTTTCAAAAGTTAAAATATTGTTCTTAATGACATCTCACCCTAGTAGCCTCTTTGTAAAATAAGCTAAGCTTATAAGTTCCTGGCAAGGTAGGATCAACGCCCCTCAAGTCAGCTTGCAGAACTTACCGAAGATGGACCTTCGCCCATAAACCCCCTTTTAAGATCAAGAGTCCAGAGTCCATTTTGGAAAAATGAGGCAAAATATATAAAATAATTATTATTATTACTTTTTAGAAAAAGGTATAAAGAATAGTGTCAACAGGTGTGCAAGGGTGGAGACTGCATCTGTCAGAGATGATTACATCTAAGCCTTCTGTGTCTGTTTACCAAAATATCTGATTAGTAAAAAGTTTGTCATTTTGGTAAATTATCCTATGCTATTGTCTAAACAGTATTAAAAACCAACGGGGCCACAGCCTGCCAAGCCTATGTAATGTATCCTTAACCAGTCTTTGTAGGAATTTGCAACCCAGCACGAGTGTGACAGTCCTTTGGAGCCACTGAAAAAACCCTGCTGCTGCTACAGCCTGACAGTCACCTGGAGAAAATCTACATAGTTACCCTGACCACCTCCACTGTGGAAGACGTAGACTGAACTCCTGTCTTATTTCATCACCTGAGACTGCATTCCAGTTGAAAGCTGCTAAAACTAAGATCTTGTGGGACATTCTAACCTGGACTACCCTGAGTAGCAGTGAACAGCTAAGTACCTGTACCCTCTTGAGTTCAAGCAGTTAATCTGATAGCATCTAATAGATTACAAAACCCACCATTTCTAAAAAGAAGTTGATTATATGTGTATGTAGAGGAGCTCAGTATGACCCCTGCTGTTAGGCTCAGATGAAGTGTTGCTCAAGCAAGGCAAGAGGCTTCTCAACATACAGACAACACTTGTCACCATCTAAGCAGTAATAGCTGAACCCCATTAGAACGCCATCCCTCTTATTGTTCTCCTCCCTGATATTTTCAAAACTTTCCATAAATGTGTACAGACTTGCAGCATCCAGTGCTGTGGAAGGAAGGGTTGTTTCTGTTAAGCATGCTGCTGCCTTCTAAAATTACAGAATCTGAAGGAACAGTGGAGAAGCATGGATCCCACTGCAAAAGAACTCTAACAAAATTAAAGCTTCTTTCTAACAATGAAATTTTGGGACATTGCAGTTTCCTATAGGCAGACTTACTGACTTACACACAGGAGGACGAATGTGCATGTTCTGTGCAAAAGTTCTATCTGTTTTTGCCACCACTATGTCCTCCTCCACAATGTGGTGGCTCAGATTGGACTTCATACTTGGAAGTTCTTTCAAAGTTAGAGTTCAGGCAGCCAGTGACTTTTCTAGTTCCTGCATTTAAACATAAGAAAGATGATTTAAAGGAAACCTTAAATCAAGCTGCTGCTGTTCTCACACATATAAGCAATTCCTTTGATTAGACTCAAGTCAAGGAAAGGCACCTTAGGAATGAGAAACAGCCCTGGCCTCTTGAAGACCTACCTTGGTGGTCAGCATGAAACCAAGTTGCTCTGAAAGGAACATTTATTCCTGCTCCCCTTTTCATTGCTTCAGTTATCTCCTTAATGTTTAAGTAACTCACTCTGATATAAAATATAGGTCACCACTTCAATTTAGAGGACAGTGAAGTTAATATTTACTTGAAATTTATTTAATAATGTTATATATATATATATATTTAAAAGTTGATAAATAGGTAACATCTCCTTTTAATAAAACTAAAATGAAAAATGTATTGAAGTAGTCATCAATTACAATTTCTCTTCAACAGTCATTATTTTTAGGCTAACTTTCTAAATGAAAGAGTGTAAGACTTTTTACAAATATAATTAGTGCAGATACATCAGCCAAAGTTCCATCTGGGTTTGATACTTTTCTTTGTGGTGGCTATTACGAAAAGTAGGAAGCTATCCATAGTGATACCTGGGATTATTTAGTGATACCTGGGATTATTTTGTGCTCTATTTATTTTAATTTTTTGTGCTGATCCTGGGACTTGCACTCATTGCGTGAGATCAAGGCTATGACTTTAAAACTTGGGCCACAGTTCTACATCCAACCTTTTGCTTGTTAGTTGCAAATAAGACTCAGACATTCTGTCATTGGGCCCAACATTAAACCGAGGTAATTTGTCTCACCCTCCAAAGTATCAAGGATTATAAACATGAGCCACTGTTAGTCATATTATGTGTTTTTTAAAGAATCTGTGAATAATAATAATAGAAAACTATTACTATTATTAAAGGCTCAAACCTGTACTCCCAGCTATTTCAGACCTAAGATATATAGGATCATGGTTTAAAGTTTGACTGGTCAGACAAATCAGAGTGTTATTTTTTAACCCGTTGGCCCCAGGGTTTAAATTCAGGCCTAGGCACTGTATATCAGTTGTTTTTCATTAAGGCTAGTGCTCTACCCCTAGAGCCACAGTGACACTTGCAGCTTTTCCTGAATAGTTTATTAGAGGGAAGAGGTAAGGAGACTGCATAGTCTGGCTTTGAACTGCCATCCAAAAACTAATCCTTCAAAATAGCAAAATAGTGATGCTTACCTTCAATTAAGCAGCAAAAACCCCCCTGAAGATATGGCTCATATCTTCAGTGCTGTAATGTCAACCTTGCTTGGAAAAAGTTATAGAAATTCAAGACTTAGTGTTGGTACATTTGTACACAGAAGCATGAACATACATACATACATAAAAAGGTCCTATACATAATTCTATGGGATGAAAAAAGAGGTAAAAATGCTGGGAAGATGGCTCAAAAATATTAATTTAAATTAGGACAAAAATAAATAATTTCAATTGTTAAAAAAAATACTACCACAGCCGGGTGGCAGTGGCTCATACATGTAATCCTAGCTACCCAGGAGGCTGAGATCTGAGGATTTCAGTTCAACTCCAGGCTGGGAAGGAAAAGCCCATGAGACTCTTATCTCCAAGCAACCATGCAGAAAACAGACGTGGCACTGTAACTAAATGGTGGAGCACTAGCCTTGACATGAAGAGCTGAGGGATAGCACCCAGGCCCAGAGTTCAAGCCTCCTGACCAAGAAAAACAAACAAACCAAAAATCTGCCATAGCTAATTGCGACTTAGGTGGTAGAGTGCTTCCTTCCCATATAGAGGTATGAGTTTAATCCCTAGTGTTGTTCATACCAAAACGACCCAAGAAAAGCACACTAAGAACTATATAACAAAAAATACAGCTTACATTGTAAAGAAAATTAAAACTTAGAAAAATAATTGAATAGAGCTAAAAGGAGAACCATGGCTCAATTGTTAGCAGCAATACACAGCATCAAGTAGGTATTAATTTCCATCAAAACAATCTAGACATTGAACTCAATACTATGATAAGTCTACACAGCAATTTGTATAGATTGGAGGCACCATCAATTAGGAAAAATAAGCCTTGAGGAATGGCAGACAGGAACTCAAAAAGAAACAAGACATTTAGAAACATGCAAGCATATCTTCTTTGCTTCTAAATACACCCTGAGAAACAACAGGCTGCATTCCTCATTTTAAGGATAAACATCTGTTGTGTGGCAAAATGTATTTTTTCCTGGAAGACATATACTAAAGAGTGAGTCGCCAAATAAATAATCAAAAATTCAAAAGTTTAACACCAAGAGTGAAAAAGACAAAGATAAACAATTACCTGCATGACTTTATGACAGACTTTGCTTTATCAGAGAAACTCCCCTGATGTCAAACAGCTCTATGCTTCTCTCTGTGACAGCACAAACATACTGAGTGTGCTTCTATCTGTCTGCTGCTGTTTGTTTGCTTGCTTACTCAATAAAGCTATGCCAACTTTTCTTGCCATGGTGACTTCTCTGGAAATTCTTATTCCCTAACCAAAGTCAAGGACCTTAAGTAAAGAGAACCTAATTCTGGAGGGAAACTTTTAAAAGCCTCACCTAGACCCAGTGACTGTTGCTTCAAATACTTAAGAGCTGGGTGGGAGTGTAGCTCAGTGCTAGAGCACTTGCCATCCACGCAGAAGACCTGGGTTTTGTCTCCAACAATAGAGGAAGGGGGGATTGTGAAAGATCAAAGACCCAAAGAATGAGGAAGAACAAGTGTGGACACATCACACCTGAAATGAAAATTTGTCACACTGAAACACAGTAATCAAGACAGTCTGATATTAAAGCTGAAGAAACACACTAAGTAAATAGTAGAGAAAAAAGAACCAAACCAACCTGGGAACTTCAGATCAGATACTAGATTATGCAATAAACAGCCACTAGGATAGCTAGCTATCTATATGAATAAATACAAAGTACACCATCACTTAAATCCTTTTCAAACAATTCCTAAAACAAATAACGACCGAAAGGTAGAAAACAACTCATGGAATTTTAAAGAATAACAAGTGAGTGTTTTAAGAATGGAAAATTATTTCCCAAAGGAAATATAAATAGGAAAATATCAACAAATTTGTGTATATTACAACTTAATATCTATTATTCAGTAAGTGAGGGCAAGAGATAAAAAGCCAAGTTCTCTTAAGATCGAAGACATACCTCACAACACCTGTACTAAAATTAGGTTCCTACAGTTCAGGAAAGAAGAAGAACCACTTACGTGGATCAATGGAATAGAATTAAACCTCAGAAATGAACACACAGATCTATAGCCACCTAATCTTCGATAAGGGAGATAAAAAATAGAATGAAAGAAAGACTGCATCTTCACTAAATGGCAAAATTGGTTAATCACCTGTAGAAAACTAAAGCTATATCTGAATATATCACCCTGCAACATAATCACCTCCAAATGAATCAAAGGCCTCAGAATCCGAGCAGACAAACAAAAACATTAAAGTAGGGAATAGGAGAAACACTAATTCTTCTTGACACAGGTCAAAATTTTCTTAAAGAGACCCTGAAACACAACAAATCAAAGAAAGGTCGCACAAATGGGATTGCATGAAGCTGTACAGACTCTAAATGGCAAATCACATATAGCTACCAAGATCAATAGGAAGCCCACGTATTGGGAGATCTTCACTAGCCATACAACCGAGAAGAGCCTCATATCTAAAATATACTTGGAGCTCAAAAAATTAAATTGCCCAACAACAAATAGTCAAAGAAACAACTGCCCAATAAATAAGTGGGCTAAAGACTTAAAGAGAAACTTCTCTAAGGAGGAAGTAACAATGGCCAATAGACACATGAAAAAATACTCAACCTCTCTAGACATAAAGAAATGAAAACAACATTAAGATTCCACCTCACCACAGTTTGAATGGCTATAATGAAGAACTCTGACGGAGGCATAGAATTGCATTGTTTATATATACCACATTTTCTTGATCCATTCATCTACTGAGGGGCATCTGGTTTGGTTGCATATCTTAGCTATGGTAAATAATGTTGCAATAAACATACTTGTGCTGGTAGCTTTAGTATGGTCTTATTTGTGATCATTCAGGTAAATGCCCAAAAGTAGGATTGCTGGGTAACAGGGGAGCTCTAGGTGCAGTTTTTTTCAGGAACTTCCATACTACTTTCCAAACTGATTGAATATGTGTACACTCCCACCAACAATTGCCCCATATTTTTAGTGAACATACTTTATTCTCCTCTTGTATTTGCTCTATACCTTGTTTTAAAAAGTTATGAAGTTCACAGCTTTATACCAAAATGTAAGAAGACTAGGCTTATTTGTTTATAAACATTTTTGCAGTCAGGTGTCATCTGAATTGTTCCTTCGAATCCATACTCAATACTGAAGAAAAAAATCAAAAACCAAGGGTACTGGAGTAGAGTGGTGCTGTGGCTCAAGTGGTAGAGTGCTAGCCTTTAGCTCAAGAGCTCAGGGACATTGCCCAGGCCCAGAGTTCAGGCTCTATGACTGACAAAAAAATAAAAAAAAGAAATCAAGTTCATCAGTATTTTGAGGCTGGGAAGTGCCTCAGTGGTATAGCGCTTGCTGTGCATGCCAGAGTCCCTGTGTTCGATTCCTCAGCACCACATAATCAAAAAGAAAAAAGCCGGAAGTCGTACTGTGGCTCAAGTGGTAGAGCTCTAGTCTTGAGCTGAACACCTGAGGGACAGCGCCCAGGCCCAGAGTTCAGGCTCCATGACCGGACCCCCCCCAAAAAAAAGGGTGGATGGACCCGACTGAGCAAGTGTGGAAGTGCTTTGGGCTCCTCCAAATTCCATGTGAGAGTGGATGTGTGCCCCTCCTCTAAACCAAAAACCCCTGCTTCCCACAGAGTAGCTGACTTCACCTACTGCCCTAAATGTGTGGTCCTGCTGAGCCGCATGGTGACTAGGTTTTCCCAGATTTGCTCTGAATTCAAGGTTGTAATGAAGCTGAACTGGAATCAAAATGAGGTCGAAAGAGGAAAGGCTGTTGAAGACATTTCTCCTATTAAGAGAAATACTGCCTCATTTTTTAGGGAATGGGAAGACTTGGAAAAAATTATATTAAGTGAAGTAAGCCAGGTCCAAAGAAAGATAGGTCCCATGGATTGCCTTACTTACAATAAATAGAATATGTCTGAGACAAGCCGAAGCGGTCCGACAAGTTGACGTTAGTCTAAATGAATCCCAAGATAAGGACTCAAATGTTTTTTTTTTTACTATTGTTTCTAACATATTTAAATGATGATTTCTTTGTTGCTTTGTATTTCCCTCCCCCATGGTATAAACCCTGTTTTCCCTGTAGTTGATGTTGGTATAATTTGTGGAGGGGAAGGGTAAAAAAATTGTTTAAATAGGGATACAGGTGGGTCCATTGCAACAATGAGATGTACAAGATGTTATGTCGAAAAACGAACTTTACAACTTTGGGGGGCCAGGGAGGGAGATGGGAAGAAAGGGTTAGTGAGGTGAAACAAAGGAGGAGGCAACAATGCTTGATATGAAATGTACTCATTACCTTTCTCTTGTCATTGTTACCCCTCTGTACGGAATTTTCACAATATAAAAAACTTATTTAATACAAAAAAGAACTCTAACAACAAATGCTGGTGGGGATGTGCCCAGAAGGGAGCCCTACTGCATTTTGGGTGGGAGTGTAAACTTGTTCAACCACTTTGGAAAGTAACATGGAGGCTCCTCAAAAAACTCCACATAGCGCTCCTCTATGACCCAGCAATCCCATTTTTGGGCATTTACCCAAACGATCACATACAAAGCCATACTAAGGTTACCAGCACAACGATATTTATCACAGCATTTTTAACATATGTAAGATATAGAAGCAGCCCAGGTGCTCCTCAGTAGAAGAATGGATCATGAAAATGTGGTATATACATACAATGGAATTATATGCCTCCATCAGGAAGAATGACATAGCCCAATTTGTTAGGAAAGGGCAAGATTTGTTAAAAAAATTATGTTAAGTGAAGTAAGTGAGGCCCACAGAAACATAGTTCCCATGGTTTACAATAATTAGTATATGTCTAGGACAAGTAGAAAACGTCAGAAGCTATGTTCTTATGATCGGATAAGATGAAAGTAAGCGAAATGCACCCCAAGATTGGGACAGATGTTTTTTTTCCTCTTAATGCTATTTTTTTCTAACATACCTATATGGTACCATGTGATTTTTTTTGTTGCTTTGTATGTCCCTCCGCCACGGTCTATCCCATTTCACTGTATTTGATGTTGGTATAATTTGGGGAAGGGAAGGGAAAAAATCAAAACGTTTAATAAGGGATACAACTTGACCCATTGTAATAATGAGATGTACAAAACATTGTTGAAAAATAAACTTTACAATTTAGGCAGGGGTTAGGGATGTATAGTTGTGGAAATGGGAGGGAAGGGATGGTAGGGGAAAAACAAAGGAGGAGGCAACAATGCTTGATGAGAAATGTACTCATGTACATTTCTTTCTTGATAAGAAATGTACTCATGTACATTTCTTTCTTGATAAGAAATGTACTCATTACCTTGTTCATGTCATTGTTACTCTTCTGTATGGTGTTTTCATAATATACAAAACTTATTAATATAAAAAGGAACTCTAATAACAGATGCTGCAAGGGATGTGCCCTCATGTAATTGTAAACCCTTTCTCATGTAATTGTCAACAATCTCTACAGAATTAAAAAAAGTAAAGTAAAAGAGTTCATCATGCTCTGTAGCAGGTGGATCACTGGTTTGGAAGGAGAGAATCTTTGCAGGCTCTAAGCCCATAACCCAGGGCAATGCAGTCTATAGCCTGGAAGGGAAGCCTGAAATACTCTGTGTATGGCCTTTCTTCCCTTGGAACCACAATTTAACAGGAAGAGGCAAATGTGTGTACCTCAAGCTTGGGTATGCACAGTTACAATCACATACAACCCCCCCCCGGGGATTATTTCCCAGAAACCAGGAAGAAGGCCCACTTGCTGCAAAATTGGTGTATCTGGGATGAGAGTAACTGGGACTACTGGTAGGAACCAGCAAGATGGCAGTCCACAAATTGAAGAACAGGTAACTGGGCTCCACCTCAGGGCAGTCTGCAAGACCTGGCCTTACTTCTCCTAGGTCTAATGTAGCACCTGCCTGGCCACTCTGGCACAACCTGCATACATTCCAGTAAACACATGCATTCATGCATAAAATCCCTTACCAGCAATTTGTTCCCTCAATGGTAGAGTGTAAGGGCACCCACTTATGTCAGAAGGGACAGGAGTGTTGGTTGGGGAGGACAGTAGCATCCACAGTTCCAGTACTATAACCTTGGGATACACAGACCATGATGGAGAAAGCAAGTTGTGGAGGGGAGAAACTCCAAGATCTGGCCACACTTCTCTTGGTCCTGTTGAGCACCTCTAGTTCAATCTGGCATCATGTCTGTGTGTTCGTATGAATATATACACAGGGGCACAACCCTTCTCCCAAGATCAGTTTCTAAGTAGGGCTGATGTGGTCCACTTACCTCGAAACCAGGGCATGTGGGATGGCACCATCACTTGGAAACAGACCAGAAAGATGGAAGCGTACCAGGTGAGGATGAAGAGGTCCATAGGCAGAACCTCCTTGTTGCAGTTGAAGCTGTAGTGGGTTGTTGATTGTGGCAGCATCCCCAGCTCTTGTCCCATAATCCCCAGACAAACAGGCCACAGCCAAGAGAGGAGGTGGAACAGATGTTATAGAAGCCTCAGAAGAGGGGGTGGAACCAAATTTTCTCACAACAGGGCTGTTCTGAAATTTCTCCCACAGGGGTCAGGGGAGAAATTACAAAACAAGGAATGAAGGAGAGGGGCTCATGTACCTTATGGGGTCCTCTGAAGATAGCTCCCACAGCTAGGCCCACTTTGAGCAGGAAGGTCATATGGTGAAGCTGAAGATCCATCAGGCTCCCCTAGTATCTGTGCCAAGCATAACACCAGTTGAGAGAGGGAGGCAAGGGCTGCAACTCCAACCCCATAAATGCCAGTGAACATGGGGAAAACAAGGAACCCGAAACTCTACAAGTCATAGCTGGGAAGGGATGCTGAGAAAACTCTGAGCCAGGACCTTCCTTCTCTGCGGCCACCACAACTGGATTCAGACCAGTCTGTCACCATTTCTGTGTGTTGTATGTGGACACATGTATGTTCCTTCACCTGAACATATTTTCCCACAGGAGGGGCTGAGCCAGGAGATGGACAGAGAGGTGGGTGGGTGGGGCACTAGGGTCAAGAGGTGAGTGGGGATAAGGGTGGGCAGGGAGAGGGGGACCAGCTGGGAGGAGTTAGGCCCCACTTACATTGATTCAGGACTGCTCAGGGATGGCTCCTGCCGATGGCCCCAAAACTGACCAGGAAAGTAGAGGTCCCACATAGTCATGATAAAGAGGAACCAACATTAGCTCCAGTACCAACAGATGTAGGGGAACTGAGCATCCAAATGTGCTACAAGGTCAAAGGTGTAATGGTGGACAGGGAAGACTCTGATTCCCTGCTTTCCTTCTCCAACGACTGTGTTGCCTTGGTTCAGTCCAATAGCATCGTCTACTTACGTGCATGCCACACACATCCCTTCACACAGGAAGGGGTGGGAGGCGGAATGGTGGGAATGGGTGGCAGGGGATGTAAGGGATGGGGATGGAGTGGGGGAAGCAAAGGGTAAGGCAGGCACTTGGGTGGGGAAGCATGATTTGGGGTGGACAGGGGAAACAATTGGTTTTGGGAAGGTGAAGGACGGTGTGGGGTTGCTGATGGGAAGGGGGATAATGAGGAAGGGGACCCCAGTGGAGAACCTAGCAATAGAAAGTGGAGAAGAAGAGGGATTCAGCTCACTTAACACTTAAGAGCCCTGTCCTAGGGATGGCTCCTGCTGGGTGGCAGAGGAGAGAATGGAGAAGAGGACAATGGAGAAGAGGACAATGGAAGGGGGCGAGAGGAGGGGGACGCACTACATTGAATCTGGGTCTTTGGTGGTGGCTCCAGCAGTTAACTGCACAGTGTCCTTGAAAGTGGAGGTTGGCTGGCTGGTGATGCCTAAGAGGCACTGGGGGGACCATGTCTCTGCAACAGATGCAGCACCAGTTAGGAGAGGCAACAGCTTTCTCAGCTCCAATGCCTCCAGAAGTTGCTTCATAACAATCGGTGACTACTGAGGGCATGATCAAGAGGGGATGGGGGTGACTTCTAAGTCCCAATCTTCCTTCTATGGAGGAGGTTCATTCCTTCACCCACAAATCTTCCTACACAGAGAAGAGTGGGGCCGGGTTGAGGATGAGGTTCACACCATCGGTGGTGGAGAGGAGGAGATTGGGTGGAGTTGGGCCCCGTTACCTTGAACCTGGGTCTTCTATGGTTGTCTTTGGCAGAAGGGTCCCAACACCCCTAACCCAACTAAGGTTTGTGGGGCACTGGAGGGCCAAAGAACTGTGCAGGGGTGGCCCATGTGTTGAGGGGACAGGGGTGGGGGTGCCGAGTGGTGGTCGAAGTGGGATTCTGGCAGGGATATTGGGACCCAGGAAGAAGGGATGGGCCACTTCAGTTGAAACCGGGCTGAGATTGGAGGCTTCCATAGAGGAGCAGAGAAGAAAATGCAATAGAGAGGGGTTTAGGGAGGGGAGCTCTCTCTCACCTCAAATCAGGGTCATCATGGGATGGTGCCCACAGCTAGGCCCACACTGAATAGGAAGATGGAGGTCCACACAATGAAGCCAAATATCCCTCATGAAGGCACAGAACTGGTTGAGGAGATGGATGTGAGGTCTGTATCTCCAGCCCCACACCACCAGTGAACTCAGGTAAATCAGAGAACCCTGGGGCTGTCCAGGCTTAGCCAGGCTTAGCTAGGAATGGAGGAGGATCAGAGTCTGACCTGGGCCTTCCTTCTCTGTGGCAGCCATAGCTCATGTTTGGAACATTCTGGCACCTGGCATTATGTAGTAAGTGCTGGACATCCCCTTTCCCATGCCTGTGTTCACACGGAAGGGGAGGGCAAGGCAGTGAAGGCTGTGAGATGGGTGGGTCAGGAGAATGAATGAAGCACTGAGGGGTGTCTGACATCAAGAAGGGGATTGATCCAAAATAGGGGATAGAGCACATAGCAGGGTGGTAGGCTGGGAAAATATGGGAAGGTAATGGGCAAGGTACGTATCAGAGTGGAGGAGTGAGTAGGGAAGCAAGAAAAGTGGTTGGGTCCACTTAACAGAAACAGTGATGTCCAGTAGAGTTCTCTCCTTGTGCTGTGTGCTGTGCTCATCTGTGAGGGGTAAGTCCAGCCTACTAGAGTCCCTATGCCCCAAAATATAGACTAAAGGAATGAAACTCCATCTAACTATTCACCTGGCAGGGGCAAAACTCTCTGGCACCCTGGGAAAAGGTTTGTAGTGAAGACCAACTGATAGAATAGCCCATATCTGGGGTAACAGATTCATATTACCTATACCCATGAGACATAGTTAATGTATAAAATGCACTTCTTTCTTTTTTTTTTCTTTTCCTTTCTGTTTTTTCTCTTCCTTTTTTTACGTCTATGTTGTTCCACAACTGGGGCTTGAACACAGCTTCTAGGGCGTACAAAAATTCATTGCCCAAGGGTCTATTATTCTTCACCTCCTAGACCTCCATCTTCCTGGTCATTGTCAGCCCAGGTGCGGGTACCCTGGTCAGACGTCCTTACCAGCCTTCCTTCTCCCCATTTTCCCTCCCTCATCTCTCAATACACTGTAGTCAATCACAGTCTTTATGGTTTGGTTTCTTCAGTTTTGATTGCTTGAGGTTTGACTGGTCCAGATATAACACACTTGTTAGCTATGGCAGGTGCCAGGGGAGGCCTTTCTTCTTCTTCTTTTCCTAACACATCCCAGGAGAGTTGTCTGTGTTTCAGGAGTTTAAATTGAATTACTTTCCACTTTCTGGACTTTGCCTCCTGATTTTGTATCTTCTTTTGTATTAATGAGGATTGAACCCAGGACATTTCATTAGCAGTGAAGAACTCTCAATGAACTATAAACCAGCACCAGAACATCTTTTTTAAATTCTCCTTACATCTGAGTGTAAGATGGAAAGAAAATGGTATATTCCACTGTATTGGAATGTTTCAATTTTTTAGGTTTTGAGTAATCTAGTTAGACACAGTCATAGTCTAGAAACAGAAATGTTAGTAGAAACTGATATAGAAATAGAAATGTTGGTAGAAACTGGTTAAGAAAGGCTTTTCCTCACTATATAGCTGTTGACCGATACAACATATCCTTGGAAACTTAATGATGATGCCTTCAACATCTACTCATCAGGAACATAAGTTCATCTCAAGTGAGTTTGCTGTGGTCTGAACCTCCCCTCAGGTTCCTCCTTTTCTATCTTGCATGCTACATTCCATACTAGCAATATCACCATGCTCACTCTGACTGTTTAGATTTGTTGAAAGGTTGTGAGTTAATGTATATGTCATCCTAGACATCTTAACATTGAGTAACATGAGGAACTTCACCACAAAAGAGATCAATTCAGTTGCATTGATGATTTAAGATAAATTTTCATATCTTGACCACCTTTTTTAGTTTTTAGGCCAAACACTTTATTTAACTTGAACCAAAATGATCTTATAATAGGGTTTCCAAATCCAAACACGAAGTTCCTTTGCTTAAGGCAGAATGAAGTATGCCAGCCAATATATTCCCAGAATTTTTACCTGTGTTTTGACCATGCAAAAAATTTAATTTTGGTCATGAGGATTGAACTCTGGGCCTAGGCACTGTCCCTCAGTGATTCAGCCCAAGACTGGTGTTCACTTGAGCCACAGCTCCACTTCCAACTTTCAGGTGATAAGAGTCTCACGGACTTTTCAGCATGGGCTGTCTTTGTACCACAATCTCATATCTCCGCCTCATGATTAGCTTGGATTACAGGTGTGAGCCACCCACGCTTGGCAATCATGTAAAAGTTTTAACCATAATTGAAAATGCTTATGTATTTTTTGCAAAAATGTATTTCTTAAAAATAAATATATTTATAAAAATACATTTTTAAATTCTCATGCACATTTCCCATTAGGCAGTTCAGATGATATTAATCTGAATTGTTGTCAGATTAATTTGTGTATATGTGTGATGGTGTTTGAGTTTGAAGTTTGGCCCTGGGTGCTGTCCTCTGTCCTAACCACCCTTTTGATTTTGCTTGCTCAAGGTTAGCTCCCTCCCACTTGAGCCACAGCTTCCAGCTTTTTGTTTTTCAGTTGGAGATAAGAGTCTCTTTTTTTCCTGTCTGTGATTGTTTTCAACCATGATTCTCAGATCTCAGCCTCCAGAGTAATCCACTTACATTTAAATCAAGTGATCTACTGAGTGTTTCCCTGTCCTCTTTTGTGAAAGTACACCCCCCTCAGCATCAAAGATAGAAGAACAATCTAAAAGTTGTTATGATATTACAAATCCAAAGAAGATACTTGATATATTTATTATAAATGCTAAGATAAAAAATTTGGGGATGATGAAAGACAGAGTCTTTTTAGTGTCATTTTTGAAAAGTGAAGAAAATATTCAGAGCATTCCTAGATAAAGGGAATAAAGTAGACCGGTTTTCATGGAGTATTAATGATAAGAACAGTCGTTTTTGGTGTAATTATTGTAACTACTTGAAACAGTTTCAAAGTACAGATACTCAGGTATATTTTCGGTGTAGTAATCATTTTGGAACTCAACCAAAAACAAATCCTCAAAGAAACAACTGCCAATGAATAAGAGGGCGAAAGACTTAAAGAGAAACTTCTCTGATGAAGAAAGAAGGATGGACAATAGACACATGAAGAAATGTTCAACATCCCTTGCCATAAAAGAAATGCAAATCAAAACAACATTGAGATATCACCTCACTCAAGTTAGAACGGCAAAAATCAAGAACTCTAACAACAACAGATGCTGGTGGGGATGTGGACAGAAAGGAACCTTACTTCATTGTTGGTGGGAATGTAAACTTGTTCAACCACTTTGGAAAGCAGTATAGAGGTTCCTCAAAAGACTTCACATAGAACTCCCCTATGACCCAGCAATCCCACTTTTGGGCATTTACCCAAATGTTGACAAACAAGACCACACGAAAGCTACCAGCACAACTATGTTTATTGCAGCATTATTTACCATAGCTAAGATATGGAACCAACCCAGATGCCCCTCAGTAGATGAATGGATCAAGCAAATGTGGTGTATATACACAATGGAATTCTATGCCTCCATCAGAAAGAATGACATTGCCCCATTTGTTAGGAAATGAATTCTAAAATTCTTTGTTTTCCTCAGCATTTTCAGTTTGTCCTAAACAGCTATCTCATTTGAAAATACACCTTGGTACCAGGGGTCTTCTGTAGTTATTTTACATTTCAGGAAAGTAATTTTAATTTTAAAAAAATCTGAGAAGCTAATAATGATAATAATTTTCTGATGTCCTTCACATTCCTCCAAATTTAATTATATTGGTTTAATAGGCTATTAGTATATTTATTGGTTATTAAGTTTGATTGTGATTTTGGTTTTTGTACTGGTATTGGGGCTTGAAATCATTGGGTTGGCCTGTCACTAATCCAGCATTGATGGCTCATTCCTGTAATGATGGCTACTCAGGAGGCTGAGATCTGTGGATCAAGGTTCAAAGCCAGACTGGGCAGGAAAAATCATGATGCTCTTGTCTTCAATTCATGACTAAAAAGCCAAAAGTGGAGTATGGCTCAAGTGGTAGAGCACCAAGCTTGAGCAAAGAGCTAAAGTGCAGTTATGTGTAGTTCCTGCCAAGGGTTTTGCTCTCTTTGAAGGGTGAGTTCCTTTTCTTTCCAGGTATACCTGAACATTTCACAGCTGTAAAATGTCATTGCAAACTTGCTTCTTCTCTTCTCACCATTAGTGAGTTTGTTGGTAGCCTGCATTGTTCTAAGGAAAATGGAATATTCTAGAAATTTCCATGGGATGTTTATTGACATAGGTCAGAGTTTATAGTTCTTTGGGATATGATATCTCTATGGAAGTCCAAAGATATCTTTAAGTACTTTGTCCAAATGAGACAGGAATTGAAAACACTTTACATTTTTTAGTTTTAATCAGTCTCATATTGATTTGGGATATAGGAATTTTAAATGCTGCATTCAACTAATTTCATTTGTAGGAAAAGTGACAGAAAGGAATGTAGCTGACGATATAGCATATGTTTTCCCTTTGATTAGTTAAGAAGTTTAATTTAAACTAAGATACAAATCCAATTTCTGTAATTAATTAGACTAAATTAGTAGGAAATTTACTTTGTTTGCAGTAACAATTACAATATGATATATAGAAAATTGTGTGGCCAACACATTTGTGTAGTTGTGTAGTTAGATATTTTTATGGTGGTGTTATAGAATTTTAATACATTACTTCAACACAAGGAAAAAGTTTGAGAGATGTTGGAGCTTTACACAGAGTAGAGAAAATACCAAGTGGGCTTCAACAAATGTTTTCATTTTTCTATTCATTTTCGTGGTTTTATTTTTGTGTGTGTGTGTATGTGCTGGTATTTGAGTGTCAACTTAGGGTCTTGTGCTTTTGCTTATCTTTTCCCTTAAGGTTGGTGCCCAACTACTTAAGCCATACCACCATTTCCAGGTTTTTGTTAGTTATTGGCAATATGAATATCAGAGACGTTGCTGCTTGATATCCCTTTAAATCTGGATCCTCAGATATCAGTCACCTATGTAGCTGGGATTATAGGTGTGAGGCACCAGCATTCTGAGAGATGCATTTATTTTGTCATGTTATGTGGCAAATTACCACAAATTTATTTGTTCATCCATTGAATACCAAATATTGTAGGTTAGAAGTTTGGGCTGGTAGTTTGGGTGTGGTTTGTCTATAGCAGCTGCTCTGTTTCTAGCAGAGGGCCAACAGGCTAGTCTCTCATGGAATATGGCGATTTCTTACAAGCTTAAGGGATGCCTGGTTGGATGTAGGTCCTGTGGTTGTGAGACTGTGGTTTCTGCTTTCTGGTCACCTATCATACAGTCACTGTTGTCAGCTACTAGACGTCCCCATACTTTCTTTTTTTTGGGGGGGTCCAGTCGTGGGGCCTGAACTCTGGGCCTGGGCGCTGTCCTTCAGCTCTTTAGCTCAAGGCTAGCGCTCTACCACTTGAGCTACAGTGCCAGTTATGGCTTTTTTCTTTTTACTTATGTGGTGCAGAGGAATCGAACCCAGGGCCTTGAGCATGCAAAGCAAGTGCTCTACCACTGAGCCACCTTCCCAGCCCCCCCATACTTTCTTGACAAACATATTCTCCTTACTGCTTGATTCATTCTGTTGGCGTCATTGACTTCTAGAAAGGCCTTAATTTGCACTCACTCTTTGGAAATAACTTATACCCAACTCTTGTGGGAACCAATTACGTTTGTAGAATCTCTTTAATTTTGTTTTCTACCAGAGCATATTGTGGGATGAGATCCTGGCCAGACTGGAAGATAAAAGACTTCTCAAGGGTCTGAGTTGTTGCGTATCACCTGATACATATGAAAAGCTATTTATTAGCTGGGCACTGGGGCTATTTGGAGGATGAGATCTGAGGCTGTCGGCTCAAAGCCATCCCGGGCAGGAAAGTCCAAGAGACTATTATGTCCAATAAACTCAGAAAACTGGAAGTGGCACTGTGGGGCTCAAGTGTTAGAGGACTCGCCTTCAGCTGAAGAGGTGAAGGACAGTGCCCAAGGTCCAGAGTTCAAGCCCACGGCTGAAAAAAATGTGGAAAAGGGTTTTTATTATTCTATCCTCAATTTCAGATACTAGTAATGTTGAGTTATTGTTTGACTTTGGCCAATGAAGTGTGAAATTTAAGATCATTCCTTAGGTTGAGTGGAAAATAATTTGGCAGTTATAGGGAATGAAAAATACGAGTTAAACAGGATATATTCAAGAGCAGTGGCAGTAGGTTCAGTGATGGGACAGAGGTAAACATGTTAGACATATTTTATACAGAACATGTGGCTGTGAATGTGGGTTAGTGTTAGAGTTCTTGCTTAGCATGAATGAAGCCCTGGGTTCAATTAATCAGTATCACATAAACAGAAAAAGCCAGAAGTAGCGCTGTGCGTAGGGTGCTAGCCTTGTGCAAAGAAGCAGCTCAGTAACAGTGCCCAGGACCTGAGTTCATTCCCCAAGACTGCCAAAAAATAAAAAAGAACATGTTAATAATGCATTTGGGAGGAATCCAGAAGCAAATTCCACGCTGAATTTTTCCTCTATTTCAAAATTAAGACATCATTCCAGAGAGAAAAATGGGGCATAAAACTGGTCCAGAAAGAACATATCTTATGAAGAAATGCAAGAGTTTTTTACTGCAATTCTCCTGTAGAGATTATCCATTAGATATAATGGTGACTTTTTATAGCACAATAGCTCATTGTAATAGCACAAGTGCTAGCTGGAGATTTTGTACGGGTACTGGTTCTGAGCCTTAATAAGACTCTAGTTGCTATTCCTATATTTGTGCTCAAGAATACTACTATATTACTTAAGCCAGAGCTCTATTTTTGACTTTTTTGGTGATTAATTGGAGAAAAGAGTGTCATGTACTTTTCCTGGCTCACCTGGCTTAACAATGTTATCCCCAAATCTCAGCATTCTGAAGAGCTAAGAATATAGTTGAGAACCACTTGCACGAAAAGAAGCATTTCTTTTTTAATAATACAGATTCTTTAGGAATACTCACCCTCAGTGATAAGTAAATCACAAAGAACAGTTCAAAGAACAGTTCCTGTGAATATGCACACACACACACACACACACACACACACACACACACATAAACAAAACCACATAAGCATCTCAGGAGTCTGTATCTCTTTCCCCAAAAGAATTGCATATTCTAAGGGGCAAACTGTGGTGTCACAGGCCTGTAAATCCAGATATTGGGATATAGAAGTATAGGAGGATTGGGTACTGAGGGTGGCTTGATTGGAGTTAGCACAAGACCCTATATGAAAAGCAAACTAAAAAATAAAAAGGGTTGGGAGCATGCAGGCTCAACTGGTACCATATCTGCCTAGTAAGTGTAAGGCCCTCAGTTTAATCCTCAGTTCCATGAAAACATAAAAAGAATAGCATCTAAGTTCATTTGGTCATTTAACAAAATAATTGAAGCTGTATACTTCATAAGGAATAAAAGGTCTATTTCATTCGCATTAGCAGTGGCTGGAAAGTCTAAATCACATGATAGCACATGGGATAAGTTCCCCTAGGTGCATCATATCACAGAGCATCTCCGCATCATGGCATGTGCTAGAATGACAAGGAGTAAGGGGCATAGGTTGATTTCAAAAACTTAACAGTGACACTGTTAGTCCCTTCAGAATTGATGAGATGGCATTAATCCATTTATGACTGAAACTTCTCTTAAAAGTTCCACCTCCTTATATTGCTACATTGAGAAGTTAAGCTTCAGTGTGAATTTTGATGGTGACAGACCATCACCATGCTTCTGACAGAAGCAAGTGAGACCATTGGAAGCTGAGGACATTCATACAACTAGGCACCTGGGACAATTACTTCTATCTCATTGATTCTGATATTTGCTGTATTTGGGGCCATCTCACAGCCAGGATGCAACAAGTACATGTCTGTTCCATGCGCCAGCTTCAGTTATGCTGACTGTGATATAAACTGCTAGACAATACGGAGAACAAGGATGGAGATGGGCACAAAAATAGAGGTTTGACATTCTTCATGATAATTAACATTAATAGATTTATGTAAGTAAGTCATTAGAAAGCTCTATGTCATTACAAAATACTTACATAGAGCCATTTAATAACTACTATATTACCTGGAATGATTCCTTGTAGAGCAGCCTGTTTACACAAAATACACACACCCCTCTGAACACAAAAGATGGAAAAGAAAACAAGTACTGGCCTAAAAAATTAATTGTCAACCTCAGAGTCAAACGGATACCTTAAAAACATTACTGGAAGAAATAGGAGAAACCCTAGGTCTCCTTGGCACAGGTCGAAATGTTCTTAATAGAGACCCAGAAACACAACTTCAAAGAATGCTTGCGATTGCATGAAAGTTCAGAGCTTCTGCATGGCATAAGACATAGCTAGCAAAATCAATAGAAATCCTATGGATTAGGAGAAGGTCTTCTCTAGCCATACAACAGACAAGGGTTTCATATCTAAAATATGCTTGGAACTCAAAAAATGAAATCCCCCAACAACAAATCAGAACTACCTGATAAAAGTGAAACTTCTCTGAAGAGTAAATAACAATGGCCAATAGACACATGAAGAAATGTTCATGAAGAAATGTTCAACTTCTCCAGCCCTAAAAGAAATGCAAATCAATACAACATTGAGATTCAAACTTACACCAACAGATGCTGGAGGGGATATGGCCAAAAGGAAACCAAAGGAAACCCTACTGCATTGTTGGTGGGAGTGTAAAACTTGTTCAGCCACATTTGAAAGCAGTATGGAGGTTCCTCAAAAGTCTCTACATAGAGTTCCCCTATGATCCAGCAATCCCACTTTCGGGCATTTACACAAATGATCATACTAAAGTTACCAGCACAAGTATGTTTATTGCAGCATAATTTAACATAGCTAAGATATGGAACCAATCCAGATGCCCCTCAGTAGATGAATGGATCAAGAAAATATGATATATATGCACATATATACATATATGAATTCTATGTCTTCATCAGAAAGAATGATATCTTCCAATTTCTTAGGAAATGGAAAGACTTGGAAAAAATATGTCAAGTCAAGTAAGTCATGCCCAAAGAAACAGGTCCCATGGTATAGCTTATTTACAATAACTAGTACATGACTAGGACAAGCAGAAAAATTCCAAATCTATGTACATGTGATCAGATACGATGAAGTTAAGTGAAATGAACCCCAAGATAGGGACACAAGTGGTTTTTCCTTTCTTGCTATTTTTTCTAATGTATTTATAAGGTACCATGTGATTTTTGTTGCGTTGTAGGTTCCTCCCGCAGAGTAAAACCCCTGTATTCACTGTATTTGATTCTGGTGCCTTGCATCTTGTATATACACTTCTCTAATTTGGGATGTTAAGGGAAAACAGAAAATGCTTAAATAGATATACAGGTTGACCCATTGTAAAAATGCGATGTACAAGACACTACGTTAAAAACGAACTTTTCAACTTCAGAGGTAGGTGGAGTAGTTGTGGAGGTGGGAGGGAAGGGATGGTGGAGAAAAACAAAGGAGGAGGCAACAATGCTTGGTAGGAAATGTACTCGTTATCTTGTACATTTAACTGTAACCCCTCTATACAGTATTTTTACAATAAAAGAAGTACAAAAATTAATTTAGTGTATGGTTATGGGTTAGTATTAGGACTTGAACTTATGGGCCTTCCACTTACTTTCACACTTCCAACTGATATCTATATCTGTCTTTAATTTTTTATTAATCTTTTTTCAAGGAAAAATCGAATAACAGTGTCACCTAATTATTGTATAAAATCAATTTTGGAAATTTTACACTGTTAAGTGATATTTGTTACATTCTACTCTCTTCAAGTTTCTAGTATTTCTTGTAAGTTAAAGACAGGCACTCTGCTGCATTCATTAGGAAATCTTTTGCCTGGTTCTGGTCTATAATACCAGCTCCTAAGGAGGCTCAGATGAGGAGAATGTTGGCTTGAAGCAAAAGCAGAGAATTCCATGAAACTGCATCTCCAAAATTATACATATTTATTCACATATAATTATATGTAATATATTTAATATGTAATATATTTGTGAGATATATACATATATACATACTATATATCTGCAGGAGATGGGCACACTGACAAAATAGAAGGCAATTATTTAATTTCAGTGCTGTCATTCTGCTTTGGCATTTTTTTAAATAAAAAATAGATGACCATGATTTCTTTTAATGTCCTGTCCAATATCATTTTGTTAATACCAGGCAGGCTGTACCTCATGTCACACATGAGTGCAAGAATAATAGGGATTAGTGCATTACATATTGACTCATCAGGACATAAGAAACATTCCTCAACTTGGTTGAGCCAATCTCCATTTTTTTCTATACTGTGCCTCTGCTTTGGGTCTGCAGTTTACAGTTTCAATATGATATTTTGTTTCTTTGGGTACAGGTGAATGGAGAAATATATGTGACGTCCAAGACAATTACCTGTATCTGGCTAAAATTCATATATTCAAATGGAAAATTTGCTATCCTCATAGAATATAAATGAGACTCTCAAGCACCAGATGTCCACTTTGTACCCACTGTAATTTTCATGCAGAAATATTTTATAGGGACAAAATTAATATACGGAATATGTCCTTCTGGGGAAATCCTTATGCTTATACCAAAATCATTGACCTTCACATTGCCTTTGTCATCCAACACGATGTTGTTGGGTTTAATGTCTCAGTGTTCATTTCTATATTCGTTAAAGTAATGCACAGTCCTCAAAATCTGTCTGAACAATCATCTGACTTCATTCTTGAATAAGTGGTAAGATTTTCACATTTATGTTAGAAGGTCTCTGGATTTCCAGTTCCACTGCAAGGTATAGGTGCTCATCCTTCTCCCTCACCTGGTATGACCTGATCATGTGTGGGTGATAGAAAATCTTAATAATGTCCATCTCATTTAAAATATTTTTGTGGGTCCTGGAGCTTGATATCTGGGCCTGGGCACTGTAACTGAGCTCTTCAGCTTAAGGCTAGCACTCTACCACTTGAGCTACAGCATCACTTCTGGCTTTTGCTGTTTATGTGGTGCTGAGGAAATGAACTCAGGCCTCATGCATGCAAGGCAAACATCTAACACTGAGCCACCTTCACAGCCTCTCCATCTCATTTTTAATCTGAAAATTGTTGAACTCTCCCTTCAGGATTACTTTTACTATCATCTCAGTGTCTATGAGGTGGTGCTAGGCCAACTTTACATATCCATAGCTACCATAGTCAATGATCTCCTCCTTCACACTGTATTGTTCAGGGAAAATCTCCTCCTGCCATAGCCAATTATCTCCTCCATACTGTCTTGTTCAGTGAAAATCTCCTTCTCTGAAGAGCTTGAGGATAATTCACTATGTTCTTCTATCTTTCTGCTAAGATGGCAAGGAGTAAATCTACCTAAACTTAGCTAAGAAAATAAAAACCCCAGAGCAATAAACAAAAGTAAATAGCCAAACTCAAAGAAAACATAGCCCCCCTCCAAAAAAAACACTCAAAATTGTCAACGTAGCACTGAATATAGTAGGTCACCAGGAACTCCCAGCACTGTCATGGACTGCAGAGACTACTCACAATGGCTGCAATGGACCAATCACAGTTTGGCATGAACCCACTGGATTTTTGGTCTTGAGCCTGGAGGACTGCAGCCAAGATTCCCACAGGGACGTGAGGTGCACAGAGTGATGCCACTGCTGCTGCCATGACAGTGTTGCTGGAATTTCAAGTGCCTCAGAAAGTGTATTCTTTTCATGGTGGCTTCCAGGTCCTAGCATTTGCTCTTAAAGATTTTATCCTTGAGTAGTATCCATGTCCTCATGTCTGCTCCTGCTAGAACTCTGGCCATGTGCAGGAGTCAAACATACACCAGTCAGTGGCTTACATTCACTATTTGTGCAGGTCTTGGAACTTGCTCCAACAATCTAAAAACAAAATTGATTCCCATGTATTTCTAGGTGCATGGGGCACATGACAAAGTATCCAATTGGAAACTTTCACTAAAGTGGATACAGATTTTTTTAACTTGACAATAAATGGAAAATTCAAACTAGTTAAGGCACAGCAGGTGTCCCTATTTGTTGAATTATAACTCTCTTGCACAACTGCTTAAAATAAGCTTAAAATCTTTATTTGTTATGGAGTTTTTATTGTTGGCACCGTAAAATAAATCATTTCTGGTCTTTAAAAAGTTGTATTATCCGTATGCACTTTGGTGTCTTCTAAATGGAATCCTAGACGAGTCCAAGAGCTTTAGAGTAGAACTAAAACAATATCATATTCAACAATAGCATGTGGTTGAAAGAAGGCAGGTAGTATCAGCCTACCTTAAAGTGACTATTGCCAGGATGAATCCTCTGTAGAAACTATTTTTTCTTTTCAATATTTACTGATAAAACACATCAGTGTATTAATGGCAATGCATTACTACTTTAATACAAATTAGGCATGTTCTCTATTCAACTCAGTGAATTTTGAAAACTATTTAATTATGTAAGGCTGTCCCCTTATAAAGTCAATAGGTTGGCAATTTTGTCATTTCCATTAAAATGCGAAGAAACTAAGACCAAGAAAGTTTTATACTTAGGTGGGTCATGGAAGTGGCTGTTTTCTCACTTGGAATTTAAATCCAGTAAGGTACTTCATAGCATCCATAATCGAAAAAGCTGCTCTAACTCTTGGCTCTTAAAGACCTCATCAATTTACTCAAGATATTCAATGTATTTTTCTTTGAATCTAGGATGACTGATGTCAAAAGATTAGTGGTATCACTTCAGAATCATCTGATACTGTAGCAAAATGCCCTATTCCATACACTTCCATGAAACAGGTTATTAACATCTACAGGAGTGAGATAAAAGAAAGCATCGTCATTTTTCATGTTAGTTTCTTATCAGAATCCTTGAAATCCATAAGATTGTGTGTTGATATGTTCAAAATCAAGAACAAGGGCTGCAGTAGGGAATTTGTGGTAGAATCCCTGCGCAGAAAACCATGAGTCTTCCCTTAGAGAAAGAGGTATAGCTGTGCATTTCAATTCCATTGTGATTCTGTAACAAAATTCCTTTAGACCAGCTCCCAATAGCTTAGAGCAAGTTATTTGTACTGAAAGGAAATTCTGAGGGACCAGATCTAGAACCCAGAAAATTCAATTTACTGAGAGGTCAACTTCACCAAGGCTTTAATGTGCTCCCTTGTTGTTGCATACTCACATGGTGGACAGGCTAGAAACTTATTTAAAAGAAAAAAATACAGCTGACAGACTTCTTCCCACAATCCAGATGAAGTTTAATTTTTTTCTTCTGTCATGTCTCTCCTCCTCTTTTTTTTTAGCGGACTGGCATTGAACACTTGAACCCCCAAAGACTGAATGTTTGTTTTCCAAGTATATACCACCAAAACCATATGTTGTTAGTTCTTTTTTGGAAGTAAACCACGTACTTGGCCCAAACCATATGCATTATTGTTCTTCGTGTATAATTTTTTTAAATTTTTGTTCTGTTATGCATTTTGAACCTGACTTAACAATGATCCTTCACAGATAATAGGCAAATACTCTACCACTGAGTTACAAATTCCCTGCATAGATCTTTTTATTTTTAAATGTTTTCTTATTGGTAAAATACTGTACAGAGGGGTTACAGTGTCATGAGCAAGGTAATGAGTACATTTCTTATCAAACATTGTTGCCTCCTCCTTTGTTTTTTTCCTACCATCCCTTCCCTTACATCTCCACAACTACACTCCCCCCACCACCTAAACTGTAAAACTTGTTTGAGATGTACAAGATTTTTTATTTCTTTATTGGTTTACTTCATGTTAAACTAACATACTGAAAACATGTAAATATGTAAACCTGTAAACATGTTTGTATATTTATGTAGACTACCATGCCACCTTCCTCACAAACTACAGTGTTTTCCTTACATTGCAATCTCCTCCTCCTCCTCCTTCTTCTTCTTCTTCTTTCTTCTTTTCAGATAAAATATCAACTGTTTTGTCAAATTCCATCATTGATAACAAACTTCTCTCTTGATTGCATCAGAAATAACTCCGCTATTTTTTAAAGAATATTGTAGTTGGAGAGTTCTGGGAAGGTGGCAGAGAAGTTGTAGGCTAAACAAGCTTTCACATAGAAAGCAATTTTAGTGTTCCAGTGAACAGTCCTAGGCCAGAGAATCACACCAAGTGTGCCATCACAGGACAGAGAGTTAGGCCAGAGAGGGAAAATCCAAGCAAGGAGACAGATCTGAGCACTTGCCAACTGCCACCACTATGGTGGCAGTGGCAGAGGCTGCTGCGGCTGCCATAGCCACCATACCTGCAACACAGAGAGTCTGGGACTTAGGCACCAGAATTGGCTGGCGAGCAGATTCTACTCAACATCAGCAAGAACTGACAAGGAGCAGACATCTTCTTCCTGCAGTTCGCAGACCAGAGACAACCCAGGAACCACGACTCGGCGTGAGTAGAAACCTGACATCCTCAATCCTTCTCAGGATGCAGAGGAAAGAAGCCACCCCACCTCCCACACTACCAGAGATCTCCTTCTTTGAGACTGACAAAGGCCTGGCTGAGCAGCTAGCTCCAACTCAGGCCTTGGAAGAAAACAAGAGTCATTTAGCAGGTCACAGAACCTTACCCTGACCTGCCAGGCTCAGCTCAACCCAGGGAAAAGTCACCCAGCTCAGGCCGACAGCCCCAGGAGTGGGTTTCTTCACTGGGTAAACAGAGCCAGAGGCTTCCCCCGCCTACAGCAGCCTTGACAATCAATTGAAATTCAGAAAACATAAATCCTGAGAATGGCTCCAGGAGGGTCTCTGTGAGTGTGTCAGAAGCTAGCCCCTCAGAGAAAAACTACTTTTTGCTGAAAGGTCTCAACTCTACCCAGAACCTAGCCTCATCACAGCATCTCCAAACTAGAGGAAACAGCCATCTCCCTCTTTTTTGATACTCAAACCAGATCTTCTTCCCATTGAACTAGCTTGGGAGGAGGATCACAAAATCCTGGGCAAAGCAGAGCATTTTTCTGCCTGATCAAACTAACCGACTTAAGAAACCAACTAAGCCACAGGAAAATCAAACACCACAAGCATACCAGATACTCCTACTAGAGACTGGTTACGGACACAAGGGAGATACAGGATCTCCCCCACCAAAATAATCAAAGAATTTTTTGAACCTTTTATAAAAATGTTTTTTTTCTAAAACTTTTCTTAAATTTTTAATTTTTAACTTTAAAAATTGTTTTCTATTAATTTTTTCTTCCTCTTATAATTTTTATTTTAGGGGTATAAGTGTGTGCTCTTTTTTCTTTTTTTCTTTTTTTGTTCTTTTTCTTTTTTTAAACTTTTTTGTTTAGTTCTAGTTATCTTTTGATCCACTTTTTTTCTTTCCTTCTCATTCTTTTCACCTTTTCTTCTCTTTTGTTCTTCTTTGCATAACTTAATTGCTATTCTGCTAATCCTCATATATACCCATATTCGATTATTAGAACTTGTCCCTCATTATTTACTTACCTAATCCAGAATTTATTACTCAATTCAAAACCTTTTAGACTTAAATTCTTTAATAGCAGTACTACTTCTTTATATCTATATATTTTAAGCATTTTTATTTTTAAGTGTTTCGTGTCTCCTTTCTATTCCTATTACCTTATCCTATCCAAATACTTCTATGAATAATACATTGTTAAATTTGTATAATTTTTAAGTTCTTAAGTGTTTAACTTTTTAATTTTTAAGATTTGTCTTTCTATTTTTTCGTCTCTTTTTTATCTTTCTCTTTTTTCTCTCCTTCTGCTATCGTTCTATCAAACCTTTTTCCCACTTTCAGATTATGACTTAGTTAAGTTAACTCACTCTCTGCCTTTCTACATCCTACTATTCCTATTTTTATCCACATCTCTCCCTAAACCTAATAATTTCTGGTTTGCTAAATTCTCCTTTGCTGTTCATATCCCATTAATATATAGTTGTTTGATGTTGAAAAATATATCTGTTCAACTAGAGTTTATCAGCAGACTTTTGACTGTACAACTACAGACTTTAGTTGATGCTTACCTGAAGATTGTGTTCTAGCACAAATCTGGTGTTACTTTCATCCCAAATGGGCAGAGTAAGCCGAAAAACACAAGAAAAATGGCAAGTCCAGGTATCTCAACTCCCACTCATGATAATTAGGGGATAGAACAAATAATGAATAACCCATAGGAGAAGTCCCAAAAGCTCTACAAACACTACTGGTAAACAGGGTAAATGAAAAGTTTGAAAACCTGCAAAGGACTCTCTATGAGCTTTATAGGGAGAGAGAGGAGGCAAACCATAGGTCAATAGAGGAATATCATGAGTGTGAGGAAGCTATTCGAAGATTGATACAAGAATTGTGTGAGCAGCTCGACAATACTCAAAGAGAAAAAAAGGTATTGCGTGAGCATGTTGAGGACACTCAAATAGAGCTACAGGAATCACGTGAACGTGAGGAAACTAAACAAAGAGTAATACAGGAATTGACAGAGTGGGATGAGAATACAGAAAAATCACTAAAGACATTCATGGAATCCATAAACAGAGAGCTGAAAGAAATCAGGGAGATCAGAATGGGAATGCTGAACAGAACCCAAAAGTAGGACTGGGAGTCCAAGGAAACCATAACCATTAATTAAGTGATTTGAGAATAAACACCGAACACCAAATTAAGGAAGTAAAGAAGCTCATATGAGATCTAAAACAAAGCTCCAACAAAGAATCTGAAGTCATCAAAGACAACCAATTAGAAGAAAAATGAATAAAAACAAAGTAGGAAGTCTTGATAGTAGGTTACACCATGCAGAAGATCAAATCTCAGGAATTGAAGACAGCCTAGATATTATAGAGAAAAAACATACAACCATCCAAGACAAATCCAAGAAATATGATAGATATATTCAACACTTGGCAGACACCATCAGAAGGCCTAATCTGAGGATAATGCGTGGAGAGGAGCACCTAGAAACAGAAGTTAATCGTGTAGGAAATTGTTTAAGAGGATCCTAGCAAAGAAATTCCCAAACATGAAAATATAGGCCTATTCAGATACAAGAAGCTTTTAGAACTCCAAATAGTCCAGACCAGAACAGGACATCCCTCCATCACATTATAATCCGTAGAGGATCAATTCAGACCAAGGAAAAGATCCTTAAAGCTGTCAAGGAGAAAAGATCAATCACTTATAAAGGGAAACCAATTAGAATCTCCTCAGATTTCTTATCCGAGAAAATTAATGCCAGAAGAACCTGGAATGATGTATGCCATGCCCTAAAGTCAAACATTTATCAACCAAGAATACTGTACCCAGCTAAACTCTCCTTCATAACCGAAGCTCCATAGCAAAGTTCCATAGCAAAGAAAAGTTGAAACAATGTATCTCCACCAAACCAACCCTCGAAAGATTCATAGAAAACCAACAAGACCACAATAAAGGCCAAGCAACTACACCCAAACTACACCCAAACTGAGAATCCAAGAACCATAGGAAGAACCTAGTTACCGCAGCCCCAAAGAAGGTGAATAAAATGGCTGCAACTCCCAAATACCTCTCAATCCTATCTCTTACCATTAACGGCCTTACCTATGCAATTGAAGGACATAAACTGTCTACTTGGATTAAAAAGCAACCTCCTTCTATCTGCTGCTTTCAGGAGTCACAACTTGCCCATAAAGACACACACATTTTCAATGTGAAAGGCTGGAACAAAATCTACCAACAAATGGCCCCCATAAACCGGTGGCAGTTGCAGTCCTAATGTCAGGTAAAATACACTTCAAATTAAAATTAGTAAGAAGAGATAAAGAAGGTCGCTACATACTAATTAAGAGATCTCTCCTTCAGGAGAATGTTACAATTCTAAATATCTATTCGCCAAACAATGGAGCACCTAAATTAATCCAAGATACACTACTTCCCTCAATTCTCACACAGATCCAAAGACATTAATTTTTGGGGATTTTAACACACCACTTTCCCCACTAGATAGATCAACTCAGCAAAACCTGAACAGAGAAACCACAGATCTAAACAACTGCATAGATCAACAAGATTTAACAGACATCTACTGATTATTTCACAGAACATTATCAGAATACACATTTTTCTCAACAGCACATTGAACATTTTTCAAAATAGACTACATTTTAGACGAAAAAGGAAACTTCCCCAAATTCAAAATTATTGAACTTTTACCTTATACACTCTCAGACCACAAGGAAATAAAAATAGAACTCAACACCAAAAGCCAACAAAGTCCTATAACACATGGTGGATGAACAACACAATGTTAAATCACGAGTGGGTCATGGAAGAGATTAGAATGGAAATTCAAATCTTCAGGATAGTCAACAAAAATGAACATACAAACTACCAGCTCCTCTGGGACACAGCAAAGGCAGCACTCAGGGGAGATCTGAAACCAACAATTGAATCAGGCATCTGAGCCTCATTGAAAAAGAGCAGCAAAATAAAACCCAAACCAGTAGACAGAAAGATATAATTAAAAGTTATTCAGAATTAAATGAATTAGAATTTTTTAAAAAAGAGAAATAATCAATAAAACAAAGGGTTGGTTCTTCGAAAACATCAACAAAATTGGCAGATCCTAGCAAATCTTATCAGAAAAAGAAGAGAACACTCCCAAGTAAATAAACTCAGAGATGAGAATGGAAACATCATCACAGAAACAACCAAGATTCAGAACATTATAAGGGAATACTTTTCAAAACTTTATGCTAATAAGTTTGAGAACTTGGCAGAAATGGACAATTTTCTAGCAAATATCGACATTCTAAAACTAAACCAAGATGAGTTAAACCATCTTAACAGGCCCATATCAAGTATTGAAATAGAAACAGCAATTAGAGACCTCCGATCTAATGAAATCCCAAGACCAGATGGATATACAGTGGAATTCTACAAAGCATTAAAAGCGGAGCTCACACCAATGCTCCGTCAACTCATCAATGAAATTGAAAGAGAAAGTTCTCAACCGAACTCATTCTATGAAGCCATCAGAAAACTCATCCCAAAACCAGGCAGGGACTCATCAAAGAAAGAGAACTATAGACCAATTTCTTTGATGAACATTAATGCAAATCTTCTTAAGAAAATTTTGACCAAACAACTTCAACAATTCCTCCAAAAAATCCTACACCATGATCAAACAGGATTCATTTCAGGGTGCAAAGCTGGTTCAACATACACATCATCAGGAGCAAGGGTAAGAACCACATGATTATCTCAGTAGATGCAGAAAAAGCATTTGACAAGATCCAACGCCCTTTTATGATAGAGGTTCTGGAAAATTTAGGAATCCATGGAACATTCCTCAATTAAATAAAGGCTGTATATAACAAACCTACAGCCAGCATTGTACTTAATCGTGAAAAATTAAAGCCATTTCCTCTTAACTCAGAAATGAGACAAAGATGTCCATTCTCTCCACTGCACTTCAATCTAGTATTAGAATAACTACCTACAACAAAAAGACAAGATGCAAACATAAAGGAGATCTAAATAGGGTAAGAAGAAATAAAACTGTCCATCTTTGCAGATTACATAATCTTGTATTTAAGGAATCCCACAGACTCCACTCCCAAATTACTCAAGCTGATTCAAAACTTTGGCAAAGTAGCAAGGCATAAAATTAACCCTCAAAAATCAATGGCTTTTCTGTATGCTAACAATGAGAAAAGTAGGAAATAAACCCATAAAAAATAAAATAAAATAAAAATAAAATAAAAAATAAAATACCTAGGAATTAATTTAACCAAAGAAGTGAAGAAACTCTATGATGGAAACTTTAAAAACTTGATGATGGAAATCAAAACAGAACTTAGAAAGTGCAAAAACTCCCATGATCCTGGATTGGATTGGAAAGATCAACATCGTGAAAATGGCAACACTTTCCAAAGCTATCTGCAAATTCAATGGGATACTTATCAATATTCCATCCTCATTCTTCAAGGAAATAGAAAAGGCAATCCAAAAATTCATATGGAACAGAATAGCTAAAATGATCCTTAACAGAAAGAACAGTGCTGGAGGAATATCAGTACCAAATTTCAAACTCTACTACAAAGCCATAGTAATCAAAACAGCTTGGTACTGGCACAAGAACAGACTTCAGGACCAATGGAATAGAATTGAAAACCTAGAAATGAACCCACAGACCTATCGCCAACTAATTTTCAATAAGGAAGCTAAAAAAATTAGAATGGAAGAAAGACTGCCTTTTCAATAAGTTGTGCTGGCAAAATTGTTTAACTACTTGCAGCAAACTAAAGCTAGATCCTTCCATAACACCCTTCTCTAGACTCAACTCCAATGGATGAAAGAAATCAGAGTCAAAGCAGACACCCTGAAAACATTAAAGGATGGAATAGGAGAAACCCTGGGATTCTTTGGTACAGGCAGAACTTTTCTTAATAGAGAGCCAGAAACACAAGAAATCAAAGAAAGATTGGACAAATGGGATTGCATGAAGTTGCAGAGCTTCTTCATGGCAAAGGACATAGCTAGCAAGATTAATAGACAGCCCACGGATTGGGGGAAGATCCTCACTAGCCTTACAACAGACAAGGGTCTCATATCTAAAATATACCTGGAACTCAAAAAAGTAAATCCCCCCAAAACAAATCTTCAAAAAAAACTGCCCAAGGAATAAGTGGGCTAAAGACTTAAAGAGAAACTTCTCTGAAGAGGAAAGAAGTATGGCCAATAGACACATGATGAAATGCTCAAACTCCCTTGCCATAAAAGAAATGCAAATCAAAACAGCATTGAGATACCACCTCACCCCAGTTAGAATGGCTACAATCAAGAACTCTAATAACAACAGATGCTGGAGGGGATGTGGAAAGGAAGGAAACTTACTGCATTGTTTGTGGAAGTGTAAACATGTTCAACCACTTTTTAAAGCAGTATGGAGGTTCCTCAAAAGACTCCACATAGAGCTCCCCTATGACCCAGCAATCCCACTTTTGGGCATTTACGACTGTGTTTATTGCAGCCTTATTTACTATAGCTAGGATATGGAATCAACCCTGATGCCCCTCAGTAGATGAATGGATCAAGAAAATGATGCCCCTCAGTAGATGAATGGATCAAGAAAATGTGGTATATGTGCACAATAGAATTCTATGCCTAGTCTTGGAAAAAAATTATATTAAGAGAAGTAAGTCAGGCCCAAAGAAACGTAGGTCCCATGGTTTCCCTTATTGCAATAATTAGTATATGTCTGAATCAAGCAGAAAAGATCGGATAGGTTGATGTTATGGAAATGAACCTTAAGATATATATTCAAATTGTTTTTTTTCTTTCAGGTGATTGTTTCTAACACATTTATAGGATTATTTCTTTGTTGCTTTGTATGTCCCTTCCCCATATTATAACCCATGCTTTCCCTGTACTTGAGGTTGCTATAATTTGTGGAGGGGAAAGGAAAAAAAAACAAATTTTTATATAGGGATACAGTTGGATCCATTGCAACAATGAGATGTACAAATTGTTATGTAGAAATATGACCTTTACTATGTTGGTGGGGGGGTAGGAGGATTATGAGAGGAGGGCGGAGGAAAGATCAGAAGGGATGGGAAGGGGAAACAAAGGAAGAGGCTACAATTCTTGTAAAGAAATGTACTCATTATCTGTCCCATGTAATTCTAACCCATATGTACATTATTTTCACAATAAAAAATATAAAAATGAATATCGTATTTGCTTGATTGATGTTCTACATAAGCTAAAGCTATTTTCCTTGTTTCAGAGTTTTCAGTAATATTCAAAATATTAATAAATGCTTCTGTGCCAGCATCTATTGAGATCATATTGGATTTCTTCTTTACTCAGTGTGATAAATGCATTAGATTTTCTAAATTGTTACTATGTAAGTGTGGTTGCAGGTTTGTGGTAGATTAACTTGATTACCATGTGTGAATCCTGTGTTAAATCTTCAGGAATACACACACAAAGGAAAAATAGAAAAAAATAAATAAACTGTCCTTCATTTCTGATACATAATCTTTTTTGTTTAGGATTTTTCCTTTCCCTTCATAAGTAAAATTACTATAAATACATACTCATTTTGTCGTGGGGCTTGTGAAATTAATTAGGAAGTATTTCTACCTTTTTAAAATTTTCTGGAGCAGTCAAATAGATTCATTGTGTAAAGGAAGGAAGGAAAGATAGGAAAGAAAGAAAGAAAAAAAAAAAGGAAGGAAGGAAAGATAGGAAAGAAAGAAAGAAAAAAGAAAGAAGAAAAAAAGAAAGAAAGGAAGGAAGGAAGGAAGGAAGGAAGGAAGGAAAGATGCAAAGAAAGATAGGAAAGAAATATACGAAAGGAAGAAAGAAAGAAAGAAAGAAAGAAAAAAAGAAAGAAAGAAAAAAAGAAAGAAAGAAAGACTCCTAACCAAACTGAAAAACACCATTCAAATAAAAAGGCTTGGGGCATTACTCAAGTAGTAAAGGACTTTTTCCAGGTATGACACCTAACAATAGGGGAAAAAAACGTATTTTCTTTAACAAAATTGCCCAGGACACATTTGGTTAGTTGTTTTTTCCCTTTTATTTTTTCTTTCCTTTACTTCAGAGACAGTTTTTCTATAATCTATATAACAACTTTCAGTCTTCCCAATTCAGCTCCTAAGAGTTGAGATTACAAGCATATGTTTTCACACCTTGCCTTGTTGGCATTTTTTTACAATGAATTTGTTGGCATAAATATAGTATACAGAAAATTTTAAATGTAAACAATTTGTATAGCCCTTCATTTCCCTACTGTTAATGGAATGTAACAGTAATATATTTGTAAAATAAAAAAGCAACATTGGTCTATTCCTATTAATTAAATTGCAACCTTTACTTCATTTTGCTAATTTTTATCTATTTTCCTTTCCTTTTCCAGTATCTACTACTGTTGCTTTTTCCTCTACCTTTCCCTTTCTTCATGTTATCTACTCTGCTGTTCCATCAATGAGGAAAATTAAAATTAGGTTAAATACCACCATTTGCCAGGCACCAGTAACTCATGATTGTAATCATAGGTATTCAGGAAGCTGCGATCTGAGGATCACAGTTCAAAGCCAGCCTGGTCAAGAAACTGGGAAACTCGTGAAAAAGCCAGCATTTAAAAAATAACTGAATAGCTAGAATGTGGCTTAGTGGTAATGTGCTTGCCTAGAATGCATGAAGGCCTGAGATTGGTTCCTCAGTGCCAATTAAACAGAAAAAGCTGGAAGTGGCGCTATGGCTTAAGTGGTAGAGTGATCACTCGCCTTATGCAAAAGACCCTCAGGGACCCTGACCATGCCCTGAGCTGAAGCCCCAAAACTAACAGGACTGACAAAACTAACAAAAATGTAGTTCCCCTATTGTTTTGTATGTAGTGTTCCAACTCCATGGTGCACATTATCCTTACAACAAAATCAATACAACACCACAATTTACAGTGCTCAGCATCCCCATGTTGTCATTAGCCATCGTATTGTACACCAGATGTACAGAGTTAAGGAAGAAATATAAAGAAAGTCACAAGGAAAACCTATCTTGAGACTATACAAGAACAATACAGGTTCTAGACTATGCTTTGACTAGATGTGTGGCTTAAAGAATCAGAAAAATGTTAGATTTTGGTGTAATCCTTTAGAAAATCTAACAGAATAATAAAATGTATATGAGGAAACTGGCACTTGAAAGGTGGGAGGAGGTGAATGAAGTCACAATTTTCAACTCATATCCAATGAAACTAGGAAAATTGAGGAGAAAGTGTCGAGCTTCGGGGATGAGGGAGGTGATGAAAAAAGTGTCACAGATTAGGATTCATTATACTTACAATTAAAATGTAATTAAAAATAATTATGCCTGAGACTACCACCAATGATTTCCATATTCACACTTCTGAGTAGCCATCCCCTTTCTAAACAACGATGAACCAACTCATCTTACTTAGAAAGGTTACCACTATGCTGTCTCTGTGAACCAAGGAATTGTAGGCAGATCAAATTAATAGTGTCCACATATGCCAAGCCATCAATATAAGGCCAGAAACCATGAAATAATTACAAGAAGTGGCAGCGGAAACACCATGGCTCCTAGAACACAGGTCCAAAGTTTGTAACTAAAAATCCAGAATCACAAGAAATCAAAGAAAGACTGGATAAATGGATTGCATGAAACTTAAAAGTTTCTTCCTGGCAAAGAACATACCAAGCTACATACAAAGCCCACAGAATGGGTGAAGAATTCATCAGACAAGGCCTATTTTTAATAGGAAAAATCTGAATACAGCACAAAATATTACCTCCAATAAACCCACAAATAACATCACAATTGATAAATAAGGTACTGACCTAAAGACTTCTCAGAATAAGAATGGCCAATCGACACATAAAGAAATGTTGAACATCTCTGAACATAAAGGAAATGTAAACCATTCAACACTGTAATTTCACCTCACTGCAGTAAGGAAGGCAGTGATTAGCAAATAATGCTGTCATGGATGTGGCCAAAAGGGAGCTATATCACTGTTGGTGAAAATGTAAATTGTTCAATCAGTCTGGAGACTGAGATGTGAGTATTGTGGTGTGAAGTCAACTTTTGCAGAAAAGTCCATGTGTTTTTCATCTCCAATTAGCCACTAGAAAGGACATAAGTAGAGCTGTGATGCAAATGAGTAAATTGGTAGATTTCATTTCAACATTTCATGGACATTATCCACATTCTGCTTTGAAGCTCCAGTATTGGCTGTGTGTGTGTGTGTGTGTGTGTGTGTGTGTGTGTGTGTGTGAGTGTGTGTGTGTGTGTTTGTCATCAAATGTTTAGGTGTATTTAAAGTATTAAGAAACAAGGTTTAAATGTCCTGTGATTTTTTGTGTGTATTTCTGTGTTTGTATGTATGTGTCTATCTGGTGTAGTTGTGGGTGTGGGTGTGCGCATCTCTATGTGCATTTACTTTTTATTATGCTTGTTCTCCACCTGTTGTAACACAATTGTCAGGCTTGAATGGTGGACAATGCTGTTTAATGTTGTGACAATTTTCCAAGCATTTTTTCAACAAATGATTATTTGAATTGTTTACTGAAGGACAGAGAGGGAAGAGAACGAGAGGGGGAGAAAGATGGGAGTTCTAAATCTAAGACTGAAACAGCCATATTCCAGAACAAGACTACAGAACTAGGTATAAATTAGATCCAGTGTTATGCCGTAAGTCAGCTAGCTGTAAGAAAGCCCCTATTTGGCCATAGGTGTGGATTGTAGAAAAAAAGACAATTCAGTAAAAACATATTCAAATAGTCTGTGACACAAGTTCTGGACATCACTTACTCTTGGGCTGCTGCTGCGCAGGCCTAATATTTGATCTGAAGTGAAACGTGGAATTACAAAAGTTAAAACTCAAAGTCTATTAAACCCTGTGTAACTCCTTATTCCAGATACCTGATACTGTGGCTTAGTGGGAATGGCAGAGGGCAGATTTCCAGCTATTGCAGACTTTTTCCTTAGTGAACAATGAGTCATGTGGTTCCAGCACAGAATTGGCTCAGGTCTGTGAACATGAGTGTCGAAGTTTGAATCTCCATATTGTGAATGAAAATTTTGCCTCTTACTAAGATAGCAGTTTGAGGAACCATTGCTAGCTGTGGGCAAATCTATTTTAATAGCCTGTCTTTGTGTATATTTGATTTAGATATAGGGATACATAACTAGTAGCAGTGATCACTCCAGGGTAGAACAAGAGAGCAACAGTAGAGGGACAGAGATCATACTCAAGACATCTGTCATTTTATATTGCTTGTATTGACATGTTCTTCATGTATTTTAGTAAATCATGAAAAAAATTAACATTACATATAGATTTTTAAATTGCCTCTTTGCTTCTGACAAAAATTAAAAATGAATTTAAATGGAAATGCAGTATGGTAAGAACAGGAAAAAGGAATGGAGCAATGATCACGGGCATCTCCTGAAGTCTAATCTGGAGCTTTATTTACCAACATTTGGGGAATAAAATAACACTATGTAACAAAACTGGCCTGCCTACTTTTTCTCAGCAACAAGGCAGTCCTGTCAGCTTTTCTTAGCAACATGACAGCCCTGTCTGTCTTTCCTAATTTATGCCAGAGCCAAAGGGCTCAGTAGACCATGACTAAAGGAGGAAGTTAGAGCTGTCTTTGTAAGATGAAAAAGAACAAGCCATGGATACATCTGGAAACCTAGAAATCCTCTGGAGCTTTAAACTCTTAGGCCTTTCAGGCACTAGTCTTCCACAGAAACTAAACATTCAGAGAGAAAGGTAAGATTTTCTCTCAGGTATGTAGATTGCCTTACTCAAAGAACACAGACCTAACAATGAGACAATCCTCCCTGCCAACAACAGCCCTTCAGAATGAGGCTCAGGGAAAAAAAACATACTAAACTTTTCTACCTGCCAGAAAATAGCCCACACCCTGAGGGTACCATGACAGCAGGGATGGAGGCCTCAGCTTTGTGGCAAACCAGGGATGAAGCTCAGAGGACCACATCTAATCTCATAATGTATTCAGACCTCCTGAAATCCAACATGTTCCAGAGGTGTCTGCAGCCCTTCAAACTGATCAAGCTGTGATGCTCAGCTCTAAATCCCAAACTCTGCACACAGTATTAGCCCTATCTAGTGACATACCAGCCAAGTAAGACTCTCTGATAAATTTCCTAAAACCATTGGACTCCATGCCAGCATCCAGTCATTTGTCTTCTGGTGACAAAGCCTCTGAGTCATTCAAGACAGAAGCAGCTGTGACTTCAACTCCACCTGCTATAGAAAGTTCAGCAAACCTTAATCTTTTGCTCCCTCAGCGATTGCTTTAATTTTGGGATAACCTCGTCAACACTGTCTCCTAATATCACTCATTCCTAGCGGTGAACCGCCAGACCCAACCAAACAGTCAAACAAACTGGAGGTATTCTATTTGGGCAGGAGAGAACAGCCTTTCCATGAGCCTATTCCTAGGGTCTCCCCTTCCTCCAGATGCCTTGAAGGGGCATGTGCTCCCTCCTACAGCAGGTCTGCCACTCTGCCCAAACCCGCACTGACCACAATGGCCTCTTGCCAGCTGGACATTGCATGTCCAAGTTGGATTTCTGTTGTCTCCAAGTTCTGTGGTTGAGGAGATACTAGGCAGGTTCCTGTGCCATCAGTGCGCCAGGTTGAAGACTCTGCCATGCCAACGAGCAAGGTTACACCTACAAGAACGCCAAGTGTGCAGTTGGACAATCCTGGTGTCTGCTTGGGCTCTGGCTTCCTGGATTTGCAGTGTTACATAACCTTCAGATTTCCCATGCAAGAGACAGCATTTAATTGCTCATAAACAGCACCAAATGATCCTGGTCCATCTATTGCAGTCTTTAGCAGTTTCTCCCAAACAGCATGGGACTCTCTGGTGCAACCAGTTTTAGAGGGATATTTCTGGGTAGCAAGCAAGTCTAGCTTTTCTTCTGGAAGCCAGCAGACTACTAATATAGGCTCATCATCTGCCACCTGCCAACCTGGACAACCCTGCCCCTCCCAGCTCCATTGCCTTCTCTGTGTTTAGGGTCCTCCTGAGCTCAGCTTCTCCTACTGGACCTGCCAATTCATTCTGAAAAGAGCCCAGAGAAAACCGTGGCATCAGTTGTTCCCCAGAAGTCAGGCCACAGTTAGGCTTCTGCAGCTGCCAGCCTTGCTCCAAGCATAGCCACCAACAGGATAACACCTTGAAGCTCCACCACAGACCTCTGATGGGTTAAAAAAGAGGCTGTGCTTGTGCCGCCCACAGTCACCAGTTATCAGACTTGGCACAGGGGCATCTGCTTAAGCCACCCCAGTAGGTGCAGGGGCTCTGACATCAAGACAGAGGCAGGCAGATGCACCCATGCAGGCTGACTTTGGAGCAGCTCCTCTTCCAGGCGCAGGCCTGGTGGCCATTGAAGCAGAACATGACATTGCAAAAGATGACAGCACACACTAGAAGATAAGCAATGCCCCGTGCTCAGAAACCTGACAGGAAATCAGAGCGAGCGAGAGAGTGAGAGATAGAGGGGGGGGTTGTGGCTAGCTCTGCTTACTCTAACTCTGATGGAGTAGCTAGGATCAATCTAAACTTCCTACTATAAACAATCACAAAACTGGAAGCTATGTGAAAATAAATATATGTATATAAATGTATATATGATATATATGTAGGCATATATGTATATTCCATATACAATGTGAATATGTAATGTATGTATAAAGTATAGTGTATATATGTATAATGTACAGAGAGAAAAAAGAAATACAGAGTATTTGAAGGAATAATAACCAATACCTTCCCAATTTTGATTGAAAGCATGAACCCTTCTATGCAGGAATCTACCAGCTCAAAAAAGTCAATCAACATAATTATACACGTCCACACTGACACATTCTAATTAAACAAAGACAGAAAACCCCCCAAAGCCCAGAGACACAACTTATCACACACAAGTGATCGTCAATGATATCATGATAAATTGCTCATGAAAAACTAGATTAACTATTAGACAGCAAGGGTAACAAATATAAAGTGCTAAAAAGGACATAACTAAAATGTACCTTTCTAACAAATATACTTTGGCCAAATGTAAAAGATGAGCTAAATACCTACAAATGGGTCAGGCCTATAATCTTAACTACTCAGGAAGGTGAATTGTGAGGATGGTGGCTCAAAGCCAGCCTGGGACTTATCCCATCAAGAGGAAGTTGTAGGACACAGCTGTCATTGAGAAAGAGGGAGGCCATGTGTGATGTCATTGCTGGAACAAGACATAGGATAAGGTGGCCATCAAGAATGGAGGCTAAGCCGGGCGCTGGTGGCTCATGCCTATAATCCTAGCTAGTCAGGAGGCTGAGCTCTGAGGATCTCGGTTCAAAGCCAGCCTGGGCAGGAGAGACCGTGAGACTCCTATCTCTAATAAACCACCAGAAAACCGGAAGTGGCGCTGTAGCTCAAGTGGTAGAGCACTCGCCTTGAGCTGAAGAGCTGACGGACAGTGCCCAGAGTTCAAGCCCCACAACCGACAAAAAAAAAAAAAAGAATGGAGGCTATTAGCTAGTGTCTCTAGAGAAGCAATTTATAAGATGTAAGATGCATTAGTCCTCTAGAAAATGAGAAGATTTTTACCACTGTCCTAGTGGTTTCAGAAATGCCATGCTAATGACCAGAGCAACCTCAAGCCCACCTGGAGTCCTTAGCAACAGTTTTTGAGGCTTAAGAGTTAAAGTGTGAAGGCTGGCAGGCTATGATTGGTCTACTTTTTTTCTGACCTCACACTCTGTTTGATCCATTTCCTCCATGATATCACTATGCCTGGCTGTGATTGTTCCATTGTATGAGGTCATGCAAATTATATAGGAAACCACTGTGCTCCAACCTATGTCAGTTAACAGATCTGGGAGCTCTTCCTTGATGACCGCTGGACTGACTCAAAACTAAATGAATTGTTGTTTGCGGGGACTGATTGTCGTTTGGATTTTGGTATTTCTTTTAACTTTTTCAGGGTTTTCCATAATTTTCTTTAGGTTATTTTAGGTAGACTTGCTACCTGCCATCATAGCAGAAGGATGGAAGAATACAAAGAATCATCCTCAAGCTCCTTCAATTAGGAGATCATCAAACAATACCTGATGAAAGAGATCATCGACAAAGTTACCTTTGGACAAATGAAGCTTGCCCATCCCCACGTCACAGACAAGGATGTGGCATTGAAAATACTCTGGAAGTGAGAGTGCTCATCATCGGATAAAGAATGAGGTGGACATTTTTAAGATCCACCTCCTGGGGTGGATCTTAAAATCCTGCCACCTATATGATGATGAAGCCAGGAGGCTCTTCACACAAAATGTAAGTGCTGTTCACACCAAAATAGTATCACACACCTAGACCTTAAGTCCAACAACATCCTTTTGGACACCAAATGCAATATCAAGGTCAGTGGATTTGGTGTAAGCATGTGGCTCACCCTTGGGCAGTTGGTAATGAATGTATGTGCAGCTGTGCTATTCCATTCCCCTGAAATGTTCCTGAAAGAAAGAAATGATGGCCGGTTTCAGGTGGCTTATATCTATAATCCTAGCTAATCGGGAGACTGAGATCTGAGGATCACGGTTCAAAGCCCTCCCAGGCTGGTTCTACCGTCTGCACAGACTCATAATGACACCAAAAACTAATTTGAGGAGGGGATGGCAGAGGATAGAGGTGGCTAGCAAAATAACTACCACTATTCTCAAAACAAGCTGCTGAATGTGTGCCCAGGAACAGAGCAGTTCCAGACAAAGGGGAGGAGAGCCCTAATATATATCAAAGATAACTGCACTTGAAAGCCAGAAAGCTATTGATGGGATAGGAGAGATTTCCAAGGGATATACTAAAAAAAGAGTTGTAAGTGGTATCCAAGAATGGAGTTCAAAATACTGTTTGCTCACAAACACCCTCAGTCCAGCCCAGAAGACAGGTGTACCAACTGCCTTAGGTTGCCTCAAGAGGGATTCCAGCCAAGCAGCACCTAGTACTCCACTGAACAACTGGCATTGTAGTTATTAAAGCATGCAATTTTTGTGCATTGTATCAGTTCCTTGCACATTCCAAACTCCTTGAATTACAATTGAACTACACCCTTGTCTTTTAAAACGTAGTTTGATTAATTTTATTCCATGTTATTCTTTAAGATGCAGTTTCATTATGTAGCCAAGACTGATCTTAACTTCACAATTCTGCTGCCTAGTCTCTCAAGTGTTTGTATTACAGGTGTGTAACTCCATATCATCCATCATACTATTATCTGCACCTTTCCTTATATTTTAATACTTTATTTTATCCCTTGGCAGTATTGGGGTTTTGATTCAGAAGCTGGTGCTTGGCAAGCAAGTGCTCTACCCCTTGACCCCTGCCCACTATCCTTGCTCTTCATTTTACTTGAGATGAGGTCTTATTGTATTATGTTACTTCGGTCATTATAAGACTGTGATTGTAAGATATTTTTCTGCTGGGAAGCTGACATCAACCTTAGCTAGTTCAAACCATTTTTTGTCTTTTTATATTTTTTGTAAATATATTTTTTCTTATTATAAAGATGGTACACAGAATGGTTAGAGTTATATGTCATTTTGAAATTCAAAACGCTATTTTAAAAGAGTGACCATGCATATAATAACTAAAATTTATCTCTAGAAAAAAATGACTATCAGTATAAATGTTTTTGGAGGCTAGATCAGGTGCATCTGGTATTGTTCTCACTTCAGCTCTAGACACTGCTACATACTTCCAGACCTCCATGAACTAAATAAAACCAAGTAAAAAGTAAAAAGAAAATGATCCTTTAGGGCACAGCTGTGCAAGATTTGAAATACTTTTGTACATTTTATTGACCATTTGTACATTTGTGTGTTGATGAAAAGTGATATAGCAATTATGGTAGAATTTGACACATTCTTCTAACATGGCATAGCATTACTACATGACCCAACAATGAGCAATGAAATTGCTCATTTCATACCCAAAAAAACTAATAGCTCATATGCCAATGATAACTTCAGCAATGTTCACAATAGTCAGGGATTGGAAACACCTGAAGTGTCTATCAGGTGAATAGGTTTATAAAATATGAGTTATGCATAAATTATGACTCATCCAAAAAAGGCTGCAATTAATATATGTCTGTCATAGATGGACACAAAAATAATCTATTTATGTGAGATATATTGACTAAACCATTTCATAAGAGAAAATGGAAGATTAAAAGTTTCTGGTACAGGTCATTTGGGGTGATTATTACTCAATGATTGTGTGGATTCCATAAATATTGAAAAGAAAGTTCACAAACAGAGGTAATGTTTACAAAGTAGTATGCATATAATTAATGTAACTGAATTTTATACCTGCCTAGCAAGCATGAGTCACTGCTTTCAACCCCTGCATATCAAAAACAAAAACCAAAAAACCCTAAATCTTCTGTCTGTTACCAACCTTGAGAGGTAGGTGCTCTTCTATTGTTATGATTGTATTCCTCAGAAGATCTCTGGTGGATCTCTAATGGTATTCATGCTTTCACACATAATCCATCATTTGAATATTGATGTTGAGTTTTAAAGGATAATTTGTGTATTAAAATGAGGGCAATTCATGCAGTTATAACTCAAGATGCTAAAGTAGGAAGATCCCTATTCAGTCAAAAGTGCATAGAGAGATCATTTCTATATCCCATTACTACATGCTGAAAATGGAGGGACAATTATTTGTTAACAATTACAAGTGAGAGATATGAGTGAGAGATCACATTGCATTTTGGTCATTTCAGTTTGTATTTAATATTTACATGAATTTATAAAATTTTCCTTTTACCTTTACTCTCACTATGCCATTTTGAAACTGTGTAGTTTGTTTTGGTTTGCTGCATTTAAAAGAAATATAGTTTTCCTATGTATCATACTAAACATTTTTTCTGTATTACAATTTATTATTTATTTTTGAAATTTTTTGTGTTTCTTTTTTTCTCCAACTAGGGACTGGCCACTGTCTCAGAGATTTTGCTCAGTTCTACCAATTGAGCCACATCTCAACTTCCGGCTTCTTTCTTTTTTGAATAGTCTCATGCAAATCCCAGCACAACTAGGAGACTGAAGTATGTGGATCTTGGTTTGAAGCCAGTCTGAGCAGCAAAGTCTGAGGGTCCTTTATTTTTTTGCCATTGGTTGTGAGGCCTGGACCCTGCGCCTAGGGGCTCTCCCTCAGCATTCCAGTTTAAGATTAGCGCTGTATAATTTTAGCTGCAACACCTTACCCGGCTTTTTCTGTTTCTATGCTTCTGAGGAAGCAAACCCAGGGCCTCATGTATCAAGGCAAAGACTCTACCACTGAGCCAACTTCCGAGCGAGATTCCTATCTCCAATTAATCACCAAAATGCTGGGGGTAGTAGAACTGTAGCCTGGGTAAAACAGGGCAAGTTCAAGCCCTAGTACTGATAATTACACACACAAGTCTCATGCACTTTCTTGCTATGGCTGGCTTTGAACTGCGGCCCTTAGATTTTAGCCTCCTGTGTAACTAGGTTTATAGGTATGAACAACCAGCCTATGACTTATTTTAATATATTTAATCAGGTCTTGTCTTCAATCTCAATGCTTTTTATTGTGGTCAGTAGACTCGATCTCTGAGACTTATTGCTATTTATTACCTATTTTTAAGGAGGGTAGGGGTTGAATTCTGGGCCTGACTGCTGTCTTTGAGCTTTTCAGCTTAAGGCGAAAGCTCTACCACTTCAGCCACTGCGCCACTTCAAGTTTTCTGATGGTTAAATGGAGATAAGTCTCATAAACTCTCCTTCCCAGGATGGCTTTAAACCATGATCTTCATATATCAGCCTCCTGAGTACTAAGATTACAGGCTAGAGCCACCAGCGCCCATCTATTTCTGAGCATTTTGAATCAAGAATGATGTTTTACAACTTCAATCACAGCTCAACTTTTACCTTTTTCTGGCTTATTGGACCTATGATTCTAATGTACTTTGCTGGGTAGTCTAGCTTCAAACCATGGTCCTCAGATTTCAGCTTCCTTAGGTGCTCCGATTATACAGATGAACCACAAACCTATTGCTCATTTAAAAATGTTAATATTTTTTTCCACTTTTTCTTTTTAAAAATTTCCGTGTTCTTTATTTTTGTATATTTGCTAGTCCTGGGGCTACAAATCCAGGCCTGGAGACAATGCCAGAGCTTTTCCTCAAGAATAGTGGCTTACAACATGAGCCAAATTATAGCTTTTGGCTATACTTGCTTTGTCTTGGTGCTTGAACTAAGGCCCTGGATGCTCTCCTAGAAAGTGATTGCCCAGTTTGCCACTTGAGTCACAGCTCAACTCCAGGTTTTTTTTTAATACTTGGTAGTTAATAGGAGATAAGAGTCTTATGTCAAGCCCAGCATGAATAAGTTGTCTGAAATCTGAGGATCATGGTTCAAAGCCAACCAGGACAGGAAAGCCCATGAGACTCTTAGCTCCAATTAATCAATGGAAAGTTGGGAGTGGTGGAGCTCTATCCTAAACAAAACATCACAAGTTCAAGCCATAGTATAGCACACAGATGAACTCACAGAGAAAGCCTCATGGACTTTCTTCTATGGGCTGGCTTTGAAACATGATCCTCAGATTTCAGCCTCTATTCACCCTCTCTCCTTAGAAAATTTTATTGGCCCTGTGGCTTGACCTCTGACTCTGGGACCTATAACTTACTTTTTACACTCAAGGCTAGTGTTATCACCACCTCAGCCACAGCTCAAGGTTTTTGTACCAAAATTCAGGGCTCATTTTGAAATTTTAATTGGATTTTCTCACATCTTTTTTCTTCTTTTTCCTAGTCCTGGGGCTTGAACTCAGGGCATGGGCACTGTCCTGAACTTACTTTACTCAAGTAGAGAACTCTACTACATGAGCCACAGTGCCAGCCCGTGGAAGCTTAGGTGCATGGTAGGGTGTGACCTTAGTGATTGATTCCTCTTCCTCCCCTGCCATTCCACCCACACTTTTTTGCTTTAAAAAGGGCTGCTCTGTGTTAATAAACGAGATTCTTCCTGCTTGACTTACCTCCCCGCTGCATCTGATTGTCTCCCAGGCTGAGGGAGGCTGGGGAACTGGCAAGCAGCACACGAACCTTTCCTCAGACCTCATCCTTCTCTTGAGGGACTAACAAAGACTCAACAAATCCAACATCATTTCTGTTCAGAGAAGCTATGGTCTCAGTAAGGAGAAGCCTTATAATTTGTCTTGTTTTCCCTATATAAGATCACATATTAGTGTACATTTTGAAGTACAAGAAAGGGAAGGATGGGTTGAAGATTCCTTTTCCTCTTGTGCCCTCTTATTTGATCTAGGACAAGCTTTCTTTACAAATGTTTTGATTGATATTATAAAGGTGATGTACACAGGTGTTACAGATGTGTAAGTTAGGATAAGTTCTGAAAGATTAAACGTTAAAGTATAGACATGATACCTTTTTGACTCCCAGTAGCTGTCAACAGTCAAGCACTGGGATAGAGCTGCAGCCAGGCAACCACTCATGCTCATCTGCTGGGGGATATTTCAACCCTCAATACCGATTATGTTCCTGATATATAGTGGAGCCCAGGGCACATACAAGACTATCTGCTAGTAGCAGATGGTGTGTACCCAGTCCCAGAGATAGACAAGTGCTTGAGGGGCAAGGGCACAAGTTCCTTCCATGGCCTAGAGTCACATCACCTCCCTGTGTTAGGATCAAGATTAAGGAATGAATATTTTGTTGTCCCTTTCCGATTTACATTTCCTTCTGGACTACTCTGGTACTGGTGGCATTCTCTAATGGAAATAATTTTGACCATGGAGGCACGGTCAGAGGTGACAAAAGAGTTTTTATTAAAATGCTAGTGTTCTGCAGGTGGCTAATTTCAAAAACCTGCAGCCAGCAAATACACAACACAGGAAACAGACCAGAGATGAAACAATGGACAGAAACAATATAACAAACCAATTCATCTCCAATGGATTGCTGAATGAATTCAGTTGCCATGTTGACCAGAGAACAGCCAGGAGAACAGGAGACAGGACATGAACATGGAGACATGTCACATGGTGTAATGGCACCTGAGCTGGTCCACACATGAATCGGGTCAGTACATGGGGAGTGTCAAGGATCCCAGGCACTGAAATGACAGGCTTAAAAACCTACCAGCCAAATGTCCACCCAGAATTTAAAATTCTGCTATTACCAGTTTACTGTCTTACTAGAAACTTTTATACATTCTGTGTATTTTTCTTGTTCATTAATGTTTGTATCTTTTGAACTAAAAGACTTCAGTAGTTTTGTAGGATATGTATGGTGGAGGTATATTCTCTTAATTGCACCACTTTGGAAATATTTTTGTGCATTTGTCCTTTATCATTCACTTGTGAAAAATATCTTTGCAAGGTACAATAATCTTGGTGGATAAAATGCATTTTTTCAGTACTGTAAGGACTTCCTAAGGACTTCTACCATGCCCTGTTGGTATGTATGTATTATATTTGAGTCAACTGTTAGAGGAACAGGGGCACACCTAAGTGTTATGGGTTCCCTTTCTCTCCTAATCTAGAGAATCTTCCATACAAAACTCACTTTTGACAGCTTCATGATACAATAGCTTGCTATAGATGTGTAGATGTCATTGGCAAAAATTTGATTAGCATTTTATGTTTTTGTATCTTGGTATATATTTTTATCCTTGTGTACATAGAATTTTAAATACACTCATTACTTATTAGAACAAGCATTTTAACTTGTTGGCATCCTCAACAATTTACTGAATCCACAAAACACTAATATTGACTATTATATATACTCTTGTCAACTTTTGACAAAACTTCTTTCACATGTCCTTATCCTTGCTTTCAGTTTAGTAATCCATATTTACATGTTTGATTAGACTTCCTTCAAGGTAACTATTTTCTTCTGTTTAGAAGGTATCACTAACCTAACTGCCATAAATTGAGAAATTTTAAATGTACATATATATTTATATACATATAAATATACATACACTATATGTTGAAAAAGTTCATATTCTCATTTGAATTTTGATGTTCCCGCTATTGTTTCTTTCTTTGAACAATTCATCTTTACTTCCTTATAAATATTTCCTTAAAATGTGCACACATACATACATAAGAATGAATGCACAAACATGACAGAATAGAAACAAGTGTACTTTAATTCTTTTTAGTCCTCTGTTTTCTTTTCTAACCACTATCTCAATCTAAAAGTATTGTGAAGATAATAGTTATTACTGCCTTTTATCATAGTGGCCTTGGAACTGGGATTCAATGTAGAGTTTGCTCACAATTCTTTCCTCATCCACCAGGTTGGATGTTCCTCTGTTAAGAATGAGTTCCTTAGAGTTGAATGTATCCCTTTGTTTGTGTTACATGAATGAAAATACAGTTCCCTCACATATTTGAACTCTTGTTCTGGTTGATATTTCAGGAAGTGTTGTTCACTATTTTGGGTGTGTGAGCAGAGCTTGCTATAGAATCATATCTAAATGACACTTTGCTCCTGAAAGATGTTCTTAAATTGAAAATTTCTTAGCCTGACCTCCCATACAACCACATAACCTAAACTGATTGACTCAAACCCAAGCTTTAATTTTATTTATTTTTTTCATTCCCTGGCTTGAACACAGGACTGGGGTGTTGTACTTGAGCCTCTTTGTACTCAAAACTAGCATTCTACTACTTGAAACAAGGCATCTCTTCTAGCTTTGAGTGGCTAATTGGAGGTTAATATCCCACGGGGACTTTCTTACTTGTACTGGCTTGAACCATGATAGTTAGATCTCAGACTTCTGAGTAGCTAGGATCACAAGTGTGAGACACTGGTGCCCAGCAAAACAAAAGTTTTTTCACACACATGGAAATTGTTACTCTGAGATAAAGACAACTGAATACTTGATGTATCATGAAAGTCTATTCCATATTTAAGGGAGAGGTTTGTGCTGTGGTGCATGTGGAAGTGGAGATAAAGCAAGCTCTCTCATGGCTTAAGTAAGTTTCTGAATCTCATTCATAACAAATTCCCTTCATGTCCTTTCCTATTCCTATTTACAAATGTAAGTACAATATTTGCCTTCCATCCTGATTAGGGGTAATGTTTTAACATAGTCATTGGCAGAGAAGTAAGCATTCAGTCCATCAAAAGCTTAAGTTTTTAAAAACTCCTCTTAAATTTCTATGCTTATTATGCGGGTTTATTTTCAAGAACTACAATGTGTTTTGGGCTTGGCTTTTACTACTGAGATTCTTTTAAGCATGATCTTTTACATAACTTGACTCTGGGATTTGATATATGTGAAGTTCAATATGGAAGTTGGACCACATTTAAAGATCCCTTCATTTGCCTGTTTAGGAAGTACAATATCCCAGACTACTCTTGTACGAAAGACTAAGTCTATAGCATTTACAGATTCATCAGGATTAAAATGTTCCTAGACTGGGACACTACTGGACTTCTACAAGATTCCATAGGTGAAAGTAGGACAAGTGAGGAGATACATTAAAATGTCTAACTTGGTGCCCTTTCAGGTATTAGAAAAGAATGAAAGGAGGCTGAGAAAACGCCATCACAATTGAGATGCAGCCTGCACCAGCAGCAGTTAAGCTGCAAAAGTTTGCCTTAGAACAATTTATCAGACCTGAGCCTTGGCTCCTGTCCCCCAGTTTGCCTGACAGCTAACCATACATGGGTGCACGCTGCCTCAGCTTGACCACCTCCACAGCCCTTGCAGGCTGGACGCTGGCCTACAGCCAAGATTACAAAGAAAGGTAGCTGAACAGACGTTTCATGGAATGATTCTTTTTTCTGCAATAGTTAGATTTATCTATGTGTACATAACTGAACAGTTTAGGTGGACTCTATAACTATAAACTATGTAGTTATGGCCCGATTTGCTTTTCTCTGTTTGCTGACACTTCCTTCATGGCCCATCTATCGATGGCATCCCCTCAAGGCTCAGGAACAGAAGACAAGAAAACTGGGATAGAAAAATTAAGAGGTATGCTAAAATAATTGATTGGGGTTTTCATGAGAACACATACTTTTGTTTTCTCTGAGGTGATCTAAATTTATGCTCATAAACATAGTTGCATGTAGATATAGTTTTCTTTATATTTCAAAGGCAGTTAGAAATAACTCAGTTGTGTTTGACTAATACATATTTTAAACCAACTCATCATTATCTTGTTATCTTGTTATGAAATGGAAAACTAAAACACAAGTATACAATGTTTCTTCCAGGTATAAATAATAAATGCCTCATAAATAACAGCAGAAGAAAGAAAAAATATGAAAGGGAAAGGTTGTATTCAGGAACATATCAAATTTTGTGATATCAAAGAGTGCATTCCTCCAAGCTCTGGTGGCTCACTCCTGTAATCCTAGCTACTCAGGATGCTGAGACCTGAGGATCACAGTTAAGTGCCAGCCCGGGGAAGACAAACCATGAGACCCTTAGCTCCAATAAATCACAAGAAAAACAAAAATGGCACTGTGGCTCAAGCAGTAGACTGCTAGCCTGGAGCGAAAAAGCACAGGGAAAGCCCAGTTCAAGCCCCACAACTGACAAAAAAAAAGTATGCATTCAAAGATAATGGGATATCTATAATCTAATTAGCTTGGAAAAGGGAAAGGAAAAGTTACTGCAGATTTCAGGTTTATTTGGAATTTTAAGCCTTATCAATAATTTTCTTTAAGAACTGGGAAGTTGAAAATGACTTTAGAATATGAAAATATGTTAAGCTGGGTGGTTCACATGTGTGAATCCTAGCTACTCAGCAAAATCCTAGCTACTCAGCAAAATTATCTATAATTAATAATGAAAATGCAGGAAATCATTTGTATTTCAAGTAGTAAATGCGAGCCTTGAAGGAAAATGTGAAACTGAACTAGCACACACAAACACACACACACACACACACACACACACACACATGCATGCTTATGTGCAAGGTATGTTGAATGAAATAAGTCAGTCTCAGAAAGAGAAATGGGGTGTGTGTCCCCAAAAGAAAAAAGCAAAACAGACACATCCATTGTCATGTATATCTGATCAATCTGCCTAAAGTAGAGTACACATAGAAGTAAAATTTTATGGTGTAACCTCTTTCACCAACTAACAGAATCAAATATGAACAGTACAAAGATGAATCATATATTGTCTCAGTGGGGTAGGTGTTAAAGGAGAATTGAAAAGAGGCAAAGGAATAGGGAGTAGATGGTTGAGAAAATACAATGTTAATATTCAATGTACATATGTGAAAATGGAACTAGGAATGAAAGGGGATGGGTGGGGTTTTTATAGATTGGAGGAGTTGATGGAAACTGTAACAAAGTCCAAGAAGCATTGTCCAAACCAATTGATACATTGTACGACTGTTTAAGAAATTTATCCATGGGGCCTATAATCCTAATTACTCAGGAGGTTAAGAACTGAGGATTGTGGTTTGAAGGCAGTCATGCCAGAAAAGTTCATGAGACTCTTATCTCCAACAAACTACTGAGAATAGGCTAGAAAAGGTGCTGTGGCTCAAGTTTTACAGGACTAACCTTCATCACAGGGAGGTTCTGGAACAGCACTCAGATCTTGAATTAAAGTGAAGGACAGGCACAGAAAAATGAAAAAAATAAAAAAACAAAAAAATCTTAATTTTTATATTTTTGAAAATTACGAGAAAAATCTATGTTCCACCTACTTCAAGTAGTTATATAATATACATTATGACAGCAATTATGATGGATAGAAATTTTCTCATTTATGTAGCATCCAATGTTCATTCCCTTTAGCCTACTTTGGAACTTTTGATTATGCCCTGAACAACAATAATAAGTTTCCTGTTCTCTATCAGATTGCTTGAGAGGACACACAAATAGCTATCATTATTGCTTCACTTCAGCTGATTGGGACTGTTAATAATACAAGATGAGAATAGTTTGAGGAATCTTCATGAATCTTCATGAATTGAAAGAAGAGATGACTAAGCAATGAATTTGTGTAGCCTTTAACTCCCAAACAATGACATTTCATATATTTTCAAAATCATGGAGCGTTATATCCAGATTAATACATCGTCAGCAAACATCCTCATCATATATGGGGATAATGAATCCCTGTTGGAATTAACAGTGTGTTTTGAGCAATTTTTAATAAAAGGCAAAGTGTGCATTGTGAACTCACATTGGGATTTAATGATGAGAAGGAAGTATTTCATGCTAGATTGATTTCATATACCTCATTTTTTTGCACGATCACCCAGATATTTCTGGATTCAGAGATTTTTTTAAGACAGTTATTCCTTCCAAATACCCAGAAAATTTTTTCTTTGCTGAGATACAGTTTCTCTTTTTTGATTGTTCAGATTCTAATTCTGACTAATGTTTGAGCAATGTCTTCCTGATAACTCCTTGGACTGGTTACCTAGTATATTTTTGACATGACTATGTGTGGACATCGTTATAATATATACAATGCTGTTCATGCTGTGGCGTAGGTTCTCCATGAGATGATTTTTTATCGACCAGTACAAACAATGGGAAACAGAAAAGGGAGAGTTCCTTTCCCTGCAAAGGTAAGGCCTTCTTTTTTGGATGGTACACATTGACAGGAAAGTCACTTCCTAGAGAGGTTTCTTAGTGTGTAAAAAAAAAACTTAAGGTATTTTTCCAAAACCTAACAAATTATAATTATTTAAATTTCTGTGAGGTACTCTAGATATGGGCTCACGTGTGTAAGCAAAAACAGAACACTTACAAGGACAAAATGTATTCGACCTTTCTATAATTCCTTTTAGTTACAAATAAGCTCAACATGCCCACAGGTTAGGTTTTGAAAAGTAAAAATTCACGCGTTTCCTATGAGTTTCATAACTATAAACCAAGCACAACCTGCTAAAACTAATTATCCTTTTCAAAGTGATCTAGATTTGTTCTATTATATGTATTAAAATTTTTACAAATCTCACACTGTAGACTTTAGTTATTGTAGAAAAGTACAGCTGTGAATGGTCTCATTCATGATTCTTTACATGGAATTAGCTTTTCTTGAAGAGAACCTTTTTTACTTCTTTGCTGAGTGGCCAGGAATCAAAAGTTTAATTGAATTATTCTCCCTAGAATTTCTTCTTTTTTATTAATATGTTTTTTAATTGTGAAAATACCATACAGAGGGGTTACAATTACATGAGCAAGGAAATGAATACATTTCTTATTAAGTATTGTTGACTCCTGCTTAATTTCCCCTTACTATCCCTGCCCCCCACATTCCCCCACCTCCCCGCCAAAGTTGTAAAGGTTTTTTTTCCCACATAACATCTTGTACATCTCATTGTTGCAATGGGTCCACCTGTATCCCTATCTAAATAATTTGTTTTTTCCCTTCCCATCCACAAACTATACCAACATCAAATACAGTAAAAACAGGGGTTGTACAGTGAGGCGGGACATAAAAAGCAACAAAGAAATCATCTTATAAATACGTTAGAAATAATACGTTAGAAAGACTTGGAAAAAATTAAGTGAATTAAGCCAGGCTCAAAGAAACATAAGTTCCATGGTTTCCCTTATTTACAATAACTAGTATATGTCTGAGAAAAGCTGAAACAGTCAGACAAGTTGATGTTAGGCAAAATGCACCCCAAGATAAGGACTCCCTAGAATTTCTTACATAACAATTCATTAACGGTCTCTGCTATTTTCAAATTATGAATCTGAAATTAAACACAATCAGGTTTTCTGTTTTAACTCTGGGATGTACTTCAACATAAGATGGTGTAACTCTTTTAGCTACACCCTTTCTGATGAACATACAATTTTAACAATCCTGCTGGAGATCAAGTGATTTTGCATGAGAGAAGTAAGTTAGAGGCAGAGTGTGACATTGTGAACCTTTGCAATTTTCCCGGTCTTCAACTTGAGGTGAAAGTAGGAAAGTTTTCTCTGTATACACTACGTGGTCATTAAATGTCTTTATCTGAAGATATGATATAGTGGGCCATTGGAACTAGAAAATGTGTTGGATCTGACTCTAATGATGCAAAATTCACCCTTAGAAGATATACTTGGTTGGTTTCTAGTAAATTACTCCTGTAATATAAGCAATTTAGATCGCTGAGATAGTAATATAATTTAAAATCATTCCTAGCAGGGAAGCCTGTGAGATTCTTATCGCCAATTAATCAGCAGAATCATGTAAATGGAGCTGTGGATCAAGTTGTTCAGTGTACTCTTAAAAAGCAAAAGTCAATTACAAAGCCCAGTTCAAGTATTAGTTTTGGCACACACACACACACACACACACACACACACACACATAAATACAAACACACAAAACCTTTATATCCTATGTGCTTAGAAACAACCCAGTATTGTACATTTAAGTATTTTTAACTTAAGAAAATGTATTCATTGACCCCTGATAGGGGTAGACACTGGTGGCTCATGTCAGTTTAAAGCCCAAATGGACAGAAAGTTCTGTGAAACTCTTATCTCTATTAACTACCCCAAAGCTCAAGTGGGATTGGAACTCAAGCAAAAAAAAAGCTCAAGGAGAGTGTCCAGACACTGATTTTAAGCCCGAGGATCACCAACCAACACCCTCCAATAAAAAGTTAGTTTGTTTCTGAATGTTTGTTTAGAATGTTATCATAAAATATAAACTGCATTTTCCCTAGCAGATTTCTATGCTATAACAAAGCATCAGAGGATCACTTGGTGTGTATTAAATATTTAATTTGCTGGCTTCTGTATAAGTTCCATTCACTGCTATTTAGGCATATTTGGTGAGAAGAATCAGTGAAGAACACTGTATGACAATATTCTCACAGAATGGCCACTGCATATATACGAAGAAAATGAGATTGGACTGAGGCTTCATGTAATTGTCTATAAACAGAGACATGTGATTTATCCTACACTCTACTTTTAAAGCTTCAAATAGAATTCTTCCTTGGTCCTCATCATGTCTCTGATGAGTAGGATACTGTGAATAATGACATGAATTCAGAGAAACTGCATAGGGCTGGCGACTAGGATTTGTTTTCTCAGCATTAATCTCTACCATTTAAAAGTCTCTCACTTGTCAATAGTTCATGGGTCTGTTTAGAGATCAAGGTTGTTATATGATGTGGAATCTATAACAACATTGATTTAATTGTCTAGATTTATGCTTATAGAAATACTATACTTATGGGAATGTGACTCAGTGGTAGAGTGCTTGCTTTGCATGCATGAGGACCTGGGTTCACTCCTCAGTACCACATAAACAAAAAAATTAAAATACATTTGTAAAAATAAATACTATGCTTAATAATGCTATTCTTTGAAACATTGGAATTTTTAGGTAAAACCCTGAATATTACCTGGCACACTCCAGATTATTCTAAGCTTCCTCATTCTGTCTGCAGTGCAAGTTTTGATCCTGTATTTGGGTAATCTCATCAGGAGGGAAAGGCTGCCTGTTGAGTTGATTGTACTCCATGCTGAGAGAATAGGATGGCTAGTCTGACAGGGAATTCTATGATTTAGAAATACATTCTCTCTCCCCTAAAATCCCTGCTCCTTTCAATGCAAAAGATATGTATTAGAATTGTAGCATCAGTATTTCTTTCCTCACTTATTAATTTAATTGTAACTATAGATGATACTGCTCAATGAAAAAAACTCACAGAGTTTGAATTACTTGTAGGGTTATTTTTTCTACTCTGTTTTCTGTATGTTTATTCAACTACTCAGTAATGTAAGTACCTTTGATTTTATTAAATTCAAGTCCTTTTTATGGACAAGGTCTCCATCTTCTTCAAAATTACCATTAGAATTTAAAGAAAACAGGCATCTTTCACATGTCAGTTTCCTAGTGTTTAGAAATATTCTTGAACAGAGCAAGTTCTTTGTGTTGGTTTTAGCATAAGGAGCCGTCAAAATTGTTGTGTATAACATGACTTTAGAGCCTCAGAGCGTGAGTTGATTCTCTGTCCCAATGCATTACAGTTGATTAGGAGTGACAAATTCAACAACTGAAAGCATGGGCTACATAACTAATTAATATTGAACAGAAGCATACCGGGAATTTCAAATTTTACCTGCATAATTTTGGATGAATGGTTTGAATAATACACATAACGCTTAGAATTATTATGGCAGTGCTTTGCGTTTAGAAAAATTTTGTCAGGATATTACAAATGGCAAGACTTATGTGTGATAGTCACTGCAAGTAAAAATGTTACAATCCAACTGACAAAAGGAAAATGTAGAAATGAGTGTGGGAACAAGATGAAGACATAGAAATAATACTGAGCATGTCAAGTAATACTTAGTAGTATATGCTTTTATGCAAGTAAGCATTGACATGTTAGAATTATCTTTATTAAGGGATTTCATAATATCATTTTAAGTACTGAAATGGGAATAATGTTTCTGACTTCCTAATCAGATATAGAATAGTGTGTGAAGTACCCAGATGACCAGTATGCCAACATAGTGAGAAAACAGTACCTTCTAAGAGCTACAAGTTTCCTGGTTTGTGGAGAGCCCTTCAGGATGGGCTTAGCCTGCATGGCTCTTTGTTTACATAAACTCACAGCAGTTGTTCTTGGAGTCTTTGTGAAACATCAGAACAACCTCTCTCTGCTACATCCGACTCATCTCCCTCATCTTCTTTTTCTCTGTCCTTTGTTCTTTATTGGTCATTGCAACACAATCACCTACATTCTATCACAAATCATATTTGGAGTTGCATTCACAGTAGCTGTTTCTGTTGTCTTAGCCAAAACTGTAACTGGTGTTCTGGCCTTCAAGATCAGTTACCTAATGAGAAGGATGAGATGGCTGCTGGTATCATGGCTCCTAATGGCATCATTCACATATGCATTCTGATCCAGGTGATGACTTTATGTGTACTCTAACTAGGGAATTCTCCCTTCATTGGCACAGACACACATTCAGCATAGGGCCACATCATCTTCTTGTGTAACAAGGGCTCCCTTATTGCTTTCTATTCTGTCTTGGGATAACTGGTTTCCTGGCCCTGGCCAGCTTCACTGTGGCTTTCCTGGCCAGGAACCTTCCTGGCACATTCAGTGAAGCCACGTCCCTGACCATCAGCATGCTGGTCTTCTGCAGTCTCTGGATCACTTTCCTGCATGTCTACCAAAATGCCAAGGAGAAAGTTATGGTGGCTACAGAGGTCTTCTCCATTTTGGTTTCCAGTGCAAGACTCTTAGGCTACATCTTTGCCCTCAAGTGCTACATCATCTTGTTAAGGGTAGATAGAAATTTTCTGGCTGGCTTTCTGGGGCAAAGGACAAACAGGGTGGAATATTTCCTCCATAATTAATAATTAATTTACCCTAGAAGGTCTAGGATAAATCTACATTCCTTTTTTCATCTGATATTAGTTTATACATTTGGAATCACCTCAATGTGTGACTCTTCATCTTTTCTCTAGTGATGGTCAATTACAAGTTTAGCCAAAGCCATCTAAATTTGAAATTTATTACATATAAATTTTAGTTCTTTCTAGTTACTCTGCAATTATTCCAGCTTACCCACTAGTGTATTTTGTATGTTGACTTGTGTTCTAATTTTGCTTTCTTAATCATTCGCCTAAAATTTCTTTTTTTGTGCCAGTCTTTAGGGCTTTAACTTTAAGCCTGTTATTATCCCTGAATCTTTTATGCTAAATTTAACACTTTATCTCTTGATCCACAGCTTGACTTTTGGCTATGTGGTGGTTAGCTGCAGGTAAGATTCTCATGGATTTTTGTGCTAATATTGGCCTCAAAATCTGACCCACAGTTCACACCTTCCTGTATAGCTAGGATTATGGATACTTTTGTATACTCATTTATTTAGTCATGCTTGTAGATCACTATGCTTCTTAACCATCAAATATATTTCATTAATATTTTCTACTTAACAACGTTCCATATTTTCATACGCTTATTAGTGTGTTTTCTATAATAGTTGTGGAGATCTATTCATATATCTACTTTTTGCCACATCCGTAAGTTTGTTTTGTTGGATCAGTCTCTACCCATCCTCTCTGTTTCCTTTCCTCTCTCTTTTTTTAGTTAATAACCTTTTTTTATTTTGAAAATACCGAAAATACCGTACAGAGGGGTTACAATTACATGAGCAAGGTAATGAGTACATTTCTTATCAAGCATTGTTGCCTCCTCCTTACCTCCCCTCTCAGCTCTTCCTCGACCCCCACTCCCGCCAACGTTGTAAAGTTCGTTTTTGACATAATGTCTTGTACATCTCATTGTTGCAGTGGGTCCACCTGTATCCCTATTTAAACTATTTGATTTTTCCCTTTCCCTCCCCAAATTATACCAACATCAAATACAGTGAAAACAGTGGTTATTCCGTGGGGGAGGGAAATGCAAAGCAACAAAAAAGGGAGGGACATGCAAAGCAACAAAAAAAATCTTATAAATATGTTAGAAACAATAGCAAGAAAGAAAAACAATTTGAGTCCTTAGCTTGGGTTCATTTCGCCTAACATCAACTCTTTCCTCTACTTTCTCTAAATTGCTTTAGAATTTCAAGAATGGATTTATATCATAAAAATACACTTTAAATGTGTATCATGATGCATTGGATGTGTGGAGTTCTATTTCAGGAAAATATAGATTTACAATTGTTTGCTTAGCCATAGTTGTACATATTTTAAACATATTCTTGTTTAATACCTTTAAAATATTATACATACAAAATTATATATGTATACTTTGTATGATACCAATAGATTCTACATCTCTTGATATTAAGTAAATATTCACTTAAGTAAATTATGTTCACTTAAGTAAATTAAGTAAATATTCAATGTCCAATATTTTAATTGTATAAGAAATGCATTATTCATTATTAAATGGTCTGAATTATCAGATTCTCTTCTAGACTTGACTATTTAAAACACATGGTCACCTAATGGCAGGTCTTCCTTCCATCTTCTATTGCTCATTTTGCATTTCTTCTGACAGTTTTATGTCTAATATGTGAGTGATTGTGGACTAACAATGGACTTCTATTGCTTTACATTTTTTGTCTGTGGTGGGGCTTGAACTCTGGGCCTGGGTACTCTCCATGAGCTTTTCAGATCATGGTTAGCATTCTAGTACTTGAGCCACAGTGCCACTTTGGTTTTCTGATGGTTTATTGGAGATTAGATTTTCAGGAACTTTCCTGTGCATGATGGCTTTGAACTGCAATGCTCAGATCTTAGCCTCCTGAGTAGCCAGTTTTGGCAGCAGCACCTGGCTGTTTTGAATTGGAATTGGCAATTGAATTGAAAATATAACTATGTATTGAATTGGAAATATAACTATGTATTGGCAAAAATCTTTGTATTTCTTTTCCTTTTAAATGGAATACTACTTAGCAAATATTTCTATATCATTAGTAATTGTATAAAAATGGTTAAAATACTTCAGTTTCTATTGAAGTTCATGTTTGTCTTCTCTGGATTTTAATAATTGCATCAATAGATTGGATTACTGTTGCTATGTAAAACACTGATTACTCATTCAGTGGCAAGCAATTAACTCTCATCAAAAAATGAGTTCCCCACATGAGTTCCACTATGCAAAATTCAGAGTACATTTTCTCCATCTGGAAAAGAGCAGATTATCAAATCTGTGTTAGAAAAAAGAGACTAGAGATGATGATTAAGACATCCTGTCCATATTATGCAAATATTATAGTCAATTGTAGAGAGAGAAGACATTGGTGTTGACATTGGTGATAGCAAGGCAATGAAAGATGATATTCAAATGCTTCCTACCTACTTAAATGAGGGGTAATGGGATGAACAGGGCATTCAAATTGGTAGCAAGTATTCCAGGGAAGTACATTTTAAATATACACATAATATTTTATGTATGTATAGTGAGTATTCACTAATGGAGCAGAGGTTTGGGTGGTATGAGTGTTCCTGAGAGCTCCACAGAATGATGTCTTCAGGAATTTGATCTGTTTAACTTTAGGTTAGGCAGAAAAAGAGTGTATGCTGTTACTATCATAGTAAAATGGTGTCACCTACTTTGACTATTCAGTTCCTCCAGGAAAGATACAGAAATCCATCCTCTCATACACACACACACACACATGAATAGGACCACACATGTGTACACACTCAGATACACATAAATGTAAAGGAACTAATCAAATGTAAAATGTAAAAACTAATCATTATTTAAAGGCAAATGCTATATATATACAATTCATGCAATATATATACAATTCATGCTGATAATAGAACTAGAATTTTTCATGCACACTAGTGGCTCACATGTAATCCTAGCTGTTCAAGAAGCTGAGATCTAAGCATCTGGCAGGATATCCATGAGACACTTACCTACAATAGACAAATAGAAAATCAGAAGTGGAGCTGTTTCTGAAAGTGGTAGAGTGCTAGCCTTGACAAAAAATAGCACAGGACAGTGTATATGTCCTGACTTAAAGACTCCCCACAGAGAAGCTTTGTGTTTCTTCAGCTTAAATCTTTTAAAATAATCATAGATAAATCTAATGTGTCTTGAACTGCTGAATGCAGTGAGAAAACAAATTTGAAAATACCCAGAAGGTTTGGCAGTATATTTATTAGACACTAAAAACAACAAGATATATACCAAAGGATAGTGGTGCTGGACATTTGCCCTGGCTTTGAGCTGCACAACTTCTGATATTGTTGCTTATAGATCATTACTTGCTTTTTATTAGTTGATGATAAAGAAAAACTCGGTTAGGACCACTGAATAACTACAACTCTGTTAGCCAAGGTGAGTTATCACATTGGTTACTTCTCATCCATTACTTTAGATTATGACATCAATTCAAATATCTCCTATCAGATCTGTATCAACTATCACATACTCCAGGAATTTTAAGCCAGGCACACAGTTGTTAAGAGAACTTGTACCTCTGTACAAAATCTGCTGTTCAAATGAAGACTACAACATATAAATATGTTTCATACAGGATGGTTGGTGGAAATGAATGGTACCCTTATGGATTAGCCATTTATTCTTCAAGCAAAGCCATCACTGAAGTCTACTTTTAAGTTGTGTTACCCAAATTTGAAGAAAAATATAACAGAAGTTCTATTGACAAAATAAAAATACCAAGAAGCCATGAAAAATTGAATTAATGCCACAGCAGCTAATTCATGAGGACTGAAAGTAAAAAGTGACACAGGATGGAACATCTTTCCTGGCATAAATCATTAATGCCTTAAAATGGAAGAACACCTCTGGCCACCAGTATATCATGGCTACTACTTATTAGGTCGAGATCTGAGGATCATAGCTCAGAGTTAGCTATTCTGCCCTCCAGTTAACCCCCGCCAACCCCACACACAACAGAGCCAGAAGTGCTGTTGTAGAAGTGCTGTTGTGGCTCAAGTGTTAAAACACTAGACTTGAGCACAAAAGCTTAAGGACAGCGCCCAGGCCCTAAACTCAAGGCCTGCACACACACACACACACATACACACACACACACATACAAACTAGTAAAAGTGAAAAAGTGAAGCCCACTCCCACAATAAGCAGGAAGGGGCCCTTAGTCTTCCCCTTGAGTTCATGTAATAAGCCTTGTTTCCCATTAGGTAGGTATTTTTTCTGATTTTCTTTTGCTTAATAAAAGTGACACATATGCATGATTTTCTTGCATGATTTTCTGCTTGAAAAGATACAACACTCTTTAAAACAGGAAACAAGTAGCCAAGAAAAAGTTCTTTACCCAACATACTTAATAGTGTATCCTTACTTCTACTTGAGGACTTTGGCTCATTCTACTGGTGTTTCTTAATCAAGCTGTTTTGTGTAACACCTGAAAAATCTAGTTTCACCTCTTCTGCCTCAGTCCTTCTCCTTTAGTTGAAGAAAAAAGATAGAGTGGATTTTCTCTTCTTTCTCCAATGTGATAACCTGCCCCTCTAAAAGTATAACTGTAACACTGTCTTCTCAGATGCATGAGGTGAAAGGCTTTGTAAAATGCAAAGAACTATGGGAAGAAATTTGTTATACTGCACTGATAGGTACCATCTTGAAAATACATTGCACTTCCTTATCTCCCACATTTTAGTTATGGTCATTTTTCAGAAAGACTTTTCTAAGAATATTGCTTTTAGAGGTACTAATACCTTGGAATGTAAGAAAGAGTTGCATAACATTTGTACTAGAAAAAAAACAGTTTATTGACCAAGATCACTTCATTTGCTTGACTTTCTAATATATACTCTTTCAATTGTATATTCTTAAAGGATGCAACACAGAGACATAAACAACCCTAATTTTAAATAAAAAGCTGTACCATGTACTCACACTGATATATAGAGAAAATTCCTTGACTTCTGACAATGTTGAGAAGACAGTAAAGAGTCCAGATTGAAACTGTAGAGTTTTGCCTATATTCTGCTATAAAACAAACAGATTTCCCAAATGCCTAACCAACCCAGAAATTTCTAAAACAAAAGATTACTACATTGGAAAAAAGTGAATCTGATATCTAAACTTTTGCCACTCTGTTATCCAAAACTATTCTTAAATGAAAATGATGAAATAAAATATGAAAATGCAATGTAAAATAAATAACATAAATATTAATAATAAAAAGGGAAGTAATTTGTTAATGGAACTGAAACTATTTTTGACAAATTTCAGACACAACAGTGATTAGATAACTCTTTTTCTCAACTGTAGCAAGTGTAATGAAATGGATTATATGAACCATAGCCAGCAAATAATCCTTAAAGCCAAGGGGAAAGTATGTAAGTATTTACATATCAACAAATAATTAGAGATCAACAAAAGGACCACAGAGAAATTATGTCTGTATAATATCAATTAATGAAGTCGTTACTATAGTTGCTTAATGGGGCACTAGTGAAAGAGGCAATAAAAACACTTAATTCAGATTGAAAAACAACAATATAAAGTTCTTTCACATAAAAATGGTGGAATTAAACAATTAGAGAAAAACATAAAATGATTAGACTATATTTCCAGATGTCACATTATTAGAATGGTTAAAGGGAATTATCTAGAGAATAGGACAAAACGTGTTAAGAACTCTGATTACATAAATATGCAGTGTTAAGAATAATTACACAAATTTGGAACAAAAATTCAACTTTCTATGTTCAAATTTGGTCTAACAGAAAATGATTTTGACATTATGCGTTTATCAACAATGTAGTTAAGAGTTTATAGATAATGGTACTCTAAAGTGAGTGATTTCAATAGTTTATATTATGGATACCTTGAATTGGGAAGATGCTAAGATATGTGCACTGCTAATGAATAGTATAGTGTAATTGGAAGACTATATAGATGAGTTTAAATATATTTCAGTAAATGAGAAATCACAAAAATGCAGAAAAATATACTTGATTTCCTAAGGAGGCAGAGAAAACCTATAAAGCACCAAATTAAATGAGTAGACAAAAAGCTTAAGAAGTTTAATTGCAAGGACCACACAAATAGAAAACTTACAGATATGCATACTTTTATCAGTAGATAAATGATCAGTTTCAATAGCAATTATCAAATGCAATAATTAAAACACAGCCACAGTGAATTGGATGACAAGGACAAACTTTTGTGGCTATACAAGAAAGTACATTTTGTTAAAAAGGTACAAGATTTGGAAAAAAATAATTTCTACAACTCTTAGACTCTTAGCTATTCATGAATAGCTCAGGGTCACAATTAAAATACAAATAGGACAAATATGTTCATGAGACTTTCTAGGATTCTTTAGCTAGGGTTGTGACTAAATAGAACAATGGCTTTGACAAAAAGCAGCTCATTTATGGAGCCCAGGCCTTGAGTTCAAGTCCAGGAATAGCACAAAATGAAAAACAAAGGTATAGAGGAAGGGAGGGAGGAAGAAAAAAGAAGGAAGAAAGGAAACAAGGAAGGAAGGAAGAAAGCAGGGAAGGTGGGAAAGATAGATTATTTCCAGATTTCTATGTGGATGTTCAAAATTTGGGCTGGCTGCTATTCTTGGATGCTTTGCAGGCTCGGGAAAGTGGGCCATCTGTGGGAATGACTTGCAGAATTAAGGTAAAAAGGTGGGGAAACTATTGAGTTGTTTGCCAACCATTTCAATGAGGAGCAGGGCTGGGGGAATCAGGCCTATGATCCCATCTCCTTCGAGTTTCTTCAGAAGGTGCCATGGGTGCTGGGTGTGGCTCAGTAATCCCAGGAGAAGCTGCTGTGTGATTGATAGGTATGTTTTGGAGAGTGGGGTCAGGTTAAATTCATGCCAAGGGACCAGAAATCAGTAGCAGAGTCTTGGAGCCTGCAGTCAGTGCCTGTCCCTGATGGGATCAGAGAGGTCTGCACACAAGGTCCATGTCTGGTACACCAAGATGAGCATCAGGACCGCATCCATGCTCTAGCATCTAACCTTGCAAAGCCTACTGAGCAACCACTCCTCTGTCATCTCAGCCCTGGAGAATCTGTCAGTGCTATTATTTCCTACTCTTTATGGAGGTCTGTGCCCAGGGCCACACAGAGGTGCTGAAGGCCATGGTGTAGGCCTGTCCTTTCCCCTTCCTTCCCTTGAGGGATCTGGCAGAGTCACCAAACCTGGAGACCTACAAAGGGCTTGATCTACTGTCTTCAATGGGTTCGATCTCCTACTTGTCAAGAAGGAGCACCCCATTGGGTGGAAACAGCAAGTGCTCTTTGTGGCAATTGCAACTTGAGATCAGGATTTAGAATTATTATTCCATGGCACGAATATCTTCTCTGGAAGTCCTGACTGAAAGGTCAACAGAGAGTCACCTTTCAGCTGGGACTTAAGAGCAGCCTTTGATCCTCTCCATTGACCTGACTTTGGAAGATGGCACCCAGGATGAATTCCAAACCTATCTCCTCTATGAGGCCAGGAAGTGGAAAGAAGGAGTCCAGCTGTGCTTGACCAAGCTTCAGATAATGTCTGGTTCCTCTACAAAATACAGAAGGCTCTGCATGTGGTGGGCCATGACTCCATCACGGAACTTGTGGTGAACAATTTCTGGTGTCCAGAAACCATGAGAAAATTTTCTCCTTCCTGGGGTCAGACAAAAAACCTTTGCCTATTCTTCTCCAAGATAAGTGGCGACTTCTACACTTCCAGCTTCAGGAATTTCTCATATATCTGCAAATACATGGTGCATCTGGGGCAGCCTCAGCATGTCCAGGAGTTTCTTGTGCAGGATAACTTTGTCCTGTATGGATGGCTACCCTCCATTCTTAAGAATACGACGACTTTGAACACCTTTACTTTGAGTTCATGTCCACTGAAGGAAGCCAATGTGAGGTCCTTGTGCAAGTGTCCCTGTGCCAGGCAGCTCAAGCAACTGTACCCGAGGAGTTTGTGCATGGGCAGTTTCAATCCTGAGTCCCTGCAAGCCCTGCTGGAGCAAGTGACCGGCACCATGGAGATCCTGGCCTTACAGCACTGTGACATCACTGAACCCCAGCTCTTGACAATCCTGTCCTCCCTGAGCCAGTGCTCCCAGCTGCATTTCCTCAGCTTCTATGGAAATTGCATTTCCACAGCCACCCTAAACAACGTACTGTACCACACAGCCAGGCTGGGCCATTTAAGCGAGGGCCCTACCTTACCCCACTGGAGAGCTACTGCCCTCAACATTGGGGCCTAGGGAACCTTGACCCCTACAGATTTGCCCAGGTTCAGGCTCTGTTGGCACAGGTCTTGAGAGAGAGGAGGCCAAGCCAGAAGGTCCAGATCTGTACCAATTTCTGTCATCAATGGCCAAAGGGCCAATTATATAGCCTGGAGCCCCATGGCTGTTGGCAGTTCACCCACGAGGGGCTTCCAAACATTCCTGCTCTGCTTATGTAGTCACATGCCTCTTCTGGAATCTCTTGTTGGCATCACAGAGGAACCCCAAGACACAAGTTTATTTTCCATGGAGCACACCCTGCATTCTTCAGTGTGGGTGGAAGAGACTGGATGTCTTCTCCTGAACTTCGTAGCTATCAAACCCCTGGAATTTGTCAGCCCAGTAGGCATCTACGTGTCCTGTGTACACATCATTAGGAAGCTGGAGTGGTCTCTGCCTGGTAAGAACTCGAACATGATCCTGTTCCTAAATGTTTTAAGCAAACCTACAAGTGCTGGGGCAATCCCTCAATATCTGTCATTTACTGTATCACTCCCTTAATAAAACAAAAATAAAGGAAAAACATGAACAAAATGGTGTAATTTCTCAGCACCAATGAATGAAACTATTTTTGGTGCCAAGAATCCTAGCTACGCTACTAGTCTGAGATGTGAGCATCACAGTTAATAGCTAGCCTGGGCAGGAAAGTGTCTGAGATTCTCATTTCTAGTGAATCACCAAAAAAAGCTGAAGTGGAGCTGTGTTTTAAGTAGTGGCAAGCTGGTATTGCGCATTAATGCTCAAGGACAACTCCCAGGAAGTCAGTTCAAGACCCAGAATTGGTACAACCCAACTACCATCAAATATCCCCATGATCAAGATATGGATCCAATTTTGGAGCAAATGGACTGGGTGGGGAAATTCAATATCAAATACCATACGACATCCATGAAAACAAGAGAACTTTTTTCCAAAGTGTTTTGTGATGAACGTCCTAGTTACTCAGCTAGTCTAGGATCTGAGGATCACAATTGAAATCCAGGCTGGGATTTTTGATATTCAATCACCAGATACACTCTTAGTTGTCTGATAGCTTAAATGTTAGAGTGCTTGCCTTGTACATAAAAGCTCATGGGCACAATAATGGAATATAAAGTGTATGAGCCTACAAACATGTTTGTGAGATTTAGTATCAGTATCCCACAATGCTGTAAAACGTTTGAAATTTATGTATTCACTTAATCTGTATAAATAAAAAACAGCTAAAGGGTATCACTACAGACCCTGAATTAAAGGCCCAATGTTGACACAAAAACAAAAGCAAAAAAAAATACCAGGATCACACTCAAATATAAATAGATGCAATCTTAGAGAAATTTGTAAGTAATTTTCAAAGTCAAATGTTATAAGACATTCCATGTAACAAAAGTATTTCTGCTTCATAGCACATTTTTGGATGATAATTTTCAGTATGTAAATGTGGTTTGTGGTTGATCAGACATGTCTTAAAACTTCAGGCTCACTTCAATTTGTTTTTCTATAAGGAGTATTAACTCTGTGTCCACCCAGGCATGCCAAAAATAAAGAATGAAAATATATGACCTTTGGTATCCTTCCAGGAAGAACTATAAAGTATGTGACATCACCTTCGCATGATGGTAACCGAGTTTCATTGTGTTTTTGTGCTTCAAATCAAAATAAAGTAATCAAAGCGTGGGGATATCTTCCTATGGAGCTGTGAAGGAACTGAGACCACCCACACTTTGACCCATCATTGAATACCCATTATATATACATAAAGTATTATATGTGTATATTTAATATGTACTACTCTGGGATATTTGCTATCAGTTATGAGTGACCTGCTTATCTCATGACTCCTTATTGAAGTGGGTATTTATCCTTTGAATGTCATGTTCTTTTTTTGTTGTTTTTTTGGGGGGTCCGGTCGTGAGGCCTGATCTCTTGGCCTGGTTGCTGTCCCTCAGCTGTTCAGCTCAAGGATAGCGCATTACCACTTGAGCCACTGCGCCTCTTCAGGCTTTTTCTCTTATGTGGTGCTGGGGAATCGAACCCAGGGCCTCATGCATGCAAGGCAATCATTCTACCACTGAGCCACCTTTCCAGCCCCTGAATGTCATATTTTTATTATTACTAATGTCAATACCAGAACTTCATCTCTACATTTGGCCATACTATTTGCATAACATTGACAGTTTGTGTAAAGATTCATCTCTTCTCTGTTTTTTTACTCAGATTTATAACTTTTTTCCTTCCTGATGGCCTAAATGCACTTAGTTCTGCATAATGTATAGTTGGAGACCTCATGTGTTGCGACAAATGTTAATGTGCAATCAGTGTTTAATTCATCAATAATAATCCAATTGTACTGAAAAATTATTAAAATAAAGAAGAAAGATAAAATGTGAACTTTCTGAAAACTCATGTATTTTGACCATCTCTTGATAAAATACTAATAATTTAGAAATATGTGCAAAGTAGTATGCCTTATGAAAGGAAAATAAAGAGTAATGTGGATTTTTGCCAATACTTCCAATTTAAAACTAAAGTCCATTGTTAGTATGTAATCATTCTCTTAGTAGAAATTAAATATCATCGGATTCATTAATTGCATGTTGAAGGAAAACATTTATAGTACTCAGATATACTAAAAAATAGATTTTCACATAAAGGAATACAAACGTCAGAAGAAAGAAAGGTCCAATAAACCAAAGGACAGGACAAAAAGGTATGCCATTATGTGACCATTTGTCAGAAATAGTCATGTCTTTCTTTAAACATAGTATAAAACCCAATAGTTCAATCTGTTTTGAATAATGCATTTCTTATAAAATTAAAATAATAGAAATGTAACAATTAATTGTTATCACATCAATTGGAAACATAAAAAGAAAAATTATTTATAGACAGGTAAAATGTATATAATTTTAAGTCAGATGCCAGTGGCTCACGCATATAATCCTAGCTACTCAGGAGACTGAGATCTGAGGATCACTTTCAAAGCCAGCCCAGGCAGGAAAGTCTGTGACTCTTATCTCCAATAAACCACTAGAAAACCGGAAGTGGTGCTCTGGCTTAAGTGATAGAGTGCTTCCCTTGAGCTGAAGAGTGCAGGGACAGCATTCAGGCCCAGAGTTCAAGCCCAACAGACCGACAAAAAAGCATATAATTTTGTATATATAATATTTTTAAGGCTATAAAAAAGAATTACTTGAAAAATACATCTAGCCATGGGTAAACAACCTACTATGAATCTTTACTTTTTAGCTATTACTTCATAAAGCCAATACATTATGATATACAATTGAAGTGTACTTTTGTAGCATATGAAATCCATTTTTGAAATTCTGAAACAACACAGAGAAAGCAGAGACAGAAGAGGAAGAATAAAAGGAATAGAAGGAAAAGTGGGAATGAAATTGGAGATGGGGAAGATAGATCTGACAAAATAGATTGAAGAATATGGAAAAAGGCAGATGTGTGAATGGAAATATATAACAATGAAGCAAAATACATTCAACTGAGTATATGAAATCATGCACTATTAAAATGCATAATATGAATGAATTCTGACTAAGAATAATAGTGATATATAGGCAGGCAGAAACTATATTTCAAAACTATATTCAGAAACTATATTTCAAAAACTAGGAAAAATATGTATAAACTAAGCTGCATAGGAAGTTTTGATCTGGTGATCATGGTTAAAAGCTAAATTGGGCAGGAAATCAAAAAGAATATTAATTCCAGTTAACTATCACAGAGCAAAAAGTGGAGGTCAATTGGGGAAACATTGTCCTTATGCAATAAATACATAAATACATAAATAAATAAATGGACTGTAGCAGGCTTTAAGTTAGCAACAAAAAAGAAACTTAGAAGAAACTTAGGCAAATGCTTAAGAAAGTATAATTTGAAAACTAGAAGCAATGAAAATACACTAGTGGAGATGATTAGAATGATATTCAAATTTACCTGGCGTTGGTTACAACTTCTGACTCAACCATTACTAGAAAAATGAGTGGCAATCACTTATTCATTTAATTCATTACAACAATATAAACCAATATCTGATGGAAAAAAGAGTGTAGACCATCTGAACATCCAAGTTCAGACAAATCTGAACATTTGATCTTAAGAGGACTTATTTTTCATAATATGTGTTTTGTCCCAGAAGCCATGCAGAAAATTTCCATGCAGAAAATTTCTATCTGGCCTTAACAAGATGATGTAGCAGTTGGGGGCAAAGATGCCGCCCAGCAACTCTTACTGGAATTCAAGATGGAGAAAACCTCTGTAGGTAGACAGGCAGGAATGTGAGCCACATACTGCAGAATACCAGCATGCTGAAGGTTAAGAAGTTGGCTTCATTGAAGGTCCCAGGCCAGAAAAACCATAATGAAGCTGGCCAGGGCCAGGGAGCCCAGTTATCCCAAGAAACAGTAAAAAGTGGTGAGGGAACCCTTGTTATACAGGATGAGCACATGGCCACATTTAGAGTGTACATCTGTGTAAATGTAGGAAGATGAAGTCCCCAGTCAGAATACACAGAGAGGTACCTAGATCAGAGTACAGATAAGAATGGTGACGTTTGGAACCCCTGATAGCAGCAACCAACTCATGTTTCTCCCTAGAGAAATGACATTGAAGGCCAGATCCACAGATACAGTTTTGGCCAAGACAGCAGGAATGCAGGTGATTGTGTTGGAACAGCCATTAAAGAGCAAGGGCAAGTGCGAACACAAGATAAGGGAGATGAGCAGGATGTACCTGAGAGCCTGGTTACTAGATTTTTTTTAATTGTGAAAATACTGTACAGAGGGGTTGCAATTACATGGGCAAGATAATGAAAGATTGCTAGCTTTGACAGTGGAGGTGTTCTGATGTTCACAAAGACTCCAAGGACAATTCCCTGTGAGTATACATAAACAAATGGCCATGCAGGCCAAGGCCATTTCCAAGAGCTCTCCATAAGCCAGGAAACTTTCATCTCTTGCAAGGCACCGGTTACTCTTTGCATTGGCATACTGGTGATCAGGACACTTTACACACTGCCCTGTATCTAGTGAGGAAGTTAAATAACCATCAGTCACTTTTCACTACTTAAAAAGAATATTGGGTATCCTTACATAAGGATAATACTAACATGTCAACACTTATTAGCAATAAAAGAAAATATTATCAATTATTCCTTGATATGTTCAGTATTATTTCTATTTCTTCTTCATGTTCCACACTCTTTCCTACATTTTAGTTTTTCAGTTTGAATCTTTTTTTTTTACATACCGAGACTATCACCCATAATATTTATTTCCACTTGTAAAAGCCTATGAAAACATTTTTGCACATACTGGAGCATGTGGCTAATGATATCTGAAGAGTATGGTTCAAAACCATCCCAGGCAGGAAAGTCCATGCAATGCTTTTTTTTTTGTGGGGGGAGGCAGTCATGGGGGTTGTACTCTGGGCCTGGGTGCTGTCCCTCAGCTCTTCAGCTCAAGGTTAGTGCTCTACCACTTGAGCCACAGCACCACTTCTGGCTTTTTTATTTTTGCTTTTGTGGTGCTGAGGAATAGAACCCAGGGCCTCATGCATGCAAGGTAAGCACTCTACCATTGGGCCACCTTCCCAGCCCATGAGACTCTTATTTCCAGTTAACCACCAGAAAACCAGAAGTGGTGTTTTAGTTCAAGTTGTAGAGTGTTTGCCATTAGCTGAAGCTTAGAGACAGCAGCCAGGCTCAGAGTTCAAGCCCCTTGACAGACCAAAATAAAAAGAATGTTTCTGCATGTTAAATGCTGCCATAGTAATTCTCAGTCTTTTGTGTACTACTCAAACCACTAATCCAAAATTCTGGACAGAAATGTTTGGAATTCTTTGAATGGCTCTATGCAATATAAATAAGAACCCCTTACCTATTCCTTGCAGTCATTATATTTGTCCATCCGACTCATCAATAAAGAGGTGGAGAACAGAAGCCCTACAATCATCCTCTGCAAAACACTGTTGCCTGCTTCTTCGACCAAACCCAACACAGAGTGCACAATCTGTTGAAAGATCATTTCTTGGCACTTGGAAATAAAGGTGTACAAGATGTCTGTTTTCTTTGCACCCTAAAGTGAACTTGAAGAAGATGGAGACCATGTACTTAAAAAGGCTTTGCACTTCATATGATAGACATTAAACATACATTGCTAAGGAGTGGAACAATCATGTGTAAAATAAGTAGAAAAATTAATCTTAAAAGTAATTCAGAGCCTGTATTTTTTATTTCAAGGAGCACTGTCATCCAGTGTCACAATTAATTTACAAGGTGAAAGAAGCAAGTCTTTGAGTAGGCAATTATTATACACAACATTTGTGTTTCAGGGATTGGGTAACACAAGGGAATAATCATAAATTTGTCCCTAAGTCATGCACTTACCTATCCCATTAGCTATCTCATTTTCTGAGCAAAGGATACAATCAAAGCAACAGATAACCTTTCCTTCCTGAGGGTATTTCCTGAATCCAGGACATAGCTCACTGTAGACAGAGTGAGGAGGCTGAGAACAATATGTGTCAGTAAATGTATAGAATTCTACATAACACTAAAAAAGTCCATTGATTTAAAAAATACGATTATTAAGGATATTATTTGTATGAACATAAATCTAATAATGCAGTTATAGGTTCCACATCATATATCAAAAGGGTTATGTAGTATATACTTAGTCTCTATCTAGCCTGAACTAATGAGAAGTGTGTGACCTTTAAAAGAGAGGATAATGATGAGAAAGTAGGTCCTGGTTGACAGCCTTCTGTAATTTCCTTGAATTCATAACATCCTATGTAGTCTCCTTCTCATCTGTGACATGTTGAGGAACAAGGAGAAAGAATCCTCTTGATGCTTTAAAAGTATGCTATAACATAAAGCACAGGCCTCATCTTTATAGGTTTATATGAAGCCCAGGCCCTTCCAATCTTTTTTTCATCTATCCAGTGCCATGCATTGAAAATCTGCTCACACAAGCTCCTTCACTGATTCCTCTCACCACAGATGACTAAGTAGCAGGCCAACAAACCATTGAATGGACTGTCCACAGAAGGGAGCAAAATAACTCTTTAAAAGAATTAAATGTTTCCTCTGATACTTTCTCACAGCATAGAAACCAGGTAAGCAAAATACAATTTACATTTTATGATAACATTCCAAATAAACACTGAACAACTCACTTTTAACTTTTTAATTTTGGGTGCTTAACCTAGAGATAAAAATCTGTATCTGGGCATTGTCCTTGAGGCTGTTTTGGTCAAGGTTACCACTCTACCACTGGAGCCATAGCTCCACTTGATGTTCTCGGTAGTTAATCAAGATAAGAGTCTCACAAAATTTTCTTCCCATTTTAGCTTTAAACTGATAGGTAATCTTAGATCTGGGAGGATAGGATTACAGTCATGAGTCACCAGTGCTCAGCCCCATTAATTTATTCTGTTTCTTTTCTATCCAAGAGTCAATCAATAAAATTTCTTAAGTTTGAAATACTTAAATGTTAGTAAGCATAGAGAGTATAAAGTCTGTATGTTTTTGTCTGTGTGTGAGTGTATATGTGTGAGCCAGAACTATTGTTGAATTCAGTGCCTGGGCTTTGTATCTAAGCTTTGCTGCTGAAGGTTAGCACTGTATCACTTGATCCACTGCTCCACTTCCAGTTTTTTGGGTGTTTAAATAAAGATAACAATCTAACAAGTTTTTCTGCTAAGACTGATTTGAAACCATGATAGTAAAATCTCTGACTTCTAAACATCTAGTATTACAGGAGTGACTTTTCTGGCCCCAGCTAGGAATACATTTTAAGGGTGAAATCTGCTTATTTATATGAAATTACAATTAGATCCAACCCAACTTTGTAGTTCCTATTGCCCACTCTACCATATTTTATTATTTAAACACTTGATGAACATGTAGTTTATGTGATGAAAAATTGCCTACTTCCACTTGAGGTCAGACCTTCTGGAAAATTCCAAATGTTTACAATGTCATACTCTTCTTCTAATTTCCTTTTCTCAATCAAATCTCTTGTCCTCAAATAGGATTGTGAAATTGTATTTTATTCACAAAATGGGTACACCTAAAAAAAGATACATCATCTTATGATGAAGTATATCACAGACTTAAAACAAAAAATCTGAAATGAGAAAAGCTCCTGATTAAAATTTCAGATTCAGCATTCCAAATGAGCAGAAAAACCTAATGAAGAAAAAAAAATTCTATGGGACAAAAAATCATCAAAATAATCTTTGGGCATCCTGGTCACTCAGCAAAGGAATAAAAGGCTTTGTTTCAAGAGAAACCAGTTCCATACAAATATTCATAAATGATACAATTCCCAATTTCCTAACTACAGTTTCACATAACTAAGTTTGTAAAAATCTATAGTTTGAGAATGGTAAAATTTTAATGCATAAAGTTGAATGAATTTAATTTACTTATAAAAATATGGATAATTCTGTTTAGCAGATTATCTTTACTATTATTAAGAAACACATCGGGAAAAGGTGAATTTTTAATTTTCAGAACATTAGCTATGAGCATGTTGAGGTTATTTGAAACTAAAAAACTTATAGAAAAATGGAATATATTTTGCCCTTGTTACTAACCTGCTTTAAATTAACAGCACAAGCACACATGTGTAAGAGACCTCAATTACAAACTGTTATACAGTAAGTGACCTGTCTAGGAAATGACGTTCCTCACTGTTTGTACCATCCAAAACTTTAACTCCTTACCTGTGCAGGTGAAGGCTCTGAACCTTTTCTTTTTTCCATTGTTTATAATTCTGCTTGATGAAGAAGCATGTCATGGAGAGCCTGGGCCACAGAATATACAGCAAAAGAAGAGTATGTACACACATAAAGGAAATTAGAGGCAAAAATGGGAAAATCAAGAGAAATACAATCAAGCTTTAGAACGTTAGAAGGGAATAATTTGTAAACATTTATCATGACAAATTGGAGAATCTGGAAGAATGGTGAAATTTCCAGAGAATATTGATATATTCCAACAAACAAAATAGATTGGAACCAACACAATAGACCCATAACAAGTAATGAAATTGAACTGGCAATAAAAGACCGCCCATCCAAGTAATGGCCAGGACCTGATGAATATACAGCTGAATTCTATAAAGCCTTCAAAGAGAACTCACTCCATTATATCTTAAAATTATTCAATGAAACAGAAAGGGAAAGATCACTACTAAACTTATTTGAAACCAGCAAAACGCTCATCCAAAAATACACTCATCATGAAAGAGTTCTGTAGACCCATTTTTTGGATGAACATCAATGCAAAAATTCTCAATAAAAGTCCAGCCAATCTAATTTAACAACTATCCAAAGAAGTTGTATTCTATGATCAAATCAGATTCAACATATCAACAGAAACAAGAACAACAACTACAAAATCATATTAACAAAGTATTTGACAAGATTCAACTCCTCTTTATGACAAATACTCTGAAGAAGCTAAGAATCCATGGACCATTCCGAAATATAATCAATGCAACATATAACAAAATTATAGACCTCATTGTATTTTATTTAAAATTAAAAACAATTCCTCTAAAATTAACAACAATGCAAAAATGCCCACTCTCTCCGTTCCTCTTCAATAGGGTAGTGGAATTCCTAGCAAGATCAAAAAAGAGAGAGAAACTAGAAAGGGGACACAAGTAGGGAAAGGAGAAGTAAAGCTATCCTTCTTTGCAGATGACATGATCCTGTATTTAAAGATGGCTATAAATTCCTACCACAAATTATTTGAACTGATGAAGAGCTTTGGAAGAGTAGCAGGATCTAAATCAACCCACAAAAATGAATACTTTTGTGTTGTATGAGCAATGTGAAACTCAAGACTGAAATCAGGAATTCAACTCCATTTAGTATAGCCCCAAAAGAATTTAAGATACCTAGGAATTAAAATAACAAAAGATGTACACAATATTTAAAGAAAAATTTAAAAATATGAAAATCTACAGCAACTATAAGGTAATGGAATAACCTTCCATGGTCCTGATTGGGAAGGATTATCATCCTGAAAATGGTAGTAGTGCCTCAAGCTATCTACAAATTCAATGCAATACTCAGTAAAATCTTAAAAACATTCTTCAATGATATAGAAGAAGCAATCTGAAAATTCTTGTGGAATAGTCAAAGACCAGAACAGCAAAAACAGTCCTCAGCATGAAGACTGCTACTAGAAAAATATCAATACCCAACTTCAAACTCTGTGATAAAGTCATAGTAATAAACAGTTTGATAATAGTACAAGAATAGGGCAGAAAGCAGGGAAACAGCGGCTCATGCTTGTAATCCTAGCCAAAGAGGAGGCTGAGATCTGAGGATCATGGTTCAAATCCAACCCAGTCAGGAAAGTCTGTGAGACTCTTATCTCCAGTAAACCACTAGAATACTGGAAGTGCCACTGTGGCTCAAGGGGTAGAGTGTGCGCCTTGAGCTGAACAGCACAGGAACACCACCCAGGCAAAGAGTTCAAGCCCCACAACTGCCAAAAAAAAGATAGAGGTAAGGACCAATGGAATAGAAGACCATGAAATGAACCCACATACTTATAGCCACCTAATATATCATGAGATAAAAATCATAGGATAGAAGGAAGACAAACTCTTCAAAAGTTGTGGAGAGAGAATTGGGTAAACATGTGCTGAAAACATCAAAGGGATTAGAACAGAAATTATAGAGCCTTATGTATCACCCTTCACCTAAATCAGTTACACAAGAAACTAAGACCTCAGTGTAAGACCTGATACCCTGAAGAGGTGGGGAAACACCAAAGATCATTGACACAATTCAAAATGTCTGAAGTCAATATTCAGAATCACAACAAATCAAAGAAAGTCTGGATACATGGGATTGCCTCAAAATGAAGAGTTTCTGCAATGCAAATGGCATACTTAGCAAGATAAATTGAAAGCCCACAGATTGGGGGAAGATCTTTATTAAGTATGCATAATAAAAGGCCTCATATATAAAATATACTCAGTGGTCAAAAAATTCAACCTCTCCAAAATCAAGTCCTCAAAGAAACAGTAACCCAATTAATAAATGAGTTAAAGACTTAAAGAGAGATATCTCTGCAGAATAAGTAGAATGGTCAATTTATCCATGAAGAGAGAGATATTTGACATTTCTGTATATGAAAGAAATATAAATCAAAACAAGATTGAGATTCCACCTCACCCCAGTTAGAATGCCCAATATAAAGAAAACTAACAATACCAGATCTTGCCAAGGATATGGCCAAAAAGGAATGCTTACTAAACTTTTGATGTGAATGTAAGGTTTTCAACCACTCATAAAAGAAGTATGGACATTCCTCAAAAGAGTAAACATAGAGCTTCCCTATGACCCAGCAATTACATTCCTATTCATTCATCCAATAGAACACAAACAAGACCACAGTGAAGACATCAGCCCAATGATGTTCATTGCCACATTGTTTACCATAGCCACGGTATGGAATCAACCTGGATGGCCCTCAGTGGATGGATTAAGAATGTGTGGTTTACATAGCCAATGGCATTGTATGCTCCCAACTGAAAAATGATATTGCTAGTTTCATAAGGAAATGGAAAGACTTTGTCATTGGTCTTGATTTCTGATTTTATATAAGTTTATCTGCTTTGGTAAGGATAAGGGAGAACACAGAAATGGTAGAACAAAGGTGAACAAATGCAGCAGTGATACTTGACACTAGGCGGAAACTGAAATATAGAACTTGTGTGGAAGGGGCTTAGGAGGGAAAATCTAAGAGAAAGGACTGAGGTTGCACTATTCCAAAAGAAAGTACTCATGCGACATATAACTCTAATCCATCTGTATCTCACCTTTAAAATAGCAACAAAAACTCGAAAAAAGTGGAATAAAGCATTACATGCAAGTAAAATACAAAAAACTATGCGCAAGCATGTATAACATCATATCAAACAGACTTTAATGAAAGGATCAAAAAATGACAAGATTTTAATGTCGTGATAAAGGAATTAAATCAACAAAGTGAAATAATAACTGTAAGTGTTTATTTTCACACTACCTAAGCAATTAACTATACTAGCTGACTTTGAAATAGTCCTTAATACAATAATAGGTGAAGATTTTATGGAGAGATTTGCCATTCAGAATCAACAAGCTGGCATTAGAATTGAATTTCACCCTTGATCATGTGTGCCTTACATATGCCAAAGGACATTTTAACCAACTTCTATTGAATAAAGCATTGTTCATCAATGTAATGAATTTTCTCCAGGAGAGATGATGGGGTAGGATCAAATACCAGCCTTGTTTTAACATTTTACAAGTATCTTGAGCAGACATGTAGATTATACTGTAGTAATGCTAGAAATTAACAAGGAATGTGGGCACATAATATGAAAATCAAATGAATTATATTTTAACCATTATTACTTAAATAATAATTGCATTAACATTATCCAGTGAAAAAATTGCTTCATGATAAAGTCAATTGTTTTTCAGGGCACATTTCAGGAAATAATCTGGTACTAGGAACAAATGAAAATGCAAAGAACATCAGCAACACATAGATATAGAAAAATGAGGACTTAAAGGAACTAACAAACTTTGCTTAAACTAAGAGAAGGAATAATGAACTAAATAACTTGCACTGCATATCAATGAACAAGAGAAACTCAAGAATAGTAGAAGGAATGAAAGAAACGATGTCAGGAGCAAAAGCACAGTAGCAATCAGCAATGAATCAAAAGGAGCTTTTACAAAACAGAAGGGTTATAAGACTGAAATAATAACCCTAAAGCAGCAATCAACAGAATGACATATTAATCCATATCTCCATGATTCTGCATGAGCTGAATCAGTATGGTGAAAACAGCCATATTACTAAAAACCATCTACAAGTTCAGTTCAATTTCCATCAAAATTCCTATCCCTTCCTAGACAGAAATAGAACAGGCAGACTACATTTTCTGAAAAAGGAAATCCTTTATTCAGAATGATGTTAAGACATAAGAACAGTACTGAAAAATCACTGTCTTCTCTTATGCTATGGGGCCAAATAACAAAAAACCACATAAATCAATGAAAAATAAGACAGAAATATTTGTAACAGCTACAGATATCTGATTTTTGGAGAATTGACAAAAAACACATGGCCTACAGATGGCACCCAAAGTAAGGCATGGAGACGTTAAATTGGTTATCCATGTGTCAAACATTGAAACTAAAGCCTATCCTTGAATATACATTTTTTTCAAATGAAAGTTGATTAGTTATCGAAAAGATACTGGAACATTGAAAGTAGCAGTGAAAATGAGGGTCAACATAAAATAACGATAACCTTAATAGATCTCACACCTGTCATAAAATAATAGAAAGATTTAAGTGTGGGGATGAGAAGGTGGCTCAGTGTTAGAGCGCTTGCTTGCATGCATGAGGCCCTGGGTTCGATTCCTAAGCACCACATAAGCAGCAAGAAAAGACCAGAAGTGGCTCTGTGGCTCAAGTGGTAGAGCACTAGCCTTGACTTGAAGAGCTGAGGGACAGTGCCCAGGCCCAGAGTTCAGGCCCCACGACCGGACCAATAAAAAAAAAGAAAAAGAAAGATTTAATTTTGAACTCAACTAGGTGGTAGAATATTTTTCTTATTTACAATGCCCTAAATTCTACCCAAGAATGGAAATTTATAGCAGCTTTGTTTGCATCAAATTGAAATGGTTCAGCACACTGAAAGAAACAGTGGGACAGCCAAATGTATGTTTGAAACTCATTAACTCATTTTAGCAATCAATACAATAAAAACAAAAACTACAATGAGTTATGAATCAAGCCACAAAAAATTTTTCAGTGTTACTGTAACTGAATATTGGATGTGGGCGATGAGTAAATGGCAAACCTCAAGATAAACTTTAGGGCAAGAGACATTTAAGTTAAATGAGAGCATAGCAGTGTGGGCAGAAGAAATGTATTTTTAAATGATGATATCATGCATATCAAAGCTCAGGGATGAGGTCTGAGATGCATGCTAGAATCACAGTATTGAAATAATATATATGAAGTAGCTTCATATATATTAACTAATTTGCTAATTGTTTAAATGCCTCCAAGGTACAGTTTTACCTCTGTAATTCAGGGAGGGGAAGGGAAAAAACAAAATGCTTAAATAAGGATACAGGTTGACCCACTATAATAATGACATGTACAAAACACTATGTTGAAAATGAATTTACAACTTTGGTGGGGGGGTAGTTGTGGAGGTAGGAGGGAAGGGATGGTAGGGAAAAACAAAGGAGGAGGCAACAATGCTCAATAGGAAATGTACTCATTACCTTGTCACCCCTCTGTACAGTATTCTTACAATAAAAAAGTACAAAAAATTAAAAATAACATGCAATGATGGGCACCAATGGCTCATGTCTGTAATGCTAGCCATTCGGGAGGCTGAGATCTGAGGATAACAGTTCGAAGCCAGCAGAGGCAACAAAGTCCATGAAACCCTCATCTCCAATTTAACCACCAAAAAGCTGAAAGAGCTGTGTCTCAAGTAGTAAAGCCTTACCTTGAGCAAAAAAACTCAGGGACAGCACCTGAGTTCAATCTCCAGGACTGGTATGCACACGCACACAAACACACACACACACACGAGCACACATACACACACACACACACACACACACACACACACACACACACCATGCAAACACGGTAGTAGCTCATATACCTGTAATATTTTTTAATTTGTTTCATTTTTCTGCTAATTGTTATTACTTTAGTTGTACACACTTGTGGAGGTACAATGTGACTAATACATGTATTAATAATTAATATAATGTAATTATAATGATCAAATCAAGGTAGTTAGAATTTCCATCTCTTTAAACTTGATCTGCATGTTTTTTACTAGGATGGAATAAATGAAATTTTGACCAAAAAAGATACAGTTTTAAAAATAGCGTGTAAACAAAGAACGTGAAGATTATTGCCTTAAAGGATCCAACTGATACAGAAAGGGTTTACATTTTCATTGTTTATTTCTGTCTTGGTACATTTTTTCTCAAATGTCATGGGAACTAGAGGCTTCTCATTTCAATTATGACTTTTAAATTATATTCATAGGTGGTTACCTTGCACTCCTATTTGTCATTCAAGCACATTTGTACATCGATCTGTAAGAAACAAACCAACTAGTTCTTTATAAGGATGATCTAGAACACAAAGGTAGCTTCTCAAAATCGTTGCTGAATTTCTTTAGTAGAAAAACCAAAAATACGGAGCTGGGAGTGGCTCAGTGTTAGAGTGCTTGCTTTGCATGCATGAGGCCCTGGGTTCAATTCCTCAGCACCACATAAGCAAAAAGGAAAAAAACGGCCTGGAGTGGTGCTGTGGCTCAAGTAGTAGAGTGCTAGCCTTGAGCTGAAGAGCTGAGGGATAGCGCCCATGCCCAAGTTCAGGCCCCACGACCGGACACTCCCCCCCCAAAAAAAAGAAAAACCAAAAATAAGAAGTAAATTTATTCCAAGCATGTTCTACTCATAGATGGAAATACCACAATGGATGCCTATCATAATATAATTTGTACAAATTCAAAAGCATAGGAAAATATTTTAAATCCCTTCAAATGATGGTAATGCTATATACAGATTAGAGATTAGAAATACATCCAGAAAGTCTGGAAAATTATCTGTGCTGGGGCCTCATGCATGTAATCTTATATAATCAAGAACCTGAGAATTGCAGATATTAAGCCAAAGTCAACTAGTGTAGAAAAGTCCTTGACAGACTTTTCTCCAGCTACACAATAAATCCAGAAGTGCAGGTGTGATGCAAATGGTGAGCATCAACCTTGGGAGAAAAGGCCAATCACAAGTACAAAGCAAGACCTATAGCCAACTAATCTTCGATAAGGGAAGAGAGACAGCCTCTTCAGTAAATTGTGCTGGCAAAATTGGTTAACTACTTGTAGAAAACTAAAGCTAAATCCTTATATATCACCTTGCACCAGAATCAACTCCAAATGGATGAAAGACCTCAGAGTCAAAGCAGACACTCTGAAAACATTACAGGATGGAATAGGAGAAACCCTAGGTCTCCTTGGTGCAGGCAGAAATTTTCTTAATAGGAACACAACAAATCAAAGAAAGGTTGGACAAATGGGATTGGATGAAGTTGCAGAGCTTCTGCATGGCAAAGGGCATAGCTAGCAAGATCAATAGAAAGCCCACGGATTGGGAGAACATCTTCACTAGCCATACAACGGACAAGGGTCTCATATCTAAAATATACTTGGATCTCAAAAAATTAAATCCCCCAACAACAAATTCTCAAGGAAACAACAGCCCAATAAATAAGTGAGCTAAAGACTTAAAGAGAAACGTTTCTGAAGAAGAAAGAAGGATGGCCAATAGGAACATGAAGAAATGCTCAATTGCCCTAGCCATAAAAGAAAAGCAAATCAAAACAACGTTGAGATACCACCTTACCCCAGTTAGAATGGCAAAAATCAAAAACAACAGATGCTGGAAGGGATGTGGACAGAAGGGAACCTTGCTTCATTGTTGGTGGGAGTGTAAAATTGTTCAACCACTTTGGAAAGCAATATGGACGTTGCTCAAAAGACTTCACATAGAGCTCCCCAATAACCCAGCAATCCCATTTTGGGCATTTACCCAAAGGTTTACAAACAAGACCACACTAAAGCTACCAGCACAACTATGCTTATTGCAGCATTATTTACCAGAGCTAAGATATGGAACCAACCCAGATGCCCCTTAGTAGATGAATGGATCAAGAAAATGTGGTATATATACACAATGGAATTCTATGCCTCCATCAGAAAGAATGACATTGCCCCATTTGTTAGGAAATGGAAAGGCTTGGAAAAAATTATATTAAGTGAAGTAAGCCAGGCCCAAAGAAACATAGGCCCCATGGTTTCCCTTATTTGCAATATCTAGTATATGTATGAGTCAAGCGGAAAAGGTCAGATAATGTGATATTAGGAAAATGAACCCATAGATATGTATTTAAATGTTTTTTCTTCCATGCATTTGTTTCCAACGCACCCAAAAGATTATTTCTTTGTTGCTTTGTATGTCCCTCCCCCACAGTACAATCTCTGCTTTCACTATATTTGATGTTGCTATAATTTGTGGAGGAGATGGGGAAAAACAAGTCGTTCAAATAAGGATACAGGTGGACCCGTTGCAACAATGAGAAGTACAAGTTGTCATGTCGAAAACGAACTTTACAATTTTGGTGCGGGCGGGGGGGATGGAGTGGGGGGGCAGTGGGAGTTTGGGAAAGGATGTGAAGGGTAAACAAAGGAGGAGGCTGCAATGCTTGATAAAAAATGTACTCATTTTCTTGCCCATATAATTATAACCCCTCTGTACAGTATGTTCATAAAAACTTAAAGTGAAATAAATAAAAAATAATAATTACATAAAAAAGAGTACAAAGCAAACCAAGCACTAATATCCCATACCTATAATCCTTGCTCCTTCAGGAAGGTGAAAATGAACAGAAATAATTAGTGATGTTGTAGAGAGTAAAGAATGTAGAAGAAGGCATAAAAATATACGTAAATAGACCATGTGACTATGATCAAAGTTCATGGTTTGCAGGTAGAACTACAATATGTAAAATTATTTGGCACAAGCACCATATTGTTCAGAAATTGAAAACGATTGTTGGTAGAGTATTGAGTGAAATATCTCATCTACTGCTATGTAATTGCCATTGTCCACTTATCTACAGGAAAGATTTCATGTATAAATATTTTTATCTGTAGTCAATACCATGAATGATATTTTTTGGGTCCAGTCGTGGGCCCTGAACTCTGGGCCTGGGCGTGTCCCTCAGATCTTCAGCTCTACCACTTGAGCCACAGTGCCACTTCCGGCTTTTTTTCTTTTTGCTTATGTGGTGCTGAGCACTTGAACCCAGGGCCTCAGGCATGCAAGGCAAGCGCTCTACCACTGAGCCACCTTCCCAACCCCACCATGAATGATATTTTACTAATCCTGACAATTATTTTCTTCATATCTATAGGTAGTTATGAGATTTGCTGAGATTATAATTCTCAATGTGTTCATATTAGCACAGAAACAAAAGTGTACAAACATGTTTTGGGAAATTAAGAGAAGAAAAGTAAGCTTAACATGAATAAATACTATGGAATAAGAAAAATAAACTATGCTAGGCACTGGTGCCTCATGCCTGTTGTCTTAGTTACTTAGGGGTCTGATATGTGGTGATCATGTTTTGAAGCTATCTTGGGCAGGGGTGTCTGTGAGATTCATTTCTTTATTTAACAACCAAAAAGTATCAGATGTGGAGCTGTGGCTCAAGTGGTAGAACACTAGCCTTGAGCAAGAAAGCTCAGTACAGGGCACATGCCCTGAATTTCTAGTATAAGCACAAAAGAAAAAATATAAGCAAACATACTACTGGCATATAAGATAAGGACATATATGTGTGTGTGTGTGTGTGTGTGTGTGTGTGTGTGTGTGTGTGTAGTAGGAGGGATCTGAAGGCTTTTAATACAGAATTGGTGACACTGACTCAAATAGTTTGAAACAACATCCAACCAATCATCATCTGCGGTGACTTCTGGAATTAAGAAGATAGTTGTGTAAAGTGAAATGCTTACAGCCCTGGAAAGAGAAGCTATATATGGAAGGAAACCAAATTCATTTCTTACTAGTAGTTAGAAATGTACTGAACCATAGATGAAAGGTACAAGCATGAAACTGAGCTTTTTACTGGTGCATAAGGATGGGTTGTCATGGTAGAGAAGAAAGAGAACACTCATCTGTGCACCTAAAGTTCCCTCAGGCATTGCCTATCCTGAGAACAAAACAATAAATGGAAATAGGTTTATGAGTTATTTAGGGCTTGTTCTCTTCATGCCTTAGAAGCATCGCCTTTTACTGCGATCTTTTTCTAAAGTGTAGAGGGCCAAAACACCAGCAACATCCCCTCTCCATCCATGTGTGCTCAGTGCTTCATTGTAGAAAAGCACATAATGCCAGACAAGGACTAAAAAAGGGTGGAAGCTGGAGGAAAAGGAATGTGAATGTCGAAAGGTACATCCCTGAAGTATCTGCTAAGCTGAAATCCTGGTTCAAACTGAGGCCCACGGTTTCAGGTATACACACACACACACACACACACATGTATATGTGTGTATATATATATAGATATCTTTGCACATGTGCACATGGGTCTTTTTATTCACAAACATGTATAGTATAGTCGATCTTTCATGGAAAACTCTTGTGAATCCCCAGGAAGAATGCATTAAATTCTTCCCTGGAGCTCTGCATCTGAGGCCTTGCATCCATAAGAAAAACATAGGTTGGAAAGAACATTTGCAGGTTCTCCTTATTCATCTCTGGTGCTACTGTTTCCTCCAAGACCACAGATAGTGAGTGCCTAGTGTTGAAGTTAACTTTGATATGTTTACTCCAATATCTATGTCTATTTGCCGAAAAGTCATTCAGAATGATGCAACTGAATTGCGTCACCATGTCAGGTCCATGGTGAAATGGACAGAAAGAATGTATTGTAGTGGGATATCAACCAAAGTTATTAGGGCATCAGACCCAATGGGTCAGTTCATAAATTTAATGTCCACAGAACGTTGCTGGTTGATCTAGGCAGGGTTCCATATTTGCACAGGCTTCCAAAAATGTACCTCCTTACTTCTCCCTGGAAGCAATGATGATGCTGAAACCAACAAAATGTTACTAAGGGCTCTAGAATTTATATTTAATATATTCTGATAAATTCACAGATAAGTACACCATAAAAATATCCTCAGTAAGTTAGTCTCAATAATTCAAGGTTGATGCGTAAATTGAATGTCATATTTGCATTCTGAACTCTCACCTTTACACAGGTAATTGTTACTCAATCTGCATTCACAATCTAGTTTTGTTTTTCAGGACATGTTTTTGAGAACATATGGTAATAGAAGACATTCTTCTCTACCATGAGCCTAAAGCAATGTCGGTACCAACTCTATGTTTTCTACTTGTCAAAATATATTAGACACAAATACCATACAGAGACCCCAATGGCCTTTGAGAACAGAGCTACTTCAGAGAAGTGTACATACTCTGCAAATGCCGCAACCTTCCATGCACATGATGATGCACTTGCCCATAATCACGTAATACGTATCAGAAAATGTGCATTGCAGTTTAAACAAATCAGCAAATGTACTATAGATTGAGGAAGGAAAAATTTTTATTTATTGTGAAAATATCATACAGAGGGGTTACAATTACATAATTTGCAATAACTAGTATATGTCTGAGACAAGCAGAAATGGTCAGATAAGTTGATGTTAGGTGAAATGAACCTCTAGTTAAGGATTCAAATTGTTTTTCTTTCATGCGATTGTTGCTAACATATCCATAAGATGATTTCTTTGTTGCTTTGTATGTCCCTCTCCCAAAGTATAACCTATTTTCACTGTATTTGATGTAGGAAAAAATTTTTAATGAGGTTTCAACTTGCCCTTTAAACTTGTATACTTCTTATATTATATAATTGTATAACTTACTTTTTCATTCTTAGCAGCATATGTTAACTCTCTAGAGGGTTTATTTATACACATACATGTACATATGCAATGAACCTCAATCTCATAAGGTAGTGGTATTGGTTCATAGCTTCAATCTATTTATCGTTTTTGTGGGGATTTTTTTTGTCAGTCATTGGGTGCTGTCCCTGTACTCTTCAGCTCAAGAAGAGTGCTCTACAGATTGAGACATAGTGCCACTTCTGATTTTCTAGTGGATTTTTGGAAATAAGAATCTCACAGGGGCTGGGAAGGTGGCTCAGGGTCGAGCACTTGCCTTGCAAGCATGAGGCCCTGGGTTCTATTACTCAGCACCACATAAGCAAAAAGAAAAAAGCCAGTAGTGGAACTGTGGCTCAAGTGGTAGAGCGCTAGCCTTGAGCTAAGAGCTGAGGGACAGCGCCCAGGCCCAGAGTTCAGGCCCCACGACAGGACTCCCCCCCAAAAAATAGAGTCTCACAGATTTTCCTGCTCAGGCTGGCTTTGAATCGCATTCCTGAGTAGCTAGGATTACAGGCATGAGCCACAAGCATCCAGCTATTTATAATTTGTGAGAAACTACATACATTTCCATAGTATGAAATGAAATTCCTATGAATTGTGTATAAGTGATCACTTTACTTTATTATGCAAACATTTTTATTTGTGTTCTTGGTGATAGATATTGTCATTGAAGTATGAAAAATTCAATGTCCTTTGGCTTTGCATTTCCTTTATGCCAAGGATGTTGAGCATCTATTTTTGTATTTTTAATTGGCCCCAAATACTTCCAGATATCAGGAATATCTTTAAATTTGCTTGCCAATGTGTTCATTGACATTACTTAAGAGTTTAGTTGACATTACTTAGGAGTTTAGATTTCTAACCTTCCTTCATATTCTGATAATTAAGTTCTTGGCTGATGTTAAGCTAATTCTATAAGCCATCTATTCACCCTAGTTACTGTTTTTTGTGTTGTGCCACATTTTTAATTCAGTGTAACCCTATTTGTCAAATTTTGCTCTTATTTAGTGAGATATTTGAAGTTTTAATCAGTAGCTTACTGTCTAAATAAAATGTTTCTTCTTTTATGTTGTCTGTAGTGCAGTGTTTTATTTTACATTTTAGCTCTTCAATTTTTATGGACTAGAAAAACAAAGAACATTCACAACTTAGGGCATAGTGGAATAACTGGAGACAGTGTCCAGGAGAAGGTGACTGGAATTGTGGTCATAGAGAGAGACACTCTGTGAGTGGAAATGTTTACTCACCACAAGTGCTGCCCTTGTGCACACATATGGGGCCTTTGGAGCCAGAGGGATCCTGCTTCTCTCATGGACTATAAGTCTCCCTTGCAGCCAGCAATTGTTTCAAGTACTCAGAAAGTAATATTGAAAAGTGAATCAAATATCCATTTGATGTTTTTAAGAATCAACGATATATTAAATAAAGCTACAATTTACAAATTGTCCACATACACTAATAGGAATCCTTATGCATTTCTCATCACAATACGTAATGGAGGAAAGATTTTACCTGTTACTGGAGTAACAGCTATCTCCCTAGTGTAATATTCCATATACCAGATGCCATAAGGGTATCATGGAGTAAAATATAGGCATTGTGGCTTGGGTACATATGAGTCTTTTACAAGGTATCCTATACTTAGACTTGTTGGAGTTGGTGAATTCTTCAAAACATTCAAACTAACTCTGCTGACCATCTACTGGATGTTTGTTAACATCCACCTGGCACTGAACTATCTGTCCAAAATATGAGTGCCAATTCTAATAATGTGAAACTCTTGACCTGCAGGAAAAGCATTGGAAATAGAGCCTGGAAGTGGAGTGCTCATATGAGAGAAACACCCTCACTGGTTATTGTCAGCACTATGTTTTATGTGCTATGAAGTTGCTGGCTTAGGATGGTCCTTTAGAGTGTGGTGTTTACACCTGTGGAATCTTCGGAAATTTTTTTAACTTTAATTTAATTTAATTTAATTTGTGAATATACTGTACAGAGTGGTTACAATTACATGGGCAAGATAATGCATACATTTCTTACCAAGCATTGCAGCCTCCTCATTTGTTTACCCTTCACATCCCTTCCCGGCCTCCACCCCAACCCCCCCCCCCCCGCATCGACATTGTAAAGCTCGTTTTCAACATGACAACTTGTACTTCTCATTGTTGCAACAGGTCAACCTGTATCCTTAAACAAGTCGTTTTTCCCCATCTCCTCCACAAGTTATACCGACATCAAATATAGTGAAAGCAAGGGTTATACTGTGGGGGAGGGACAGACAAAGGAACAAAGAAATAACCTTATAAATGCGTTAGAAACACATGCATGAAAGAAAAAATATTAAATTACATATCTAAGGTTCATTTTCCTAATATCACATTATCTGACCTTTTCTGCTTGACTCATACATATACTAGATATTGCAAATAACGGAAACCATGGGACCGATGTTTCTTTGGGACTGGCTTACTTCACTTAATATAATTTTTTCCAAGTTTTACCATTTCCTAACAAATGGGGCAATGTCATTCTTTCTGATGGAGGCATGGAATTCCATTGTGTATATATACCACATTTTCTTGATCCATTCATCTACTGAGGGGCATCTGGGTTGGTTCCATATCTTAGCTAGGGTAAATAATGCTGCAATAAGCATAGTTGTGCTGGTAGCATTAGTGTGGTCTTGTTTGTAAACATTTGGGTAAATGCCCAAAAGTGGGATTGCTGGGTCATAGGGGAGCTCTATGTGAAATTTTTTGAGGAACCTCCATACTGCTTTCCAAAGTGATTGAACAATTTTATATTCCAACCAACAATGAAGCAAGGTTCCCTTCTGTCCACATCTCCTCCAGCATCTGTTGTTGTTAGAGTTCTTGATTTTTGCCATTCTAACTGGAGTGAGGTGGTATCTCAATGTTGTTTTGATTTGCATTTCTTTTATGGCTAGGGAGGTTGAGCATTTCTTCATGTTCCTATTGGCCATCCTTTTTTCTTCATCAGAGAAGTTTCTCTTTAAGATTGAGCCCACTTATTTATTGGGCAGTTGTTTTGTTTGAGGATTTGTTGTTGGGGGATTTAATTTTTGGAGTTCCAAGTATATTTTAGATATGAGATCCTTGTTGTATGGCTAGTGAAGATGTTCTCCCAATCCGTGGGCTTTCTATTGATCTTGCTAGCTATGTCCTTTGTCATGCAGAAGCTCTGCAACTTCATGCAATCCCATTTGTCCAACCTTTCTTTGATTTATTGTGTTTCCGGGTCTCTATTCAGAAAATTTCGGCCTGAGCCACAGAGACCTAGGGTTTCTCCTATTCCATCCTGTAATGTTTTCAGAGTGTCTGCTTTGACTCCGAGATCTTTCTTCCATTTGGAGTTGATTCTGGTGCAAGGTGATATATAAGGATGTGGCTTTAGTTTTCTACAAGTATTTAACCAATTTTGCCAGCACCATTTATTAAAGAGGCTGTCTTTCTTCCATTCTATATTTTTAGCTCCCTTATCGAAGATTAGATGGCTATAGGTCTGTAGGTTCATTTCTGGGTTTTCAGTTCTATTCCATTGGTCCTGAGGTCTGTTCTTGTGCCAATACCAAGCTGTTTTGATTACTATGGCTTTGTAGTAGAGTTTGAAATTTGGTATTGATATTCCTCCAGCAGTGTTCTTTCCGTTGAGGAGCATTTTTGCTCTTTGGGGTCTTTTATTGTTCCATTTGAAATTTTGGATTGCCTCTTGTATTCCCTTGAAGAATGAGGTTGGAATTTTGATAGGTATTGAGTTGAATTTGTAGATAGCCTTGGGAATTATTGCCATTTTCACGATGTTAATCTTTCCAATCCAGGAGCATGGGAGGTTTTGCCATTTCTTAAGTTCTGTGTTGATTCTCTTTTTCAAGATTTTAAAGTTTTCATCATAGAGGTCCTTCACTTCTTTGGTTAATTCCGTATTTTTTGGGGGGGCTATTACAAATGGAGTTGCTTTCCTAATTTCAGCCACACTTTCCTCATTGTTGGCATACAAAGAAGCCATTGATTTTGAGGGGTTAATTTTATACCCTGCTACTTTGCCAAAGTTTTGAATCAGCTTGAGTAATTTGGGAGTGGAGTCTATGGGATTCGTTAAATACACGATCATGTCGTCTGCAAAGAGGGAGAGTTTTATTTCTTCTTTCCCTATTTCGTACCCTTTATGTCTGCATTTTGTCTCATTGCTGTAGCTAGGCATTCTAATACTAGATTGAAGAGAAGTGGAGAGAGTGGACATCCTTGTCTTGTTCCTGAGTTAAGGGGAAATGGCTTTAGTTTTTCACCATGAAGTATAATTCTGACTGTAGGATTGAAATATACAGCCTTTATTGTATTGAGGAATGTTCCATGGATTCCTAATTTTTCCAAAACCTTCATCATAAAGGGGTGTTGGACCTTGTTGAATGCTTTTTCTGCATCTATTGAGATAACCATGTGGTTCTCATTCTTGCTCCTATTGATGTGATGAATAAAATGAATTGATTTGCCTATATTGAACCAGCTTTGCATCCCTGAAATGAATCCTGTTTGATCGGGGTGTATGATTTTTTTGGATGAATTGTTGAAGTCGATTGGCCAAAATTTTGTTGAGAAGTTTTGCATCTATGTTCATCAAAGAAATGGGTCTATAGTTCCCTTTCTTTGTTGAGTGCCTGCCTGGTTTTGGGATGAGGGTTATGATGGCTTCATAGAATGTGTTCAGTAGTGAACTTTCTCTTTCAATTTCATTGAAGAATTGGAGGAGTATTTCTTTGAGCTCTACTTTGAAGGCCTTGTAAAATTCCGCTGTATAATCATCTGGTCCTGGACTTTTCTTAGCTGGGAGGTCTCTTATTGATGTTTTTATTTCAATGATGGATATTTGCCTGTTAAAATAGTTTAACTCATGTTGGTATAGATTTAGCATGTCACTATTTGCTAGGAAAAGGTCCATTTCTGTCAAGTTCACAAACTTATTAGCATAAAGTTTTGAGAATTATTCCCTTATAATGTTCTGAATCTTGGTTGTTTCCAGGGTGATGTTTCCATTCTCATCTCTGAGTTCATTAATTTGGGTTTGTTCTCTTCTTTTTCTGATAAGATTTGCTAAGGGTCTGTCAATTTTGTTAAGTTTTTTGAAGAACCAACTCGTTGTTTTGTTGATTCTTTCTATAGTTTTTTTGGATTCTAATACATTTAATTCTGATTTAATTTTAATCATTTCTTTCCATCTACTCGATTGGGGTTTATCTGGCTGCTCTTTTTCAAGGAGGTTTAGATGTGTCATTAAGTTGTTGGTTTCAGATCTCTCCAACTTGTTGATGTAGGAGCTCAGAGCTGTAAACTTGCCTCTGATTACTACCTTTGCTGTGTCCCAGGGGAGCTGGTAATTTGTGTGTTCATTTTTGTTGAATAGCATGAACATTTGAATTTCCTTTCTAATCTCTTCCATGAACCACTCGTGATTCAGCAGTGTGTTGTTCCGCCTCCATGCGATACCGGACTTTCTTTGGTGGCTTTTGGTGTTGAGTTCTAATTTTATTCCATTGTTGTCAGAGAGAGTGCAAGGTATAATTTCAATTTTGCTGAATTTAGACAAGTTTGCTTTGTGGCCTAAAATGTGGTCTAATTTAGAAAGTGTTGCATGTGCTGCGGAGAAAAACGTGTATTCTGATGCTGCAATGTGAAATGTTCGGTAGATGTCTGTTAAGTCTAGTAGATCTATGCAGCTGTTTAGATATGCGGTTTCTCTGTTGAGTTTTTGCCGAGTTGATCTATCTAGTGGGGAGAGTGGTGTGTTAAAATCCCCAACAATTAATGGCTTTGTATCTATATGGGATTTGAGGGAAAGTAGTGTTTCTTTGATAAATTTGGATGCTCCATTGTTAGGCGAATAGATATTTAGAATTGTAATATCCTCCTGAAGGAGACATCCCTTAATTAGTATGTAGCGACCTTCTTTATCTCTTCTCACAAATTTTAATTTGAAGTCTATTTTATCTGATATTAGGATTGCAACTTCTGCCTGTTTATGGGGGCCTTTTCCTTGGTAGATTTTGTTCCAACCTTTAACATTGAAAATGTGTTTGTTTTTATGGGCAAGATGTGACTCATGAAGGCAGCAGATAGAAGGATCTTGTTTTTTAATCCAACTAGTCAGTCTATGTCACTTAATTGGACAGTTCAGTCCGTTAACGTTAAGAGAAAGGACTGAGAGTTATTTGGGAGTTCCTGTTATGTTATCTACCTTATTGGGGGCTGCAAAAACTGGGTTCTTCCTATGGTTCTTGGATTATCAGTTTGGGTGCAGTTTCTTGGCCTTTATTGTGGTCTTGTTGGTTTTCTATGTGTAGGATGTCTTTAAGAATCTTGGGAGGGTTGGTTTGGTGGAGATGTATTGTTTCAATTTTTCTTTGCTATGGAAGGTTTTAATTTGGCCTTCAGTTATGACGGAGAGTTTAGCTGGGTACAGTATTATTGGTTGATAGTTGTTTGTTTTTAGGGCATGGCATACATCATTCCAGACTCTTCACGCTTTGATTGTTTCTGCTGAGAAATCTGAGATGATTCTAATTGGTTTCCCTTTATAGGTGATTAATCTTTTCTCCTTGACAGCTTTAAGGATCTTTTCCTTGATCAGAATTGATCCTGTGTGGATTATAATGTGAAGGTGGGATGTTCTATACTGGTCTGATCTATTTGGGGTTCTAAAAGCTTCTTGTATCTGAATAGCCCTATCTTTTTGTATGTTTGGGAAGATTTCTGCTAAGATTCTGTTAAACAAATTCCCTAGACCATTAACTTCTGTTTCTAGGTGCTCCTCTACACCCATTATCCTTAGTCAGGCCTTCTGCTGGTGACTTCCAAGTGTTGGATAGATCTATCATATTTCTTGGACTTGTCTTGAATGGTTGTATGTTCTTTCTCTATAATATCTAGGCTGTCTTCAATCCCTGAGATTCGATCTTCTGCATGGTCTAAACTGTTTTCAAGACTTTCTACTTTGCTTTTTCTCTCTTTTCATTCTAATTGGTCACCTTTGATGGCTTCAAATTCTTTGTTGAAGCTTTGATTTAGATCTTGTATGAACTTCTTTACTTCCTTAATTTGGTGTTCAGTGTTTATTCTCAAATCACTTATTTGATTGGTTATGTTTCTTTGGACTCCCATTCCTTCTGTTGGGTTCCATTGAGCATTCCCTTTGTGGTCTCCCTGACTTCCTTCAGCTCTTTGTTAATGGATTCCATGAATGCCTTTAGTGATCTTTTTGTATTCTCTTTCTGCTCTCTCAATTCATGCATTACTCTTTGATTATCTTCCTCCTGTTCGTGGGATTCCTGCAGTTCTCTTTGAGTGTTCTCAACCTGCTCAAGCCATTCCTGCCTTCCTCTTTGAGTATTCTCAAGCTGCTCATGCAAATCCTGTATCAGTTTTTGAGTAGCTTCCTCACGCTTGGATTGCCTCCTCTCTCTCCCTATCATGCTCATTCAGAGTCCTTTCTATGTTTTCTATCTTTTCATTTATCATGTTTGCCAGCAGTTTTTGTAGAGCTTTTTGGGAACTTTCCTCTGGATTATTCATTATCTTTTCTGTCCCCTGATTATCAAGATTGGGAATTGAGTTACCTGGATTTGCCATTTTTCTTGTGTTTTTCCTGCTTACTCTGGCCATTTGAGATGGAAATAGCACCAATTTTGTGCTCGAACACTCTCTTAAGGCAACCATCAAACAAAGTCTGAATTTGTACAGTCAATAGTGTACAGATATAATCTAGTTTAACAGATACATCTATTCAACATCAAACAACTATATGTTAATGGGCTTCAAACCGCAGAGAAGAATTTGGAAAACCAGAAATTATTAGGGTTAGGGATAGATGTGGGTAAAAAATAGGGATAGATTGGTGTGGAGAGGCACAGGGAGAGTTAACTAAGTCCTAATCTCAATGCGGGAAATAGGTTGGTTAGGATGAAAGTAGAGAGAGAGAGAAAAAGAAGAAAGGGAAAGGGAAAGAAAAGAGACCAGAAAAAATAGAATAGTAAAAATTAATAATATTATGGAAGACAAAACAATCTATTTAGAGAAGAATGTTAATATATTGAGAGAAGGGGAGGAACATACAGGAGATGTGAAAAACTTAAAAATGAAAATGCTTAAAATATTAGATAGGCATAAAGAGGTCGTACTGCTATTAAGGAACTTAAGAGTCAGAGGTTTTGAATTGAGTAATAAATTTGTGGATTAATTGTGTACACAATGGGGGATAGGGTCTACTAGCTAATTACGGGTTTTTCTGAGGATGTGCAGGACAAGAGTTAAGTCACATAAAGAAGAACAAAGGAGAGGAAAAGGGGAAAAGGATAAGAAAGGAAGAAAAAAGATGAGAAGTTCAGTAGAGCTAAAGAAAAAACAAAAAGATAATTAAAAAAGAAAAAAAGAGAAAGAAGACAAAAAAAAGAAAGAAAAACACACATTCACGTATCCCTAAAATAAAAATTATGAGAGGAAATAAAAAGATACTGGAAAACAATTTTTTTCAAAAAAGGCAAAAATTAAAGATTTAAAAAAGTTTTAGAAAAGAAAAAAAATTTATATAAGGTACCAAAAAAAAAAAGAAAAGAAGAAAAAGAAGAAGAAGGAAAAAAAAGTTCTTTGATTTTTGGGGGGAGGAGTGGGAAAAACCCTGTATCTCCCTTCTGTCTATAACCAGCCCCTTGTTGGAGTCTCTGGTCTGCTTGTGATCCTGTGGCTTGTTTGGGTTCTTAAGTCCATTTGTTCGAATAGGCAGAAAAATGCTCTGCTTTACCCAGGATTTTGAGATCCTCCTCCCAGGTTAGTTTAATGGGAGGCTGGTCTGCTTTGAGAATCACAGAAGAGGGGGATGCAGTGATAAGGCAAGGTTCTGGGTAGAGTTGAGGCCTTTCAACATACAGTACCTTTTAACTGGGGCTATTTTGTGAAAAACTCACAGAGCCCAGCCTGGAACCATTCTCAGGGTTTCTGTTTACTGATTCTCAATTGATTGTGGAGCCTACTAGAGGGAGGGGCAGTCTCTGGCTCTGATTACCCAGTGAGGCAATCCACTCCTAGGGCTGGCGCCCAAGCTGGGTGACTTTTCCCTGGGTGGAGCTGAGTCTGGCAGGTCACCCCACTGTTAATTTCTTGTGACCTGCTAAATGACTCATTTTATTCCAAGGCCTGAGTTGGAGCTAGCAGCTCTGCCGAGCTTTGTCGGTATCCAAGATGGAGATCTCTGCTACTCGGGGTGGGGAGGGGTGGCCTTCCCTCCTCTGCTCCCTGAGAAGGAGTGAGGATATCAGGCTTCTACTCACACCGAGTCTTGGTTCCTGGGTCGTCTCTGGTCTACGATCTGCAGGATGAAGATGTCTGCTCCTTGTCGGTTCTTGCTGGTGTTGAGTAGAATCCGCTTGACCGCTGAGTCTGGCTCCTTTGTCCCGGACTCCCACTGCTGCCGCTGTGGCGGCTGTTGGCAAGCGCTCAGATGTGTCTCCTTGCCTGGATTTTCCCTCTCTGGCCTGTCTCTCTGTTCTGTGATGGCACCCTTGGTGTGATTCTCTGGCTTAGGACTGTTTACTGGAACTCTAAAACTGCTTTCTATGCGAGAGGTTGTTCAGATTCCAGCTTCTCCTCCGCCATCTTCCAGGAACTCTCCTTTGGAATCTTTTTTGTGCCTCTACTTTTGAATGAAAAAATGTTCTCTTAATCCAAATTCAATTATTTGATGCATGAGAATAAGAATTAATATTCATGAAGGTCTATCTGTAAGGAGTATCCCTAGCCTATATATAGACAGAGCAAGAGTAGCTTATAGCAGATAGTGAGACCCTAATCAAACAGGATTATCTGGAAAAGAGCTGGTTGTTCTAATGCATTGCATAGATATGAACCACCTACAGTGTAACAGCATTCCCCCAGGCACTGAGAATAGTGTACTGAGATGATCAGGAAAACCGAATCTCTGCTGCTCTCCAGGGAATGGATCGTTGGTCATTAACACTAGAAATCCTAAACAGGTTCAGTAGGTGTGAAGTCCTCATGGGCTCTAGAAATGCTTCCCAACTCCAGTTTGAACTTCATACCTTAGTACCAACTCACAAAGTGAGTTTTCTGTGGGGTTGGTAGGCACTTTCAGACTTTTAGAATTTTTTCGACTGTTTTTGGAGCCCACTCTAGTGGCAACACTAACATTAGTTTAAGAGCTGAAGCCAGAGCCAGCTGTACTACCTTGTGTTGGCCTACAGGCTGAAACGGTGAGCTTTGCTTCTGAAAGATGTTCTTAAATTGAAATATTTGTTAGTTAGCCTGACTTCCCATATAAGCACATAACCTAAACTGGGTGACTTAATCAGAAATTTTAATTTTATTTTCAATTCCTTGGCTTGTATTCGGGGCCTTGGAGTTGTACCTGCCTTGGAGTTGTACCTTTTTATCACTTGAAACAAAGCATCATTTCCGACTTTTGAGTGGTTAATTTCAGATTAATATTCCAGGGAGACTTTCCTGCCAGTGCTGGATTCGAACTATGGTAGTCACCAGGATTACAAGTGTGAACCACTAGTGCCCAGCAAAACAAAAGGTTTTTCACACACATGGAAAATGTTACCCCATGGAAAATGTTACCCCAAGAAAAAGACAACTGAATACTTGGTGTCTTATGAGAGTCGATTTCATATTTAAGGGACAATTTTGTGCTGTGGTGCATGTGAAAGTGGGCATAAAGTAAGCTCTCTCATAGCTTAAGTAAGTTTCTGAATCTCATGCATGACAAATTCCATTCATGTCCTTACTAATTCCTATTTACAAACATAAGTACAATATTTGCATTGCATCCTGATTGGAGATAATTTTTTAACATATTCATTGGCAGAGAAGTAAGCATTCAAAGAATCAAAATCTTAAGTTTTGAAAAACTCCCTAAATTTCTATGCTCATTATGCAGGTTGATTTTCAAGAACTACAATACGTTTTGGGATTGGCTTTTTCTGTTGAAGAAATGAAAAAAAAATCATGTTCTTTTACATAATTTGACTCTGGGATTTGATATTTCTGTGGTTCAATATAGAAGTTGGACAGCATTTAAAGATGCCTTCATTTGCTTCTTTAGGAAATACGAGATCCTTAACCAGTCTTGTATGAGAAACTGTAAGACTACGGCAGCATTTACATGACTACCAGGATTAAAATCTGCCCAGATTGGGACACTACTAGACCTCTACAAGATTGCATAGGTGAAAGTGGGACGAGTGAAGTAATATCTTAACATGTCTAAATTGGTGCCGTTTCAGGTGTTAGAAAAGAATGAAAAGAGGCTGAGAAAATGCCGTCACCATGGAGACGCAGCCAGTATGGGCAGCCATTAACCCTCAAAAGCAAGGCTTAGAACAATTTACCAGACCCCAACCTTGGCTCCTTGCCCCCAGTTACCCTGAAAGCGAACCATTCAGGAGTATGCGCTCAACCACATCCACAGCTCTCGTAGGCTGGACGCCGGAAGAAGTTGACTGAACAGATGTTTCAAGGACTTACTCTTTTTTCTGCAATAGTTGGATTTATCTATGCATACATGGCTGAACAGTTTGGATGGACAGTCTATGGCCGGATTTGCTTTCCCAGGTTTGGTGACACTTCCTCCATACCCATCTATCCATGACATCCCCTCAAATGGTTATCTGTTCAAGAATCAAGAATAGAAGACAAGAAAATTGGGGATAGAAAAATTAAGAGGCATGTTAAAAATAATTCATTGGGGTTTTTACTTTTGTTTTCTCTGAGTTGAGCTAAGTTGATATCATAACCAAATCATGAGCCTAAAACTCCCTATGCTCTTAAACACAGATTTCTTTATATTTTAGCTTTCTTTATATTTCTTTTTTGTTATTGTTTTGTTTTCTACCCCTGGCTAATTGAGTGTTGATTAGTTACACAATAGCTTCCTATTGTTCACTTCTCATTTTGAAGAAGAAGCCAAAGCCAAGCCTGTCATAGTAGCACTAGCCTGTTCCTTCTCCTAGCCATTTGTGTGCATTCATGATTGACAGGCAGGTTCAGCACATTCTTGGCTTTGCTTCTATTTTTTTCGTCCTTTTTTAATTCTAAAAATGCTGTATAGAGGGGGTACAGTTCATGAGCAAGGTAATGAGTACATTTCAGCTCCTCTATGACCCAGAAATCCCACTTTGGGGCATTTATCAAAGGATCACAAACAAAGCCATACTATGGCTATCAGCACAACTATGATTATAACAGCATTATTTAACATAGATAAGATATTGAACCAAACCATATGTCCTTCAGTAGATGAATGGATCAAGAAAATGTGTTATATATATACATACATACCATATATACATATATACACATACATACAATGGAGTTTTCTTTATATTCCAAAGGCAGTTAGAAATGACTCAGTTTTATTTAACTTACAAATATTTTTGACAAATATTTTAGACTTTTGGAAAACAAATGTACAAGTATGCAATGTTTCTTCCAGGTACAAATAATAATAAATGCCACATAAATGACAGCAAAAAAGGAAAAAGTATAAGAAAAAGGTGCATTTAGGAACATAATTTTTGTGATATCAAAGACTATGCATTCAACGTTAATAGTCTGTCTATTATCTAATTGGCTTGAAAAAGGGAATGGAAAAGTTACAGTATATTACTGGTTTATTTGGAGTTTCAAGCCCTATCAATAATTTCCTTTAAAAATTGGGAAGTTGAAAATGACTAGAGTGTGATAATATGTTGAACTGGGTGGTTCATACATAATAATACTAGTTACTCAGGAAAATTATCTCTAAGTACCCATCAAAATGAAGGAAGTAATTTGAAGTTCAAGTGGTAAAGAACTAGCCTTGAGGAAAAAAGCAGAAAGTGAATGAGGCACTGAGTTTGTCAATCTGAACTAGTATGTGTGTGTATGCACTCACACACACACACACACACACACACGCATGCTCACGTGCAAGGGATGTTGAAAGAGAAATGGGGTGTAAGTCCTTTCATATGTAATATTACATCTAAAATATGAACATGAAATTTGAAAAAAGTAAAACACATGTCCATTAATTATATATGAGATCAGATTATATAGTACAGAAAGCAGTAAAATGAACCCCTAGAGAACTACTGAAATAATTTTTCTTTCTTTTTTCTTTCTTGCGATTGTTTCTTACATATTTATAAGATGATTTCTTTATTTGTGGATTTGTCTTTTCACTATATTTGATGTTGGTATAATTTGGGGTGTGGAAGGGAAAAAAGAAATTTAAATAGCGATACAAATGGACCCATTGCAACAATGTGTACAAGAACTTATGTCGAAAAATGAGCTTTACAATTTTGCTCATGTAATTGTAACCCCTCTGAATGGTATTTTCACAATGATAAAACATTAATAATAATACAAATGAAACAATTACACGATAAATTATTTCTGAGGCTCTGGCTTTGATTCCTCAGCACAACATAAATAGAAAAGGCAGGAAGTAGCACTGTGTCTCAAGTGGTACAGTTCTACTCTTGAGCTGAATTGCTCAGTGACTATGCCCAGGCCCAGAGTTCAAGTTGCATGACTAAAAGAAATGGAAAGAAATATTTCTTCCTGATAGAATATTTGCATAAATCTTGCCACATCACATATGCCTTTTCTTGTGAATTGTATGCTCAGATATTTTATTCAATATCATGTATCCTATCTGTCATCTTCTTGACTGAAATGTTCCTTTGTTGAATACATACTATCTAAATGTCTTAAACCTTAAGAGAGGATGTTTATATTTTTCTTGATGTTACTTACTCAACCAAAGGTGTTGCTGTAATGTAAACTTATTGATATTTTCCTACCTTTGTATTCATTTCCTTGGGGAAAATCTCCATGCTTAAACGCACTATTATTTCATTCTTAAAGCTTTTAAGTGTTGCTTTCTACCTTTGCCTCTTTGTTTTTAGGAATTGTTTGATACAGCTTTAAGTTAAGGTCTATTTTGTATCTTATTCCATATAAATAGCTAGCTTATACAAATAGCTATTTATTGAATAGTCTAATGTCAAATCTCAGGATTCTACATAGGCTTGTTCTCAGTTCTCTACCTTGTGTAATTGTTTTTCTTCAGCTTTAATACCAGATTGTCTTGATTACTAGGCTTTAGTATAACAAATCCTCATTTTGAGTTATGGTGTGTCCCCAAAATTCTTCTTTCATATTATTTGTGTCTTTTGATCTTTCATAATCCCTCCTTTCCTCTGTTAGTGGGGACCAAACACCGAGTCTCTTGCATTTAAGGCAAGCACTCTACCACTCAGCAACTCACCTCTTAACTTTGAGGAACAACAGTCACTGGGTCCAGGTGAGGTTTGGGGAAGTTTCCTTCTATAAGTAGGAACTCTTGACTTAGAGTCCTTGGTCACAGAATAAAAATTTGCAGAGTAGTCACCATGGTAAGAAAACTTGGCAATACTTTATTGAGTTAGCAAGCAAACGAACAGATAAGCAGATAAACAGAAAGATAGAGTCACACTGAGAGTGTGGGTGCTCTTAAAGGTAGAGGCACAGAGCCCTTTGACATCAGGGGCATTTATATAATAAAAGCCAGTCCAGTCATGAAACCATATATATAGGTGTTTATCTTTGCTCTTATCACTCTGGGGTTACACCATCTGAGTTCCTGGTTATTTGGTGACTCAGTCTTTAATGTATTTCTTTTTTGTGGGGGAGGGTCCAGTCATGGGGCCTGAACTCTGGGCCTGGGCGCTGTCCCTCAGCTCTTCAGCTCAAGGCTAGTGCTCTACCACTTGAGCCCGAGCGCCACTTCTGGCTTTTTTCTTTTTGCTTATGTGGTGCTGAGGAATCGAACCCAGGGCCTCATGCATGCAAGGCAAGCACTCTACTACTGAACAACTTTGCAGCCCCTTTAGGGTATTTCTTGCAGGAAAGAATGCATATATTTTTGCCATAGAACAGATGCTTATCCTTAAGATGATAAATGCATCCTGATTGAGAAGCAAAGAAGATAATGCATGTATGTTTCTAAATGTCTTGTTTCTATCAGAGTTCCTAGATGTCATTTTCCAGGTCTCATTTTTCCTAAGTTATCCAGCCTGAAACTATAAAAAGTCCTGATAAGACATCTCATAGTATTGCACTCAGTGTATAGATTGATTTTATAGAAAATAATACATTCTTTAGATATTGAGTATTCCCATGCATGATTTTTGGGGGGTCCGCTCATGGGGCCTGAACTCTGGGCCTGGGCACTGTCCCTCAGCTCTTCAGCTCAAGGCTAGCGCTCTATCACTTCACTTGAGCCACAGCGCCTCTTCTGGCTTTTTTTCTTTTTGCTTATGTGGTGCTGGGGAATCAAAACCAAAGCCTCAGGCATGCAAGGCTAGCGCTCTACCACTGAGCCACCTTCCCAGTCCCCCATGCATAATTTTGACATGTCTGTATTTTGCTGTTTTTCAGTTATTTTTTAATAATTAATGTTTGTTACATAGTATTATATATCTTTTGTAGGATATGCTTCTTGGTGTGCGTTTGTTGGTGTGGTTTGGTTTGAACAACATGAGGAATTGAACTGTTATATGGGAGGAAAACATTCTACCACATAAGCCACAATATAGCATATAGCCATGTCAGTAACTATTGTACCTACTTAAAATAATCATCCATCTTATAATTTGTTATTTTTTTAACTTTTTTTCATCTTGGGGTACTGGGTATAGGAGTCAGTTTGTGTGTGTGTGTGTGTGTGTGTGTGTGTGTATGTGTGTGTACGCACATGCATACATACAAGTGCTGGGACTTGAATCCTCTGAACTTTTTCCAGCCAAAGTTAGCATTTACCATTTGAGCATGTATACACCTTCAGTGTGGCTTTTCTGGTTAAATCCTACTCAGGAGGCCAGAATATACAAATTGCAGTTCAAAGCCAGCCTGGACAGAAAAGTCCAGTAGTCCTATGAACTACTTTGAAAAACTACTATGAAAAACCTGGAAGTGGTACTATGGCTCAAATATAGTGCTCAGGCTTTGAATTGAAGCCCTCAAGCCTTAGGGCCAGCACATACAAAAATTAATGAACGCTGAATTGTCTAACCATAATGTATTTACACCATGATCTACCGATTTCAGCCTCTCAAGTAGGTAGCATTTTAGGTGTGATCTTGTAGTAATAATAAGTCATTTATTATTGTTATTAATGGATATTTTTTAAAGACATAAGTGTATGCTAGTGGCTCAAGTCTATAATCCTAGCCAGTCAGGAAGCTGACATTTAAGAATCTCTGTTCAAAGCTGACCCAAGGAAGAAAAATCTATGTGGCTTATCTCCTATTAACAACCAAAAAGTTGGAAACTCAGCTGTAGCTTTAGTGGTATAGTAGTAACCTTAAGCAAAAAATGCTTAGGGACAGTGCCCAGACCCAGAGTTCAAGTCCCAGAATCAGCACCCAAAATTAAAATAAATAGAACACAAAATAACTACAGGTATGGCTAGTGATCGTATGCCTAGTTTGCATAAAATTCTGAATTTGATTGCCACCAGCAAGAAAAATACATAAACCAACAAAAAATGTTTCCAAAGTCAGAGGGAATTTTTTACTGATCCTTACTAACTGACAATTTTTTATTACACAATTTCATTTAGAAAGTTAGCCCAAGGCAGGTGCTAGTGGCTTGGTTCATGTCTGTAATACTAACTACTCAGGAACTTGAGAATTGAGGATAGTGGTTTGGCCTGAGCAGAAATGTTCTTGAGACTCTTCAATAAGCTACTCAAAAATAAGTGGAAGTGGCCCTATGGCTCAAGTGATAGAGAGCTAGCCTTGAGCTCAAAGAAGCACAGGTATAGGGGCCAGGCCCAAAGTTCAATCTTCATGAACAACAAAAATAAAAATAAAATGCCAAAAAATAACTCCAGTAGAAGAGAAATGATTATGCAATGACTACTTTAGCAAGAATGCATTTCTCAGTTTAAAATGAGGTTTCACTTTGTATCACCTTAAATATATAAGATAATTAAATTTCAAGTAATTTAACTTCACTATACACTAAGTTGGAGTGTTAATCTACATGTTAAATAACAGTGAGTTATAGAAACATGAAAGACGTACCTGTGGCAATGATAAGGGGAGTTGAAGAAATCAATGTTGTTTTGAGAGCAATTCAAGTTGAAGCTGACCACCTAGGTAGGTCTTCAGGAGACTAGGTCTGTTTCTAATTCCTAAGATCCCTCTCCTTGGCTGGGCCCCTCCCATTGAGTTTAATCAAAGGATTAGGTTAGGTATGGGGAAAAACAGCAGCTTGTATTGAAGGTTTTTAAAAAATAAACCCTCTTTTTTGTGTTTAAATGCAGGAACTAGAGAAGTCGTTGGTTCACAGGACTGTGCATTTGAAAGAACTTCCAACTATGAAGGCCAACCTGAGCCACATATTCCAGAGAAGGACATGATGTTGGCAAAGGAATCGATAGAACGTTTGCACAGAACATGGGAGGACCTCTTCTGTGAGTAATTCTTGTTTATGTTTGATGTAATCTACTAGTAATAGATGTGAAATGAGTAAAGGTAGAAAGGAGCTTTAATTTTCTTAAACTTGAGGTGCTTTTCAGTGGAGTCTATGGTCCACAACTGTTCCTTTACATTCTGTAATTTAAGTCCTTCAAGATGCTAAGAAAACTGAATTCACAATCCATTAATTGTAGGGAAGGGCACTTTTTGTTGGCAATTTTAAATATCCAATTGCATTTTTCTATGAAGGTGATTATAAGCAAAGAAGAGATTGAAGGGGGGTCAGAAGGTGGCTCAGTGGTATAATACTTCCCTCAGATTCATGAGGCCCGGGGTTCAATTCCTCACAGACACAAAACAGAAAAAGCCAGAACTGGCACTGTGGTTCAAGTGGTAAAGCGTTAGCCTTGAACTGAACTGAGGGACATTACCCAGGGCCAGAGTTCAAGCCCCACAACCGACAAAAAGAAAACTAAAAGAGGAGATTGAAGACACTCAATTCATAGATCCTGTTGAATGAAGACAATAAGGAGCTGTGTGGATAGCTGGTTTATGGAAAACAGTTCTACAGACAGCAGACAGCAGTATCATTGAAGGAAGGATTGAGAAGTTTCAGAAGGTGAACCAGCAGTATGCAGGGAGGTGTAGTTATGACATCCTTCTCAATGCTGAGAATCTCATGCTATAGGCATGTTTTGTATAAGAGTTGAAGAGACTTTGGAACTACTTTTCATCTTTCTGAGGGAAAAGAGAAGATTGCAGATAGATGAGAGGTGTGAGCCACTCATGTATAAGCATATATTGAGAACAGTTGTTTTTCTGGGTTGGCAAGTCTGATAAGAGGAGGGGCTTATGTCCCTTGAAGTATCTTGGTGTCTCAGACCAGTGATGGAGTCTAGTTATTGCCCAAGGGCAGGAGTCATCCCCAGTAAAGTTGATGATTTCATGTGGTCACTAGGCTTCAGATGTAATGTAGCTTAGTAATATAAAAGGAGTGATGTTTTTTGAGTTAATTAAAACTGAGTTATATCCTCTTGTGACTCCCAAGTAAATTAGAATAGAAGATAACCATGAGAGAAATGAGAGAGACTGTTGCATTAAGAAAGTAAGATTAATGAGCTATTCTTGACTTTCTAGACTTTCCTTTTGAAATTGCATTAACTCATTTCTACAAAGAATTTTTAAATTACAAAAATATTTAAGAAGCACCCTTTTGTTTGTGGCTAATGAAGAAATGGTTCTTTCCTTTTTTTTTATTCATGCAACTTGAACTCTGGGCCTGGGCATAGTCACTGAGCAATTCAGCTCAAGAGTAGAACTTTACCAATTGAGACACAATGCTACTTCCTGCCTTTTCTATTTATGTTGTGCTGAGAATCAAAGCCAGAACCTCAAAAATAATTTATCCTGTAATTGTTTCATTTTGTATTATTATTAATGTTTTTCATTGTGAAAATACCATACAGAGGGGTTAAAATTACATGAGCAAGGTAATGAATACATTTCTTATCAAGCATTGTTACCTTCTTCTTTGTTTCCCCTTACCATCTCTGCCCTTCCATTTCCGTTCCCCCCCTACCCCAACACCCCCCCACCAAAATTGTAAAGTTCATTTTTCAACATAGGGTCTTGTACATCTCATTGTTGCAATGGGTCCACTTGTATCCCTATTTAAACAATTTCTTTTTTTCCCGTCCACTCCCCAAATGATACCAACATAAAATATAGTGAAAACAGGGGTTATAACGAGGGGGTGGAAAATACAAAGCAACAAAGAAATCATCTTATAAATGTGTTAGAAACAATCGCAAGAAAGAAAAAGTATTTCAGTAGTTCTCTAGGGGTTCATTTCTACTAACATCAACTTATTTGAACTTTACTGCCTGTCTCAGACATATACTAGTTATTGCAAATAAGGGAAACCATGAGACCTATGTTTCTTTGGGCCTGGATTACTTCATTAATACAATTTTTTCGAAGTCTTTCCATTTCCTAACAAATGGGGCAATGTCATTCTTTCTGATGGAGGCATAGAATTCCATTGTGTGTGTGTGTGTGTGTGTGTGTGTGTGTGTGTGTGTATATATATATATGTAAAATAAATAAATATATATAATATATACATATATATTATATATCTAAAAGAAAAAATATATCACATTTTCTTGATCCATTCATCTACTGAAGGGCATCTCAGTTGGTTCCATATTTTAGCTATGGTAAATAATGCTGCACTAAACATAGTTGTGCTGGTAGCTTTAGTATGGTCTTGTTTGTAAACAATCGTGTAAATGCCCCAAAGTGGGATTGCTGTGTCATGAGGAGCTCTATGTGGAGTCTTTTGAGGAACCTCCATACTGCATTTCAAAGTGGTTGAACAAGTTTACACTCCCACCAACAAAGCAATAGGGTTTGGTTCCCTTCTCTCCACATCCCCTCCAGTATCTCTTGTTTTTAGAGTTCTTGATTATAGCCATTCTAACTGGGGTGAGGTGGTATCTCAGTGTGGTTTTGATTTGCATTTCTTTTATGGATAGGAATGTTGAGCATTTCTTCATGTGTCTGTTGGCCATCCTTTCCCTCTTCAGAGAAGTTTCTCTTTAAGTCTTTAGCTCACTTATTTATTGGGCAGTTGTTTCTTTGAATGATTTAATTTTTGAGTTCCAGGTATATTTTAGATATGAGGCCCTTGTCCATTGTATGGCTAATGAAGATCTTCTCACAATCCTAGGGCTTTCTATTGATCTTTCTAACTATGTCCTTTACCATGCAGAAGCTCTGCATTTTCATGCAATCCAATTTGTCCAACCTTTCTTTGATTGGTTGTGTTTCTGGGCGTCTATTAATAAACTTTTTTCCTGTGCCAAGAAGACCTAGGGTTTCTCCTATTCCATCCTGTAATGTTTTCACAGTCTCTGATTTGACTCTGAGGTCCATTTGGAGTGGATTCTCATGCAGGGTGATATAGAAACATCAAGCTTTATTTTTAAAATTTATAACCAATTTTGCCAGCACCATTTACTGAAGAGGCTGTCTTTCTTCCATTCTATATTTTTAGTTCCCTTATCGAAGATTAGATGGCTATTGTTCTGTAGGTTCATTTCTGGGTTTTCAATTCTATTCCATTGGTCCTGAGGTCTGTTCTTGTGCCAGTACCAAGCTGTTTTGATTACTATGGCTTTGTAGTAGAGTTTGAAATTTGGTAGTGATATTCCTCCAGCAATGTTCTTTCTGTTAAGGTTTCTTTTTGCTATTCGGGGTTTTTTATTGTTCCATTTGAATTTTTGGATTGCCTATTCGATTTCTTTGAAGAATGAGGTTGGAATATGGATAGGTATCGCATTGAATTTGTAGATAGCCTTGAGAAGTATTGCCATTTTCACGATGTTGATCCTTCCAATCTAGGAGCATGGGAGGTTTTGCCACTTTCTAAATTCTGTTTGATTTCCTTTTTCAGGTTTTTAAGGTTTTCATCATAGAGGTCCTTCACTTCTTTGGTTAATTTAATTCCTAGGTATTTTATTTTTTGTACGGCTATTACGAATGGAGTTGTTTCCCTGATTTCAGCCACGCTTTCCTCATTGTTGGCATACAGAAAAGTCATTGATTTTTGAGGGTTAGTTTTATATCCTGCTACTTTGCCAAAGTTTTGAATCAGCTTGAGTAATTTGTGAGTGGTGTCCTTGGGAATCATTAAATACAAGATCATTTAATATGCAAAGAGGAAGAGTTTTACTTCATCTTTCCCTATTTGGACCCCTTTTATGTTTGTATCTTGTTTTATTGCTGTAGCTAGGCATTCTAATTCTAGTTTGAAGAGAAGTGTAGAAAGTGGACATCCTTGTCTCATTCCTGAGTTAACAATGAAAGGCCTTAGTTTTTCACCATTGAGTATAATTCTGACTTTAAGTTTGTCATATACAGCCTTTATTGTATTGAGGAATCCTCCTTGAAAAATAGCAGCAACAAAAACGATCCTTATCAGAAAGAACAATGCTGGAGGAATATCAGTACCAAATTTCATACTCTACTACAAAGCCATAGTAATCAAAACAGATTGTTACTGGCACAAAAACAGACCTCAGGACCAATGGAATAGAATTGAAACCCCAGAAATGAATCCATATAAGCTTCTATAAGGGAACTCAAAAATAGAATGGAAGAAAGACAGCATCTTCAGTAAATAGTGCTGACAAAGCTGGTTAACTACTTGTAGAAAACTAAAGCTAAAACCTTATATATCACCCTGCACCAAAATCAAGTCCAAATGGATCAAAGACCTCGGAGTTAAAACAGACACCCTGAAAACATTACAGGACTGAATAGGAAAAACCCTGGGTCTCCTTGGTGTAGGCCAAAATTTTCTTAATAGATAACCAGAAACACAACAAATCAAAGAAAGTTTGTACACATGTGATTGCATGAAATTGCAGAGTTTCTCCATGGCAAAGGACATAGCTAGCAATATCAATAGAAAGCCCAGGGATTGGGAGAAGATCTTCACTAGCCATACAAAGGACATGGGTCTCATATCTAAAATAATAGTTTCATTACATTTAAGTTTTTTTTTCTCAGTCGTGGAGCTTGAACTCAGGGCCTGGCCACCGACTCTGGCCTTTTGTGTGCTAGAGGCTGGTGTTTTACCTCTTCAACCACAGAACCACTTCTAAGGAAGAAATGCTTCTGGGGTCTGGGCACTAAAGGCTCACCTCTCTAATCCTACTCAGAAGGCTGCTATCTGAAGACTGAATTTGAAAGCCAGTGCAGACAATTATCTCCATTTAGTCATCAAAACTTGGTAATATAGCTTTAGCTCAAGTGATAGAACACCAATCTTGACAGAAAAAGCTAGAGGATAGTACCCAGGCCCTGAGTTCAAGTTCTCATACGAGCACAAAAAAGAAGAAAACCACGAGGTCGAGTAATAATGGAGCTTCCTGTTTTCATACCATTCCATGCCTGCATGGAGGAAATAATCCTGTTATGTGAAAAGAAGTCCCCATTGAAGCAAATGGGGGAATAGTGGAAAAGCTTCAGCAGCAACACAAAAGCTTTCAAGGTGGATGACAAGCATAGCAAAGTCAATGAGTGTTAGTAACATGTCTTTGATTTCCTTGTATTAAGGTAAGAAATGATTGAAATTGCTTCCTACTTCTAAGCTTACTTCACTGACGGAGGAACCTAAGCATGCCTTTCCTCTACAATAATCTGGAATCTTTATAAACTTGCAGATTAAAGTTTGATGCTTAAAAAAAAACTTATAATTTGTGCATTAAAAGAGATTGATTATTAGTAAAAATTTATTATGCATTAGGTTAATATTGTTTTTGTAGTACTTGAGATTAATGCAGAGCCTCTGTTAGAGAAGTTCTGCACCTCTGTTTCTTTGAGACTGAATCTTCCTGTGTGTGTTACCCAGGATGGCCTTTAACTCCTGGGCTGGAATGATCCTCCCCCCAAAAGTGACAAGCCATTGGTAGGATGAGGTATATGATCAGCTATTGCAGGGGACTGAGCTAAGGTTCAATGCTTATACTTGGTGTAGGTCTCAGGAGCGTGAGTAAATCAGATGTTCCATTTTGGAAATAGCGTTCCTGGATTTGAACTCCAATCCCAATAATCTAGACTATTGTCCTAAAAAAGGAGGTGTTAACATTGACTAGATGGCCTGTAAGGAGGGTATCTCTCATGAAGCTTGAAGTGAGCCTAACAGTGGTCTATTAAAGACAAATTCTGGACTAAGGAAAATGAGGCTAAGGAAGGGAGGAATTTGCCAAATTATGTTAACTCTCAACAAGAGAATGAATAAGGGATATTATTCCTTTTCCCTGCAAAGTCTTGAAGGTGATTTGGCCATCAAGATGGGCTATTTTAAGCCCATGGATTAGGAGAATATAAACTAGCCATACAACGGACAGGGGTATCATATCTAAAATATACCTGGAACTCAAAATATTAAATCCCCCAACAACAAATCTTCAAAGAAACAATTGCCCAATAAATAAGTGGGCTAAAGACTTAAAGAGAAACTTCTCTGAAGAGGAAAGAAGGATGGCCAATAGACACATGAAAAATGCTCAACATTCCTATCCATAAAAGAAATGCAAATCAAAAGCACACTGAGATACCACCACACTCCAGTTAGAATGGCTAAAATCACGAACTCAAATAACAACAGATGTTGGAGGGGATGTGGAAAGAAGGGAACTTTACTGCATTGATGGTCAGAGTGTAAACTTGTTCAACCACTTTGGAAAGTAGTATGGAGGTTCCTCAAAAGACTCCACATAGAGCTCCCCTATGACCCAGCAATGCCACTTTTGGGCATTTACCCAAATGTTACAAACAAGACCACACTAAAGCTACCAGCATGACTATGTTTATTGCAGCATTATTTACTATAGCTAAGATATGGAAACAACCCTGATGCCCCTCAGTAGATGAATGGATCAAGAAAATGTGGTGTATATATCTATACACAATGGAATTCTATGCCTCCATCAGAAAGAATGGCATTGCCCCATTTGTTAGGAAATGGAAAGGCTTGGAAAAAGTGAAGTAATCCAGGCCCAAAGAAACATAGGTCCCATGGTTTCTCTTATTTGCAATATCGAGTATATGTCTGAGTTAAGCAGTAAAGGTCAAATAAGGTGATGTTAGGAAAATGAAACCTAAGATATGTATTCAAATATTTTATTTTCTTTCATGCGATTGTTTCTAACACATTTATAAGATTATTTCTTTGTTGCTCTGTATGTCCCTTCCCCATAATATAACCACTGCTTTCACTGTGTTTGATGCCGGTATAATTTGTGGAGGGGAAAGGGAAAAAATAGTTTAAATAGGGATACAGTTGTACCCATTGCAACAATGAGATGTACAAATCGTTATGTCTAAAACGAACTTTACATCTTTGTTGGGGGTGGCGTGGAGGATTTGGTCGAGGGGGCGGGGGAACATGGGAAGGAATGGGAAGAGGTAACAGAGGAGGAGGTTACAATGCTTGATAAGAAAGGTACTCATTATCTTGCCCATATAATTGTAACCCCTCTGTACAGTATTTTCACAATAAAAAATACTAATTAAAAATGGGCTATTTTGACCCAAGCGATAGAATGGATTATATTAATTCTCTGTTCTTTCTAACCAGGATACAGGGGGACTCAAAAGGTAGAGATCAAACTGCAAAAAAAAGATGTCTCTGCTAGCAGGCTTCCAATTCACTGTATCTTTAAAATTTGAAACAAATTAATGAGAACAGAAACCTTTTTTTCCATGTCTCCAATCTAAATGTTATTTACTTGGGTTTAGAACACTTCATAAACAACCAAGAGCTAAGATAACACTGTGTGACTCTCTCTTCCCCCAGAATTACAGTTCTGCAGTGCTAGAACAGAGACTGTGTGTGAGGAAGAGACTGGAGATAAGTGTTTCTTGGATGAGAAAACTAGAGCTGATAAGTTGCAGAGAATAGAACAGATGTCATCCCTTTTCTTCCTTTCCTTGGGTAAGACTAATTCAACCATGATGCAAGATGCTGAACCAATGAATGAAGAGGTCATGCTGTGCAGCAGGAGGGGTTGCCCATGCCCAGGTGCAGCTGGGAACTTGGAATTATTGATTCAACATAAGGAATGCTTTTTGTTGTTGTTGTTGTAAACATACTGTACAGAGGGGTTGCAATTACATGGCAAGATAATGAGTACATTTCTTATCAAGCATTTCAGCCTCCTCCTTTGTTTGCCCTTTACATCCCTTCCTTGCCTCCACCCGCCCCTCCACCCAATCCTTCCCCCCTTGCCCCCCCCACACCAAAGTTGTAAAGTTCGTTTTCGACATGACAACTTGTACTTCTCATTGTTGCAACGGGTCCACCTGTATCCTTAAACGACTTGTTTTTCCCCCTCTCCTCTACAAATTATACCGACATCAAATATAGTGAAAGCAGGGGTTATACTGTGGGGGAGGGACATACAAAGCAACAAAGAAATAATCTTATAAATTTATTAAGTCCCATTTCAGACTATAGCACTGTCTATGGCTGCTGTACTTGTCTGTTTGTGTCTTGCTCTTTGGCTTTTTCCTTTGGTTACAATAGAAACTACAGATGAAATGGAGAGTGTTGAGTGTGAGCTCAGCCATCGGGGATTGGTGATGGGCTTTCCAGGCATGGGCATGCCTGTGGGATTGGAGTCTGCCTTTGACAAGCAGGGCAGAGAGCTGGTTGTGCTGAGTAGAAAATGGAAAAGTCCTTTGATGAGAAAAATGCTCCAGAGAGACAATTAGCTCTAAAATGTATTGTTAACCTACATGTCCCCAACAAAGCTGGGGGATATTGGAGTTAATGGTTATTTTACTATACAGATGTTGAACCTTCTGAAAAGATAAAATGGTTTAGGTATGGGTATAATGTTTTCAGCAATTGACAGCTACTCACAAGTTTGACTATTGATTTATTTCCATACTGATTCAGTTACTTTTGAGTATCTCCACTTTCCTTAGTAATTTTTTTTCATATTGCCCACATTGGAATAGGTATTTTTGTTAACTTGTACTATTATTTCTTTGATTTAATGATACATTCCACATAAGGAAAACAGGGCAGAGGTAAATTAATTTCTTATGCATTAGTATGAATTAATTTCAATAATATGCATTGAGTATTTAAATTCTCCAACATACAATGTATGATCTAGGTTCAGTAGTTTATTCTTGAGGGAGTTTGCATTCATGAGCTAAGACAAAAGAAAACTTTATGTTTTGCATCTCTATGCATAATTCCTGTAAAAAGAACTGTCTTTGAAGACTGGAAGGGTATGATTCTTATTTTGATTGGTTTCATAGAAAAATATCTCTACAGGTTGAGATCCTTCACTTTGTATCTAGAAGTTTTCTTGTTTTGTTTATCAGACCTGGATTTCAGCTGTAGGAAACCTTGCTTCTTTTATCGGAAGCGGTCAGTGTTATTTGTTATGATAATTCGTGTGTATTTGTATTTAGATATGTGTTTAAATACATGTACATACATATATGTGCATATATGCATAGGTACATACATATGTATATATATGTATATATGAGAAATTTAGCTCACAGTCCCTGGATAAAGCCCTGGGAAGGGCAGAAATTGGAGCCACATAAAGAAACTACTTAGGTGTTGACGTGATGCAGTTTATGCCAACAGGCTGGTTTCTGAATCATTTTTCTTGTTTCTATCTGGTACTTCAGGATGCACATGTTTCTAAGAGCAATATTAACAAGGCCTGTCTAGCATGGGGTTTGGTGAACTTGGCCATTGGGCACATACTTTCTGACCTGGGAAAGGTGACAGTTGGGTTAGATTCTACAGAGTATAGAATAATACAATTGGCACAATTTTGAAAGTTCTTTGGGAAAGTTGTAACTGAGAGCTACATTTTGATTGACATTCATCTGGGACTGATATTTATCAGCCTCCAGATAAAACTTGGAACATAAAATAGATTAAGTCCTGACTGGATGAAACTCTGTAATCTCCAGGTGATTGTTTTCTTTTCCTCTGCCTTCCTTTTAACATCTGAAGGGATCTTCAGTACTGCATATGGAGATGAGGTTAAAAATGAGCATGGCTGCTAAAGTTCTCCTATGTGTTTTGTTCTTCATTTCTTATCTTTTAATATAACATAATAATCCCTTCTATGGAAAGAGAATCTAGCAGTCTTGAGTGCCCATCACTTACTCATCCAATAAGTACATAGGAAGTACCTCCTGTGTTGTATTCTGATGTCTGCTTTTTAAGGGTATAGCCATAAGAAATACGACATATCCTGACTTACTTTTGAATCCTCAGACTGTACACCACCTGAAATAGAGAAATGTTTTTAATCTTTTCATAAGTAGTACCCATTTCTTAGCACTGTGAACAGGATTAAGGAATTTGGTAGCATGGAAAGCACAATATGCACATGTCTGCAGATAGATGTTTGCTTATTTCTATTTACATAATGTTAAAAATTATATGACATATAGAATTTAAAGAATGGTTTAATAATAGAAAATTTAAAATAGATTGACTGTCCATCCTATAAAATACTTGAGAAAGGAGATATTTTGAATTTCAGATATTGGAACATTTGCATATATGTGATAAGGTAACTTTGTGGTGGGATTAATTATAAACATAAAATGCATTCATTACTTATATACCTAGACTGAAGATAACTTTATATACTTTTAGTGTGCCTTGATGTTTTTTGTTTCCATTTCCTTTTGTGTTGTACCTGAGGCTTGATCTAAAGAACTGAGAACTTAACTTGAGCTTTTTGCTTAAGGCTAGTGCTCTACTACTTGAGACACAGCTCCTTGTCTACATTTTGTGGTTAATTGGGGATCAGAATCTCAGAGACTTTTCTACCTACACTGACTCTGAACTGTAGACATCCTTATGTCTCAGCTAGCATTACAGGCATGAGCCCGTAGCAGTGTGCACCTGTTTTTTTTTTTTTTTTGGGTCCGGTCGTGGGGCCTGAACTCTGGGCCTGGGCGCTGTCCCTCAGCTCTTCAGCTCAAGGCTAGCGCTCTACCACTTGAGCCACAGCGCCACTTCCGGCTTTTTTCTGTTTGCTTATGTGGTGCTGAGGAATCGAACCCAGGGTCTTGAGCATGCAAGGCAAGCGCTCTACCACTGAGCCACCTTCCCAGCCCCTGTGCACCTGTTTTGATGGTCACAGTCACATGAAGCCCAATGTGGAATCTTCTCACTTGAGACAGCATCACAACACAAGATTCTCAGATTAGAGATGCTCAGCCTGCATCTTACTTCTTTACCGCATTGGTTTGTCTGTAGCACTCCATTTTGAATACCATAGTTCTGAAGAAGCCCAGAAAAGCACTTCTCCTCCTTCTCAGGGAGGTATTCCTTATTGAAATTATCTTAACCCTGGGGTTAAGATCTTTTCAAACTCAAGATATTTTGTTGTTTGTTAACTTTGATTCCTGATGCAAACTTATGCCCCCAACCCTTACTCTTTGAAATAAGAAAGTGGGTTAAGGTAATGTAGAGACAGGTGTTTATAATGGCTTCTAGTGCTGTCATTCTGAAAGGTAGGGGAGGGAAGGTGTAAGATTTTTGGGAAGGTCACAGAACGTCAGCACTGGAACCCACAAATGGAAAGTCCTCATGACCAAGCCTCTTCTCCAACCAGAGCCCTCCAGGAGGGCAACCATTTCCAGGTGTTTGGAAACTTTCTTGTCTCTGGGCAGTCACAAGGACAAAATGTTGGTGTGAGGAAGGTGGAGCTCTACAGCTGTAGAAACCACGTAGGCAAGTTAGTTGGAGGCATTGACTCTGATGACCCCATCTGATGTCTTATGTGCCATGAGGGTGCATATGCCTGCATGTATTTCCTCTGGGGAAAATAAGAGGGACTCCCCTTGCTCCATGTCAGGGCAAAGGCCTGATGCCCAGCTGCCAGACTCAGGTGAAGGTTTGCAGGAAGTGCCATTATGCTCCCCTGTTAATTCATAGAACAATGCCCGGAGACTCTCTTTGTGCATCTACAGAAGCTCACCTATGCCTTGCTTACACTTTGCAACCTTTGATCACTGGAGCTACTTCACATTTGTTGACAAGGCTTAATTCTTCCTGCTTACTGACTTAAAATTACCTCTAATTATCTGTGTTCGTATGAAATTGTGTAAAGTTAACTTTCTGCTCTCTGTCTGAAGATCTACTTTTAGGACTGTATGCTGTAAATCAGCATGTGATATGTCAACATACTTTGTCCATACCCACATATTGTGGTCCACTTTCTGCCTATTGGTCATGCGTTCCCAGGTGTCGCTGAGGAATTGGCAGCAATTTGGGTTATACCTGTTTCCAGGACCAGACTAACATCCCTTACTCCCTTTTTAATAAATCATGCAATGACTTTGAAGGCAATGTGTTTGCAATAAGAATTGTTTGCAGAATGTTTGCCCTTCAAACTAATCATTCCCACGTGCCCTGGCCGTTGTCTATTGACCATTGTCTATTGAGCATTGATATTGGTCAATGTCCCAAATGTCCTTCACATGTTAAGTTTCCCACAGTTCCCCCTCAGTACCCAGCTAAAGAAGGTAATCCCATCACCACCATATTCTACCAATGAGATCAAACAAGCCAGGATTCAAAGCCAGGCCCTCACCACATTGCATGCCTTGCTCTAAGGGCATACACTTCGCTATTAAGAATAAACACTTGGTGTTTCCTTGTGTGCTGGAGTTCGTAGCTATAATCTTAGCTGCTCAAAAGGCTGAGATGTGAGAGATCATGGTTCAAATTCAGAAAAGTAGTGTGATTTGTTTCCCTTTCATGTAGGTGGTTATATTTTCCCACCTCCTGAGCAGATGTCAGGGACTGCATGAGACACCCAATTTGTGGCAGAGCAACCATTCCCAGGACAGCACTATTGAAACAGATAGTGGGAACACTACACTTTTAGTTGTGACAGGAGAGCAGTTGCTCTGTTTTTGCATTTGGCATAATTATCTTGTGTCTAGAGCAAAGGAAGCATCATGATCTTGAAATGTCACAAGTTAGTCTAAGCTGGTTCTGTTGAGTTGGTCTGCTGGTACTGTAGCCATTCCCTTAAGTGTTTGGCAGGGCACCTGAAATGTTAGAATGACTGGGCTTCTGTGTGTGGAGTCCTCAGAGCCTGTCTTGTATACATGGTCTCTGGTGGCCTCAACAACATGGCAGCTCATAATTGTAGGAGCTCAAAGGTGGCAGTGACTAGACCTTCTTCAGACCCAAGCCATAATTCTGTGGCTTGCCCTCAGATGAGACAAGTGAGGCCCATCTAATTCAACAAGAGGGCCAGTGCCCGTGTGCTTCACTGGAAGCCACCAGTCAAACAGAAGCTTGGGGGACCTTCAGAAGCTGAGGCTACTTCCAGTCACTGTTGGAGACAGTGATTGGATGAGAAAGACACCAAGGGCCTTCAAGAATGTTCTGAGGAATTCTATTAGTGGATTTCACATCTGTTGAACCAATAAGGTATCAGGGACAGAGCATTCCAAGGCAGAGCCCCCCTCCTGTGCTACCATAGAGCCTGGAAAATGGGATGCTGTCCTGTCACATTGGTGCCAGTGAACAGCAGGCTCCTGTCAGATCCAACCTATGGTGAGATTTGCAACTGTTCTTCCCTAAGTGTGTTCTCTGGAGACCTCACTCTTCTTCTTGTGTGGTGGTGTCATTCAGTGAGAGTGTCTACACCTGCAAAGAAGTCAGGGTTATCTTGCCTTGGCTCCTGAAAGAAAGGCCTTGATATCCCTCACCATCAGGAGAGGTCCCTTTCCAGACCCCTGAGGAACTTTGGGCTGTGTAGTGGCTTCCATTGATCATTGTCCAATCCATCCCATGTCCCTCAGACCTCAACTGGGGGGTGTAGTGACTATTTGCTTATCAAGCCTGTAGAGAAGGAGATTCCAACTCAGTATGTGCACACAGGATGGTGAGTATGTGCACACAGGATGGTGAATCCAATGGTCACTACACTTGTCATATTGAATTGTCTGTTTGGAGGGGACTGTTTTGAGTCTTCCCTGAGCACAGTCTTTCACCAGATACAAAGCATGTATCTGTTGTTGATTTGTTGGTTTTGACTGCTCCACACAATGATTCAGTGTAGGTTCCCTCCACAAAGCCAGGAAGCTGTCACGTTGTTATGTAAGTGAATGACCAAACCAGGCTCATGGTTTCCTAGGTGAGTCTGCCAGGTATTTGGTGGGAACAATTGCAGGTTCTCAGGTAAGGTGGGTTCTATATGTCATGATGCAGGTAGGGTTTGGGAATGCTGAGAGGTGGACTGTGAGAATGTGAAGGGGCTCAGGGTCAGAGCAGTCACTATTGGGCAAATCATGAACATAGATGTGATGGGCATGTGTGTAGCCAGCCTACTTTGGGGTGGTTGTTAGACATTCAAAATGCATAATACCCCTTAGCTGGTTAAGTATTTTAAAGTTAGAAGCATAGGATCTTATGTTTTGGGAGAAAATTCTAACACATGTATTGAACTTTTTAAAAACCAAATTTAGGCTCTTAATTTTGTTTTTAATAAAAATTTCATCCCAGCTACATGGAAGGGCTAAAATCAGGAGCATTGACCTTTCAGGATAACATGGGAAAAAATTGAAAAGCTGAGGGTGGTGGCATGCATCTGTCATCCCAGTGTGGCATGGCATGCAAGTAGGAGGATCACAGAATGGCTGGTCTGGGCAGAAAACATCACACAAAGGGATGTGGCATGGCTACAGTGGTAGAGCACTTGGTTAGCAAGAATGAAATACTGAGTCAGATGCCAATAATGCCAAAAGTACATAAATAAATAGAATGAATCTAAATAAACCCCTCATGCCCACTGCATGGCTTACCTGAAATTCCAGGCCACCATTTCCTTTATCATTAGTGATTTTTGAAACACCACATGGAATATTGGAAGGGCTGTCTGGGTTTTCCTGCTTCCTCTGCTGAGAAACCTGTCCATGTTATGTTTTTAGATTTTAAGAACTACTATGAATTCTTTTTTTTTTGGTATTCAGGTAAAGGGTAGGTTTACTCATCATTCTGGCTGGCACCAGGCCATCTTGTCCCTCCGCATGGCTGGGAATGGCCTGGGAAAGACCTGGGAAAGAGTTGGGAAAGAGCTGGGAAAGAGAACTGGGAAAGAGAGAGCTGGGAAAGGGAGAAAGTTAGGAAAGAGAGAGAGTTGGGAAAGAGAGTGTCTGGACCTGGGCTAGGCCTTATCTAGGGTATGGGTGGAGAAAGGTGTGGCCACATCAAATTCAGATGTGACCACAGTGGATGCAGATGTGATCTCTTCCAGGTGCGCCAGGTGCCTAGGTAATGCAGGTACTCAGTGGAGACTTTGCTCTCCATCCAGGAGCGGACCTTACATTCCAGCCTTTTAATAATCATGTCATGGGGCACGGATTCTCTCTGGCTACTTCCTGCTGACAAGGGGCATTAATATTAGGGATAAAAGCCTGAAATTTGGTTCCCTCCCACAGAAGGCAGTGAGCAGCTGCTGTCGCTTGATGGTGTGAGTCATTAGATGAACTCTGGAGAGGTCTCATGAGGCATTGAGGGACTGGAAAAAATACTAGAGAGCAAATAAATGGCAAGTGGAAGGACTTGGGGCTGAAAATGTTGTTAGAAATGTCCCTAGCTACTTATGACATCTGGCAATTAGGTAGAGGATAAGTCAAGTGACAAATGCAAGAATATAAATTCCTGTGGAGTTAATAGGTAGACAGGTATAGACATTGGGTGGGCAGGCTTCTTACTTCTATTGACCTCCTAACTGTGGTTAATTTTGGAAGGTCAGGCACAAAGTAGCTTTGGTCATCATCTGCTCTTACACCTGTCCATGGTCCCTTGTTCCCCAGACTGGCTGAGTCTAGGTGCTCGTTGGTGGGATGGCTTGTCCCAATAGGTATTTAAGGAGGTTTGAACTCAAAGCCTGGGCACTATTCCTGAGCACTTCTGCTCAAGGCTAGTGCTCTATCACGTTGAATTACAGTACCATTTCCAGTGTTTGGCTGGTTAGAGATAAGAGTCTTGAGCCATGCTTCCAGCCTGGCTCTTTGCAGGTTAGTTGGGAGATGGAGTCTTAGGGATTTTTCAGCCCAGGCTAGCTTTGAACTGCAATCTTTGCCACAAAGGCCCTTTATTATTTCCAATTAAAGCAACAAGGATATCAAATAGAATAGAGAATAGAGCTTACCTGGTCCTTATCAAGAATTGACCAACAAATATTCTGCAATGACAAAACTTGTTAGATGTGATGAAAATTTTAGCACAGTTAAGCCTACACAGTCAGTAGTAAATACACAACATAAAACAAAAAAGGCAAAGCTCAAAACCTGAATTTTTTTAATTGTGAAAATACTGTACAGAGGGGTTACAATTACATGGGCAAGATACCGAGTACATTTCTTATCAAGCATTGACAACAGTGGTAGACATCTTTGGTAACAAAGCACATCAGATGGTTGGGCCTCACTTACCAGGGCCTGAAAAAGAGCAACTTGTTAGCAAGACACCTTAGAATTAATGGATGGAGTAGTAAGCTTGGTGGAAGTTTATGGGTCAGATGGGTCCAAACCCTTAACCCACCATGTGGCCAAGATCGTGAACTCAAGATGGTGAATTTCTGAAAGAATGCAAAGAAACCCTGAACAAATAGATCAAGCCTACATTGGCTAGCCTTTGAGAGGGAACCTAGAGGGGGGGATCCCCAGGACCCAGCCTGCATCACACTGTTCAGGGCACAAGCCAAAATGTAGTAGAAAAGAGAAGTGGAGAGATAGGGAAGGTGGACATGAATGGCAGAGAGAGAGCAGAGAGAGCCTGAAATTAAACAGACTTCTGACCATTTACCATTGCAGTAGCAAAAAGTATGTACATCTGAGAATGGCATAAAATTAGGCTCTCTGGCTTTCCAGGGAGTGCAGGAGGCATTCAAAGGCGTTTCACAGCTTATGTGTGACTCGCAGCACCCCAGCGCTTCCCGGGCAGAAGCAGAGTCCCGACTTCCCCGAGAGCCCTTTAGAGAAAAGAAGCCAAAACCAAGCATCCTCGGCTTCAGAGGTGACCGGCCTTTCATCTAAAGGCTGTAGGAGCTCTCTGGCATGGCGCCATGTCTGGACAGAGACTGAGAAACTGAGAATTGTAGAGAGTAGCTTCACTCACCAGAGTAGAGAAGTGGTGTGGACGTGGATGTGAGGGCCAGCAATGGTATCGGTGTGATGTGTCCACAGCAGACAGACCAGTTCGCAATAGCCATCAGAACTGTGGGTATTCCTTAGAGCAAAAAAAAGCAAATAAAAGAAAAAAAGAGGAAAAAAACAGAAAGGAATCCCACCTATCCTGACTTTAAGCCCTTTATCAGAGTCAGCACCGTTTATGTTAGATTTTTAAAAAGAGGTAGCTGAATAAGAACAGCACCACGCACCGCACTTGGTATTCAGGTAAGGGGTAAGTTTATTCATTGTTCTGGCTGGCACCAGGCCATTGTGGCCCTCCACGCAGCATGGAAAGGCCTGGGAAAGACCTGGGAAAGAGCTGGGAAAGAGAGCTGGGAAAGAGAGAGCTGGGAAAGAAAGAGTTGGAAAAGAGAGAGCTGGGAAAGAGAGAGTTGGAAAAGTACTATGAATTCTTGAATCATTTCTAGGAAGAGGGATTATGGGAAAGTTTGCAGGTATTAGGTCTTTGTTATGGTAGGGGTGAGGTTTTTTCACAGCAAACATACAGCCTCCATGATTTAAGAAGACTTTCATGGGGTCTGGTACTCTTTAATTCTGTTGAAATACTTTCCCTTCTTCCTCTTGAAAAATAAGTTCCAAAATAGAGTTTAACTTTCATCACTAAAAGTTCTTCCTTTTACTCTATGGGCAGTTCACACAAGGCCAAAATATAAACCAGCTGGTTCTACTGCATCATATACCTTTGCTATGTATCAAATTTTTCATCCTGAACCTCAAATCATGTAATAATTTGCCTATTTATGACTGAATTGTAGTTCCTTTATTAATAAAAGCTAATGGGAAAGGATTGTGTATTTAGTTGATGAATAGACCTACATTTTATTTCCCTGAGATACTGCAGCAGAGTATTAAAAGGAATGTAATATATATATATATATTGGGCGGGTCCCATCATGGGGCCTGAACCTGGGCCTGAGGACTGTCCCTCAGCTCTTCAGCTCAAAGCTAGTGCTCTACCACTTGAGCCACAGCGCCACTTCCAGCTTTTTTCTTTTTGATTATGTGATCTTGAGGAATCTAACCCAGAGCCTCAGGCATGCAAGGCAAGAGCTCTACCACTGAGCCAACTTCCCAGCTTGGTATGTAATATTTTATTGATATGTCTATCCCTTAAATGAATATATTTTGGGGCTGGGAAGGTGGCTCAGTGATAGAGCGCTTTCCTTGCATGCCTGAGGCCCTGGGTTTGATCCCTCAGCACCATATAAGCAAAAAGAAAAAAGCCAGAATTGGCGCTGTGGCTCAAGTGGTAGAGCGCTAGCCTTGAGCTGAAGAGTTGAGGGACAGGGCCCAGGCCCAGAGTTCAGGCCCCACGACTGGAACCCTCCCCCCAAAAGTAATATATTTTTAATTTAATTTTTTGTGAACATACTGTACAGAGGGGTTACGATTACATGGGCAGGATAATGTGTACATTTCTTATCAAGCATTTCAGTCTCCTCCTTTGTTTAACCTTCCCAGCCTCCCCTCCCACCCCCCACCCGATCCTCCCCCCTCCCCCTTCCCGCACCAACGTTATAAAGCTCGTTTCGACATGACAACTGTACTCATCGTTGCAACAGGTCCACCTGTATCCTTAAACGACTTGTTTAAGTTATACTGACATCAAATATAGTGAAAGCATGGGTTAAATTGTGGGGGAGGGACATACAAAGCAACAAAGAAATAATCTTATAAATGCTTTAGAAACACATGCATGAAAGAAAAAACACTAAAATACATATCTAAGGGTTCATTTTCCTAACATCACATTATCTGACCTTTTCCGCTTGACGCATACATATACTAGATATTGCAAATAAGGGAAACCATGGGACCTATGTTTCTTTGGGCCTGGCTTACTTCACTTAATATAATTTTTTCCAAGTTAAAAAAGTAATATATTTTAGGATGTCATTATTTTTATGTGAATTATGTAAATGTTGATAATATGCTGTTGGTTATACATTTAGTTTTCAAGAGTTTCACTTAATTGCTCTTTTTGAGCACATATAGTACAAGTCTATTTGCAATAGTTTTTTAATGGCACTAATAGTATAGTTTATATAGAGAAAATAGAGTTATTTTAGAACCCTATGATTGGTTATAGTATTAATAACACAATTAGCTTGAAGTATCAATATTTCTCACCAATTACTGATACTTAATGAGGTTGAGTGTGGAGTTTTGGAGTGCAAATGAAATGGTGGATGCACAGAGTTGTAAGGAAATGTTTAGGGACCATTTAAAGGAATTGGATGACCCCAAAGTTGTAAGTCCCTGGTCTTCTGTGAGTAACTAGTGCTACGAAGGTCTCAGGAGAGATCTTCATTGCTTGAGACACATTGTGCTCCTGGGATTTTTACCCCTGGCCCAACTAGATATGTCCTTTCTGGAGGCCAGGTTCTCTTGTGACTTTAACTATGAAGCACCCAGCCCTCATGGGGGATTTGAGATTTCAGTAGCTCTTAAAGCCTAGGCAGAATAGAAGACAGAGCTCCCTTCTCCCAGTTCCCAGGTCTTGCTTCTGAATGGATGGATGGAGAATAGGGGAGATATGAAGCTGTAGGTCAAGCAGGAGTGGCTCAGGTAATGTGCCAGAATCACAGACGTTCCTTGTAATTGTAGAAGACTCCTATAGCTTCTACAGTGCAGTGCAGGGGAATGAATATTGGCAATGAAGGCAGGGCCAACATCAGGTACTAGATGTGTCTCCTTTAAACATGTCCAAGCCTCAGCCTGCATTTCCTCCTCTGAGAAATTGGGATGGTTTTCTTTCCTGATGGTCTTGCTTTGTGTCTATGAGATCCACTTGGAAGTCTTGCTGAGAAGGTGATGCTATGATTCCCTCATCTGGGCAAGGAAGGCAGGAGGAAGAGAAGAGAGTGTGAGAAACAGAATCCCTCTCTAATCTTGTCCTAAGGAGGTCTGTCTATGTGGTAGAAAGTGCTTCCAATCTGGCTTTGTGTCAGAGCCTCTGCTACCTGCCTCTAGCTTTATTGGATGGCACCCTTGGCTGCAGAGAGTATGGGCTTGGCTTGAATGTTCCTTATCTCTTGTGTGTTGATATACTAACCCGGCCTCCTGATTGATGGCTGAGAACCCTATCTCACTTGGGGGTGAACTTATCTCCATGCAGCTCCAGACCAGTCATCCCTCTGGGCATTTGCTTTACTTGGGAACTCAAGCCTGAGCATAGCATGCACACAGCTGCTGCATTAGGGTGCCTGACAATCTCATCAGCCCTTTAGTGCTCATTTGTGAATACCTTGTTGATGTGGTGCCTGGAGCCTACAAGTCCAGCTTCCTTGTTACGCTGGAGTATTGAGGACTTCAGAGTGAGTACTCAGTGAGTACCTAATGGCGCCCAGTACAGAACAGCTCTGTGTACTCACAGTAGTGGACATAGTGATCAATTACTGTAGGTGATTCATAAGTGAGTTAAGAGGGCACATGGAAGAAGGATTGGTTAGCTTGAGTTCATACCAAAAATAGATGAGAAATATTTAGGTCTTTACAGGAAGGTGATATTGGTTCTGAATATTTGGGGATAAGATCTTCTTTGGTGGTCTCTGGGAGGAGTCTGAGGCCCTGGCAAGCTGTGCTGGGCACTATTCTATTTGGTTCCTTGGTACCACAATTGCCTGTCTAATACTAAATGGTTCCTGTTAGCCCCAATCAGATCCTATTACACTAGTACAATTTGAGTTCCAGCATCAAAAGCTCTTTGTTCAGTTAGCCGAGCTCTTTGTGTTAGTTAATAAATCTGTCTTTTGTGTGAAGCCTGCGTGCTTGTCTTGGAAGAAGGTGCTGAAACATCAAATTATTTATGAAGCCTGTTTTCTTTGCTTACTCATAAATGGATAAATAGTAGTTTTGGAGCTACAGCATTGGCCGGAAAGGAGGAACAATGGCTCATTGTCTTCTCTAGTTCTGAAGGATCATGGTTCCCATGGGGCCCCAAAACAGAGCTAGCTGTGGTTGTGATGGGTTTCATCAAAACTGCTACAAAGACGTTACAAATAGGTCACAAACTCTTGAGAGTGTTTGCATGGATATGAGTCTTTTTTGTATTCATGTAAGTAAATAAGAAGTACATTCCTCAGAATAAATACAATTTGTGCATTGTAGAAAATGTGTGCAATAGAGATAAAGCATGATGAAAAACTAATTGCCTATTTCAGCACAAAGGATGGAACACTACCAACACCTTAATGTGCAATGTTTTAAATGTCTCTAAGCATGTGTGTCTATCTTACCTATAGCATATACCTACTAAAACTTTTAAAAGAAGGGCATTAAAAGTGTATTTTCTTTTTATTTTCATCACAGCCACGGTCTCTCTCTGGTTCACCAGTTTGCCCATTGACTTGACAACTCTCCAAGAGTCTTAGCTGATCTGTTGTCATCGCCCTCCTAATAAGAAATATTCTTAGCCCTATTAAGAGCACAAAATTTGTGTGGGTGGGGTTATCACAGGAATTACAGCTTTGTGGCCCTTAGAGTAGGGTTTCTAAGTATTCCCAGGACAGGAGTTGTGATGGCTCTGTCACTTAGGAAATACCAGGTTTCTCTGAGTCCTTGTATGGCTTACTGGCTTACCCTAAGTTTTTAGGTCAGTCAGGACTGAGTTGTGCTCTGTCTCCAGCTCTGTCACTTGTCAATTTGTGCGTCATTGAAGATGCTTTTCCCTGCTTGCAGATGGCTCCAGTGATGGTTATAGAACCAGTTTCTTCAGAACATGCAGTATTTGGGAAATAGCATGGGAAATGCTTGGCTCTGTGGACCTTCTTGTCAGTGTGGGGAAGTAAAATTACACAAGAAGAGACCAGAAAATGTGTGTCTTCTCCTGATTTTAAGCAAACCTAGAGGTTTTTTTCTCTTTGCCTCTCATAATGAATGTCAAAGAGTTCCATCTTGTTGCTGCTACAAAAGAATACTTGCTCAGTATCCAGGTTCTCACATTCAGCCCTCCTGAAGGGGGAGTTGAGTGTGTTCCTGAAGTCTGCCGAGGACTCCATTCTTAGTGGGAGTCCAAGACCCAGGTGCCACCTGTTCATCTTGACAAGTTAAAGGCATGAGAGTCTGTGGCTCACCTTACTTCTCCCCTGCAGGATTTGGTCAGTAAATGCGAGGCTCAGCTACTTTGCCAATAACTAGCATATACCCGAGTACTCCCAGTGTCATAGAAAGGAACAGGATTTTCCCTGTGTCTTTTTACTTCTCTGATAGAACAAAGTAATGATTAATTTGTTTATTGCTGGTGATATTCAGCTATTGTGATACCAAGTGGTATATCTTTGAACTTTGAGTCTGAAATGTTCCCCAAAGGCCCATGTGTTATAGATTTGGTGGCCACCCCATGATGAAGCTGGTAGAACATTTAGCTATGTGCAGTGATCACCCCATAATTTTGTAATATGCCTGTCATCACATTAATTGGGAAGTATATTAAGGTTATAGGGAGGCATGAGTCAAGTGTTAGAGTGGCCGTCCAGCAATAATAGGGCTCTGAGTTCAATCCCCAGGACTGTAATCAACCATTCAGAAACACACCCCATGCTATGATAGAGTCAATCTTTTTATTCCACAGCTGAGGTGACCAGCTCCCAGTTTTGTCTACCTTCCTTCGTCCCTCCCTCCCTTTGTTTTTTCCTTCCATTCTTTCTTCCTTCCTTCCTTCTTTCCTTCCTTTCCTCCTTCCTTCCTGCCTTCCTTCCTTCCTTTCTTACTCTCTCTCCCTCTTTCTTCCTTCCTTCCTTTCTTGTTTTTACTTCACGTTTGTCTTCTGAGTGTGAAGATAGGTTTTCTCCCAAATGTTACAGCAGGTAATCATTTAATATTTTATGTACGTTTCCCATCTGCATATTTGTTTGCTTGTTTATTTTACTTAGGTTTGAACTCAAGACTAGTTTGCTGGGCACATGCTCACACAGCCACTTGAGACACATCTCTACTACTTTTTAGCTTTAGTTATATGTTATATAGGACCTCGTGTTTTTTGCTTAACTAGGCAGAACCAACATCATCCTGTCCCCAGCTTCCTGGGATTTGGGATGGGCTACATGCACAATCATACCAGTTTATTGAGATGATGTTTCAATTTTTTTGTGCAAGATGGCCTCCAACTTTGATCATCTTGATCTCCACCTTCTAAGTAGCTGGGATTTGGAGGGACAGACATGCACCATCCCATCTTTGACCTTGAAAAACCTCTTAATTTTATGTGTTTATTGCCTGTTTCTGGGGCATTTCCCCCCCCCGTGCTTATTTCTTAATGAATAGAGATGTTATTCCTTTTGTTCTCTGGTTAGGTTCATGTAAGATGTCAGCAGACTTTTTGTGTATGGCAGTCTTGGGGTTGAACTCAGGGACTGGGTCCTGTCCCTGAACTTTTGTGTTCTAGGCTAGTACTCTACCACTTGCGCCATACCCCCACTTATGGATTATTGGTGGTTAATTGAAGATAAGATTCTCATGGACATTTTTTGTCAATGTTAGCTTTGAACCATGAGCCTCACGTTTCAGCACCTGAGTAACTAGGATTATATGCATGAACCATCAGTGTCCAGGTGTCAGCAGACATTTTTTAAGGGGGAATGCACACATAGGCAGTATTTCATTTCCACCTGTCTGTAGGTGTTTAATATTTGTCTAATTTTTTTGGCTTAGCTTTTCCTTGGTTGGAGTTAAAAGTTTCTGCTTTTCAACAAAGGATATTAATGTCTACTGAAGGAATAAGAGCTATATCTTAGAGAAAAATCCATATTCTTTTTGAATAAATGCCTTCCTATGACAATCTGGCTATGCATATTTCCTAGCAGGTTTTAGAAGTTCAGAATCTTCAGCATTTCAGCTTCCCACAGACTCTAAATTATTTCATTCAGGTCTCCTCTTTCTAGGATCTGAAATTTTGAATTCTCGCCTCTCTTAGAAATTAAAAAATAGGCAATTATGTTATGCATTTCCTTTGATTTCACTGGGATTTTAGAGCGGTGTTTGATATATAAACCGGTGAATAAACAAACTTTCTGTAATCTAACAACATACTTCTGGTGACAAGCTGAAAGTATTACATTCATTTTTCCTAAATATCTCATTCTTCTCTGTTCAAATTGTTGGCAGTCACTGATCAATGTTGCATATAAATTGAGGTCTCAAAAAGCAAAATAATCCAAAGCCCTCAAAATGGATACAGTCCTGAAATTATGAAGGAACAACTACCTTCAAAGACCTCTTGTTATTAGAGATGTGCCTTATAAACCCACTGAGGGAATTTTTGGAGTGAATTTTGTAAGTTTCCTAAGGGCAGGATCATGTTTATACAATTCTGAGCACTTTCTGGGTGTTTTGCTATGTTGGCTTTTTGTCTTTCTTCTCTCAATGTCAAGTCTTAGCATGTAAGTACTCAGTAGTACAGTTAATCAGGAGTGCAGCAGACTTGGTTTACAAAGAGGTGACTCCCATTCACTTGTTTGTACAACTTCCTTCTCATTGGACCGTCTATGGGCTCTTATTAAGACATTCAATATTGGGAAAAGGGAGGAGGACTGAAAGGGCATAGGCTTGACTCAATTGTCAATAGGTGAGGACTGTTTATTGAGGAACACCGAGGGGCACAGACCTTCCTACAGTTTGGAGGTTGTGGGTAGGAGCTGGGTTTTCATCTGAGCAGGGAAGCAGAGATAGTGAATTGTACCTTTCAAATAGGCTCACCTGGGATGTTCACAGCTGGGTTCAGGCACATCAAACAAACATATCTGGGAATTTGCCTGACATCTGTATGGACCTGGGACAATAGGGTGGGAGTCAATCCTTCACTCTACATCTGATACTGTTGCCTTGTGACAGAACACCTTTTGACACCTGCATTCTTTCCTGTTCTCCTCACATTTTCTGTCTTATTGCTTAAAGACAAGCTATAAAATACTATTTCCTACTCCTGTGATTATTGGGCTTATGAATTGTCAATGACCCCTTATACACACAGGATGAAGTAAATCCCTTCCCTATGGCTTCTGGGACCTGTTTGGCTAAGACTAGCCTTTACACACACACACACACACACACACACACACACACACACACACACATCTTGAGACTCTCATTATTTCTAGGATTTCTACATGGTATTCATTGTCCCAATCAGAATTACTTAAATACTGAAAATTGGACCCTATTAATAATTATTCTGGGACAATGGCACAGGTTGGTTGGACTCAGAGAACAGGAACACATGATCATTTTAGGTATATCTTACTCTTATTCTCTTTGCCCCTTTCGTCTGTAGTGGCTTATTCCCAGGAAGCTTCTCTGAATGAAGTCGGAGTTTACTAGGTCAAAATGATGAGGCTACATGTCAGAGGCCATTTTGTTCTTCAGCTCAGTGTTTAACTACTGGAGTAACATTTTGGAGTATGGGTTCTATAGCAGGCTGTGTCCTGGCTATTAGTAGGAAGAACTAGACCACAGAGGGCACAATATCACTTAATTGTCTGTGTTTGTTGAACCTATATGTCTTACATTTGCCATTCTTTTTGGCTTTTCAAGTCCCTTATTCTTAGAGAAGATCAACATTTTAAAGCAGTACCTATTTTAGATAAAAGTCATTCCAATAATGTTAATGATTAGCATGTCTAGTCACTTAGCTACCTTCTTATATCTTTTACAAAAAACTGTTGAAACTTCACCCCTCTTGTTTAAACTTCTGTAAAGAGATTAAAGGATCAATATTAATACCTTAAGAAGTATTTGATAGGCTATAAAATATTATCCATGTGTTAGTCCTTATGTTCTGTTTCAATTGTGAAATTTAATTCTTGACCAATAATGCTTTATATCAAGTTGTATAACATTCTCAAAGAAGCTCAGCACTTACATAAGGAATCTACTCTCAAACATGGATTTTTAAATTCTTTGTTTTGTATTTCTAGATCTATGTTTACATTGCTTATAACAATACCAGTTAAATATGTTTCATGGTCATTCTTTTAACTCATGGTTTTGCATTTTGCTCTCTGGAAAGTGTTTGATGATAAAGATACACTTTACTTTTAACATCAACAAATCTGTGCTCATTTCATTTTCAACACAATTGAAATGTCAGGTAAGTGCTTTTCAGTTTTCCTTGGAATCAGAGTTCAGGAACGATCATTTAGACTCTTGCCTGGCAAAGATATCAGCAGTGACAGTGGGCACTGTTCCTAATGATGGCGACCATGGCAGATGTGGGTGGCAGCTACAGCTGAGGTGTCTGCACCTGGCACTGTGCCATCAGTGGCTTCTTGACACCAGTTCTGCAGATGTGGAGACTCATTCTTCGTGTTGTGCCTCTCCGCCAAGAATATTCTTGGTGTGTTCTTTGGCTTTCCTGGATGTTTAGAGATGTTTATATAATTATTATAAAAAATTTTAGCCTAGCAAAAGTAGAGAAAAATTATATAAGGAATCTTTACCTCTCAGCAGGCACATTTAAAAATTGTGCAAATTTTATTGTTTTTTTCTTCTCTACTTTACTGTTGCTATTAAAGAATTTAACAGTATTTTCACTCCTAACACTTCAGTATAAGTCTCCAAGAAATGAGGACGTTTTCTTATATAACTTTACTATTCTTCATCTTTTCAATTAAGTTAATAGCAGTTCTTTAATATTGTCATTTAAGCCTGTATTTCCTCGATTTTCTAAAAAATAAAACAAAAAAACCCCAAACCTCTGCCTTTTGTGTGTGTGTGTGATATTGGAGACAGAACTCAGGGCCTTGTGCTCCTAGTGTTCCTCCACTTGAGTAATTCCTCCAAATGTGCTCATTTCTCAGCTGAGGTTTGCAAACATTTCTGCCTAGGCTGGTCCCAAACATGTGGTTTGCACAGGAAGTAGAAATAGCCATGAGGAAAGACACATGTAGATGTGTATGTGTGTATATAGCTATTGAAGGTAAAATATTCTTACACAGAGGCATCCCCCTCTAAAGTCTAATCACCCAATGTAGACTTGTACATGGTATTTGTAAGCAAGTTTAAATGGGGAGACAGTGGTATGGAATAAATTTCTAGGAAGAAGTAATTCTGCAAAGGGCATGTTCAGGGAAGTGAACAACCTAAGAAAATTAGAGATTTGTGACAGTTTCTCAGCAATTGCAGGCTGTGAAGGAAATGGCCCAGAAAGGTAAGTGTGATTACAGAAGCTATAGGCCAAGCTACTTTGAACAATGACTGGTTTGGTTTGTTACCAGAATGTTCCTGCAGGGGTAAGAGTACTGGCTTATTTCAGATTGCTCAGCCTCAGGTCAGCCATGCTAGGCTCCTTTCCATCATTATACTAGTTTCATTGGGTGCCATAAGATAAACACTTTCTTTGGTGCTTATCATGATCAGGACAATTGTGAGAGCCATAAGGTTTCAGACTATGACAATAAATGTATTATTTTATTCATTCATTCATTTTTGATGTTTCAGTGTCATTCTGCCATAGGTCTTGCTGTGCCAGCCACAGTTGAGTCATACCTCCAGGCTTCCTACCAACACCTGAATGAAAGTATTGCAGGTGTGTATCCATCTGTTTATTTCAATGAAATCTTCTATGTTGTATGGTTTCCAACCTTGAATTTATTATTCAAAGAAATCTCCAAGACTGTATAATAAAAGAAAAAATTTCTTTGGATGCTTGTATATGAGAGCAACAGTCAGCAGCTATGGTAAAGAGCCTTGTATCCTGAGAACGGTTGCATAGTGTTTATGCCTTTTAAGTTATGCCTGTGTGTCCATTTGTATGTCCTGAGGTTTGAACTGAGGTCCAAGGTGCTGTCTTGAATTTTCTTTTCAAGATTAGTTCTCCATCACTATAATCTTGCATTTGAAAATTAATGTTTGTTTGTCATGGGGCTTGAACTCTGGGTCAGCATTGTCCCTCAGTTCTTCAGCTCAAAATTAGCATTCTGTCCCTTGAGCCACAACAACTGTTTTCTGGTGGTTTAATGGAGATAAGAGTCTCACGGACTTTCCTGCACAGTCTGGCTTTGAACCATAATCTCAGTTCTCAGCCTTCTGAGTAGCTAGGATTACAGGTATGAACCACTGGCATCCAGCTGTAAATTACTGGGTTTTTTAAACATAGCAAATATTATTGACAAATAAACAATTGTGGCCTCATCAGAAAGAAGCCCCTTTGCCTTCCACCATTGTCTCATTCCTATAATCTTACCTCAGAAGGATGAGAACTGGAGAACCATGGTTTGAAGAAACTCCTAAAACCAAGTCCACAAAACTCCATCTGTAGTTAACTAAACAAAGTACAGAATGGAGGCCTGATTCAGTTGGAAGAGAGTCAGCTGTGAGCAAGCAAACAAATCCTAAAGAACATGAGTTCATGTTCTTAGTTTAAGTGGTTGCAAAATATGTAGATGACATCCAGGCAGACAGTCAAATAAATAGAAGATGACAGATCACACTTTCTTGTTGCACATAATACTGGATAAAATATAACTTTTAAATTATGAATTGGATTTGAAATGATACCAAATCATACACTTCTTGCAGCTCCAAAAATAGCTCTTTGCACCCCCCAAAATACCAGTTTTTCAAATCAGAACCTTGCCCTTTCTTGCCAGAACCTTGCCCTTTCTTGCCTTTACTTTCTCATCTAGCCTATATATATATATATATATATATATATATATATACATATATATATATGTATATATATACATATATATATTACACTAATCATCCTCAGACCAGATATAACTCTTCTCATTCCATGAGATTCAATTTTCTTGTCTTCCAAAAATTTCAGCAATTTTCATTGTTCTGTTGGTGGCATACTCATCATTAGACATTTCCAGTCCTGAGAATGGTTGTTACATCTATTGGGAAAGCAGAGGAGGAGCACTGGAGGGCTGCTTAAGCATCTTGAAGACCAAAGAGTACCAGATGGTTAGAGGAAGCCTTGGTTCTCCATCAGGTACCGGAAGAGGGGTACAGAAAATTTCTGGTAACTGTTGATTTTGCTATTAACTTTCACAGAAACAGTACTCCAATTTTGATGCAGGTGACCACCCACAAATACACCATTGATGTATTTTCCAGGCATGAAGTATAAATCCAGCAAAGCATGAAAAACCTTGTAATGACAATTTGACAAGAGCCCATGATTTTTGAGAAGATTGGACCTGGGGCCTAAACCCAGGATATAGAGTAAAGGGAAAGGAAAGGCACTGGGCAGAGCAGAGTGACTGTGGCATCCCAAAATGTTTGATTAGAGTAACAGCAATTATTGTGCACTTCAGTCTAGTCTACATAGGTGGGTTTCAATACTATAGTTGGATCCACTTACAAGGAATGGGACAATGGTTGGAGGCAAAGCAGCTTCTTCCCAATGGGGCCACATTTCTTCATTATATTTGTCAAAAATAGTTTTGCCATTTTTTAAGGCAGTAATTTTCAGCTAGGTGCTAGTGGCTAATGCCTGTAATCCTAGCTACTCAGGAGGCTGAAACTGAGGATCATGGTTCAAAGCCAGTCTGGGCAGGAAAGACCATGAGATTTTTAAGACTATTTTATGTATCTAATCAAGCCTATTTCCTATTTCACCATGACAAAAGCAATGTGAAATGTGTAAAAAATATCAGGTTCAAATAAAAATCAATACAGCAAGATACATTTGCAGTTTTAAAAGTTACAAGAAAAGTAGAGCCTTGTAGTAAAGATTCTTACTCAACAATTTCAAATGTCTTAGTGTCTGTGTATAAAGAGATTATGGGAAAGCACCAGTGGCTCATGTCTTTAATCTTAACTATGAAGGAGGCTATGATCAGACGATTTAGATTCAGTAAGCCTCTAAAGGAAAATCTGAGAATCTTTTCTACAGTTAACCCATAGAGTGCCAATCTTGAGGGAAAAAGCCAATAGATAACCTTAGGCCTTATGTGTTTGCAATCGAGTCTCTGTACACACATGTTTTTGCAATCGAGTCTCTGTACACACACACACACAAACACACACACACACACACACACACAGAGATTATGGAAAGTTTGCCAGTGTGTAAAATGTGAAAGGAAAATAATTTTCAGAAATTCACATGTACGTTTTCAAGATGACTTTCCTCTTGATGAAAACAACAGCAATATGATTAGGCCCATTTTAAGGGTCTCTGGATTTAGTTATCACAGTCCTTTAATAGTTCAGGAGTTTATCACTAGGTTTAATATAAGAACTCCTGTCTTTATAGAATTAATATAATTTTCTTTATATCGTTAAGTGAGCTGGACATTACAAACAATTCTGTACCATCTTAATAGTTTTTTTTTGCATTTTGGAAACTTAATATGTCTTTTCGTTTGAATGACACAAGAGAAAGAATAAAGTAACCAACCATTGTTTTTTACGTCTTGCTGATTGCTGCCCCAAAGTATTGGAGGTGGTGCCTCTTTGAATTTGCTTCTTTCAGTATTGAGCTCGGACATAGCTAAGCATTTCCAATCTCTCTTCTAAAACTTACCTTAAGACTCACCTTTGAAAGTTAATTAACTTTAAGAGTTCTTGCCATTTAAGTTGCCGACTTTATTTCTGCAAATCTCAGGTGTCAGCTCTTGCAGTGTCATGTAGTTCTTGTGAGACTGTTTATTTTCCTGGTGTGTATAATTTGTCAGATGTACTCAGCTTATAGTCCCATTATAAGGTTCAAATACATAGAAAATAAATCTGACTTTAATATTCTGATAAAACATTTGGCTCTTTCATGTACAAGTTCTATATCCATGAATTCAACTCAAATTAGATCACAAATATTTAAGATAGTGATTTGATCTGTCAGGAAACTGTACATGCATTTCTTTTTCTCAGGGTTTCCTAAACAATAAAAATACTAATTGTGAAGCATTTGTACAATATGGAGCATTGTAACTTCTTTAGACATGGGAGGATATGGGTGGGTTCTGACTTGATCATTTGTGTATTTTGGCACTTTTAAAATATAAAAAAGAAAGGAAGAGTGGGGTGGAAGGAAGGGAGGCCCATCTTGGAGCCAGTTACTAGATACAAGGTCAACCAAAGGAGATCATCTGCTTTCTTGAGGTAGGCTAGGTCTGTGGGGTTTGTCCATTACACAATGGAGGCCTCTCTGCTTCAGAACTCCAGGAATTCCATTGGATGGCCACCAGGAAGCAGGAAATATAGGTTCCTCAGAGCATTCCACTTAGGCTGTGCTGAATAATCCTGTCCAATTCAGGAAGAATCAAAAAATGAGTGTGTTGTGTTCATATAATTTTGGGAAGTGTCAGGTTATACAGGTGTAAATGCTTCCTCAATGTCAAACACTTCAAAATGTTAACATGCTGATTTTTGTCATGAAGCTAAAAACTAAACTCTTTGCCAGGCAGAGGCTTCAAAGCTATACATGCCCATTGGTGGTTTCCCAGGAGGAGCTTGACTGCCCTCTAGACTTGCTGCTGAGAATTACCCATACAGGAATTACCTGTATGAAAGCGAATAGCCAGGGGGTGGGGATGGCGGCATAGGAAAAAAGTCCAGTCTTTATTCTTTTCCTGGGCATGTGGTCAAGCCTGACACTTGCTCCAGTTCCAGAGCAGGTATGAATGCAAGAATCACTACCTAAATCCTGAGAAGGAGGAGTTGGTGGGAGGAGAAAAGGGCGTCATATTTAGTCTAGACCTTGATTGATACCGGCTTTAAACACCAGCTGCATCCCTTACAGCTGCGCCCTTTTTTTCACTCCTTTGCTTAGATTGGCATTGGTTGACAAGGTGGTATAGTAGTTGAGGATCCAGCCTCTGGGCTTGAAAACTGTCCCTACTGTTTATTATTCTGTGTGCATAGGGGAGGTTCCTTGGCTTCTCAATGATTTGTAAAATGAAATCAGCTCTCATCAAGATGCTGCACACATGAAATGCACTACTGGATTTTCCATTTGAATGCAGCCACTCAGCAAAATTCCTGGCATATATATTTCTTATATGTATTTATAGACATAGTATGTATTACATACATTATGTATAATATACACACATTATAAATAGTACAAAACACGTACATGATCACAACCAGAACAGCCAAGGCACAGCTTCTCCCCAAAAAATGTATAAAAAGGCAGGGACAGACAAACAACTCTCAGTCCTAACTCATAATATTAATGGTTTTAACTCTCCAGTTAAGCATCATAGATTGTCCAGTTGGATCAAAAAGCAAGATCCTTCTATCTGCTGTCTTCAAAAGACACAACTTTCCCACAAAAATAATCATTCTGAAAGTGAAAGCCTGGAATAAAATATATCAAGCAAATGGCCCCCATAAAGAGGCGGGAGTTACTATACTAATGCCCTCTGGCTATTCCCTTTCATACAGGTAATTTCTGTATGAAAGGTAATTTCTGTATGGGTTATTCTCAGCAGCAACTCTAGAGGGCAGTCAAGTTCCTCCTGGCCAACCACCAATGGGCATGTATAGCTTTGAAGCCTCTGCCTGGCAAAGAGTATAGTTTTTAGCTTTATGACAAAAATAGACTTTAAATTAAAATAAATGAGAACTGACAAAGAAGGTCACTGCATACTAATTAAGGGAACTCTCCTTCAGGTGGATATAATGATTTAAAACATCTACTCACCAAATAATGGAGCACCAAAATTTATACAAGAAATGCTACTTTCCCTCAAATCTCACATAGATCCAAAGACGTTAATTGTGGGGGACTTTAATACACTACTGTCCCCACTAAATAGATCCACCCAGCAAAATCTCACCAGAGAAACTTCGGATCTTAAAATCTGTGTAGATCAACTAGTCTTAACCAACATCTACCGAATATTTGACCCAGCCCCATCAGATCATACCATCTTCTCAGCAACACATGGAACATTCTCCAAATTAGACCATATTCTAGGCCACAAAGCAAATCTGTCCAAATTCAGAAACATTGAAATTATACCCTGCATTCTCTCATACCACAAGGGAATAAAATTAGAATTCAATACCAAAAGCCACCAAAGTAAATACTGGAAAACTAGAGGCTGACAAACACAATTTTGAACCACCAGTGGGTCATGGAAGAGATTAGAAAGGAAATTCAAATGTTTATGACATTCAACAAAAATGATCACACAAATTAAGAGCTCCTCTAGGACACAGCAAAGGCAGTACTGAGAGGCAAGTTTATAGCTCTGAGTTCACACATCATCAAATTGGAAAGATCTGAACCCAACAATTTAATGAGGCAACTAAGGCTCTTTGAAAAAAGAACAACAAGCCAAACCCCAATCCAGTAGATGGAAACAAATAAAATTAAATCCGAATTAAATGAATTAGAGTCCAAAAAAAACTACAGAAAGAATAAACAAAACAAAGAGATGGCTCTTCAAAAATATAAAATTGACAGACCCTTAACAAGTCCTATGTAATGGAAAAAAAGAGAACACACCCACATAAACAAACTCAAAAGAAGACAATGGAAATATAACTACAGAAACAGCCAAGATTCATAATATATAAGGGGATACTTCTCAAACCTTTATACTAATAAGTTTGAGAATCTAAAAGATACGGACTAGTTTCTAGCAAATATTGACATGCCCAAACTTAACCAAGATGATTTAAAACAACAGACCCATATGAAGCATAGAAATAGAGCAGCAATAACAGACCTCCCACCCAAGAAAAGTCCAGGACTGGATGGATTTACAGCTCAATTCTACAAGGCCTACAAAGCAAAACTCACACCAATACTTCTCCATCTCTTTAATGAAATTGAAAGCAAAAATTCACTATCATACTCTTTTTATGAAACCAGCATAACCCTCATCCCCAAACCTGGCAGGGACTCATCAAAAAAGAGAACTATAGACCTATTTTTGATGATTACTGACAGAAAACTTCTCAACAAAATCTTGAGCAATCGACTTCAACAAGTCATGAAAAGAATCATACACCATGATCAAACAGGATTCATTTCAGGGATGCAAAGCTGGTTCAATATATGCAAAACAATATAATTAATCACATTAACAAAAGCAAGGATGAGAACAATATAGTTATCTCAATAGATGCAAAAAAATTATAAGATCCAACACCCCTTTATAATGAAGGCTTTGGAAAAACTAGGAATCCATGGAACATTCATCAAAATAATAAAGGCTATATATGACAAACCTGCAGCCAGCATTATACTAATGGTGAAAAGTTAAAGCCATTTCCTCTAAATTCAGGAATGAGACAAGAGTGTCCACTCTCCCCACTCCTCTTTAAACTAGGATTAGAATGCCTAGCTGCAGCAGTAAGACAAGATGCAGACATAAAAGGGATCCACATAAGGAAGAATGTGTAAAACTCTCCCTCTTTGCAGATGACATGATCTTGTATTTAAAGAACCCCATGGACTTCACTCCGAAGTTACTTGAGCTGAACAGAAACTTGGGCAAAGGAGCAGGGAATAAAATTAACCATATAAATCAATGACTTTCCTGTATGCCAATAATGAGAAGAGCACAGCTGAAATTAGGAAAGCACCCCCTTTTGTAATAGTTCCACAAAAATAAAATGCTAGGAGTGAACTTAAGAAAAGAGGTGAAGGAGATCTATGACAAAATCTTTAAAACCTGAGAATGGAAATTAAAGCAGAACTAAGCAAGGGGGAAACCCTCCCATGCTCCTGTATTGGGAGGATTAACATCGTGAAAATAACAATACTGTCAAAGGCTAAGTACAAATTCAATGAGATACTATCAAAATTCCAACCTCATTCTCCAATGAAATATAAGAGGCAATCCAAAAATTCATATGGAACAATAAAAGACCCTGAATAGAAAAAAAAATCCTGTGTAGAAAGAACAGTGCTGGAGGAAGATCAATACCAAAATTCAAACTCTACTACCATAGAAAACTATACTCTACTCAAACTCTACTCAAATTCTACTCTACCATAGAAATCCAAACAGTTTGTTCTGGTACAAGAACCGACCTGAGGACCAATGGAATAGGACTGAAGACCCAGAAATGAACCCACAAACCTATAGACACCTAATATTCAGTAAGGGAGCTAAAGAACTCTATTGGAAAAAGGTAGACTTTTCAGTAAATGGTGCTTGCAAAATTGGTTAAAAACTTGTAGAAAACTAAAACTAAATCCATATATATCAGCCCGCACCAGAATCAACACCAAAATGGATCAAATATCTCAAAATAAAAGCAGACTCCCTGAAAACATTACAGGAAGGAATAGGAGAAACTCTAGGGATCCTTGGCACGGGCCAGAATTTCTTAATAAAGATCCAGAAGCACAACAAATCAAAGAAAGGTTGGACAAATGGGATAGCATGAAACTGCAAATCTTCTGCAAGGCAAAGGACATAGCTAGCAAGATCAACAGAAAGCCCAAGGGCTGGGTGAATATTTTCAATAGCCATACAAAGGACAAGGGTCTCATATCTGAAATATACTTAGAACTCAAAAAACTAAATCCCCCAACAACAAACCTCAAAGAAACAACTGTCCGATTAATAAATGGGCTAATGACATAAAGAAAGACTTCCCTGAAGAGGAAATATGAATGGCTGATAGACATGAAGAAATGCTCGACCTCTCTAGCCATTAAAGAAATGCCAATCAAGACAACGCTAAGATTCCATCCACCCCAGCTAGAATGACTATAATCAAGAAATCTTGTAATAACAGGGAACCCTACTGCATTGATGGTGGGAGTGTAAACTTGTTCAACTACTCTGGAAAGTAGTATGGAGGTTCCTCAAAAGACTCCACATAGAGCTCCCTTATGACCCAGTAATCCCACTTTTGGGCATTAACCCAAAGGATCACAGACAAGCTCTTACCAAAGCTACCAGCACAGCCATGTTTATTGCAGCATTAATCACCATAGATATGGAACCAACCCAGATGCCCTCCAGTAGATGAATCGATCAAGAAATAAAGAATGACATTGCCCCATTTGTTAGGAAATGGAAACACTTGGGAAAAATTATATTAAGTGAAGTAAGCCAGGCCCAAAGAAACATAGGTCCCATTGTTTCCCTTATTTGCAATATCTAGTATATGTCTGTGTCAATCAGAAAAGTTCAGACAAGTTGATGTTAGGGAAATGAACCCCAAGATAAGTATTCAAATGTTTTTTTATGTGATTGTTTCTAACATATTTATAAAATGATTGTTGTTGCTTTGTATGTACCTCCCTCACGGTATAGCCCGTGCTTTCACTGTATTTGATGTTGGTTTAATTTGTAGAGGGGAAGGGAAAAAAACAAATCGTTTAGGGATACAGGCGGATCCATTGCAACAATGAGATGTTCAAGTCATTATGTCGAAAAACGAATTTTACAATTTTGGTCTGGGATGGGGGAAGTGTTATTAATGTACTTACAATGCACTATGTGATTATTTTGTTCCTATTGTAGGTTCTTCCCCAATGGTATAACCCCTGTTTCAATTGGATTTTATGCTGGTGTTCTGCACCTTGTATAAACATTTTTGTAATTTGGGGAGGGGAAGGGAATTTGCAGAACCGCTTAAAATGGGGTTGCACTCTGACCCATTGTGACAATGAGATGTATAGGACACTATACTGAAAATGAACATTACAAAGTCAGGGTGAGGGGGCTGGATGAATTGGGAAGGCAGGGAGGGAAATAATAGTAGGGGAAAATAAAGGAGGAGGTAACAATGTTTCAGATGTACTATATATTTTACATATATAATATATATACACATTTTATACAGATTTATTTATATACCTTATATATGCTTTATACATATATATGTAGAACCTTGGGAAGCACAGTGCCAACTGTCTCCCAGGAAACCACGCTGTGTAAAGGTCAAGCCCTCCTTTGCCATTTTTAGTAGACATTAGCACAGGTTCTTGCAAGTTCGTGTACAAAACTTCCTGGTGTTGGCTTTGATGTATTCTGTGTATTTACAGGCTGGCTTCTCCCACAATCTCCTAAGCTCACATACCTACTCAAGTTGTCTGGAATTGAAAAGCTGAAAATCACTTGATTTCCTTAACTAGGGTAAAATTCTGGAGACATACCTATTGCCTCATTTCACGTGGTGCATCATGCATGTAACAATGAGATGGATTTGTTGCTGTCCTCCCTCATCCTGATAAGTTACCTGAGGGAGCTGGAGAAAAGCTGGATGGGATCAGGCAGGGAGGGGCATGGGAGGAGCAATAGCTGCCCGTGCTGTGTTCGACACATCCCTGAAGAGCTCTGGTAGAGCCTCCAAGCTGACAGAATGAGCAAAAGGACCAAGCTAAAGGAGAGGTTAGGACGAACATGGGTAGCTGAGGTTGGTTCCAGTGGGAACCCATGGGGCAAGAGATACCTCCTAAACTGTCTAATGTCCTTCTGTCCTTGGGTTTTGGGGGATCTGCTCCCAGTGTGTGCTCCACCACGGGCAAGAGGCCTGCCCCATCTTCTCTCTGCTCTTCTGCCCCTATTATAATTGAGTGGCTCAGACCTCTAGGGACCCATGCTACTCTGCCTAAAGCTCCTTCTTGTCTACTCCTAATCCCAGGCATATTCTTTCTGGCCTTCTTTATTATTTGTTATCTATAAAAAGAACCATGCTCTTTCCTCTAGGGGATAGCCATTCCTCTGTGCCCAACCAGTGGCAGGCCTTTTCCATCTGTCTGCTCACTGAGGGGAAAGGCCTGGTCTATGCAAAACGGAAACCATTTCCCTCCATGTTGCCTGCCTAGGAACCCAGTGAACACTACAGGCCTCTGCTGGACTGAATGAGGCAGGTGGAATGAAGGAGGCACCAGAGACACAAAGCTGGCATTCCTGGATTGTGTTCAGTGTAACCAGCCCCCACATTGGATGATGATTGGACATCCATAGGGAATAGACACACAGAGCAAATAATTTCTCAATTAGGCAAATCATCTGGAAGCAGTTTTTCATTTTGTCTAATGTAATGATTTTTCATATAATAATGTAACGATTGCTTATTCAAGTCAGTTTGGGCTTTAATTACAACATAAATTTCTGATTAATTACCAGCAGGGATACTCATCAGGTTATACAGCATTATCCCCTTCAACATTACCTTTGTTTGTAGATATTTTTGTACTTATGCCACCTGTGATTGGCAAGGTGTGTGCAGGTGAACTGATGGTTAACAGTCCATCGAAGTCCAACCTGTACAGGATGCACCAAGCATTACCCTTCTGCAGACCAAATCTATAGATCACACCTATCTCTGGTATGAAGTGAGCTTCAGAGAAATAATGGAGCCTTTTAGGCAAGGCTGCTGCCAGCAAGGAAGAGCTAACAAAGCAGGCCTGTTGCAGGCTCAGCATTGGCTATCATCTGGGATCCTGAAACTTGGGAGAGCTTTGTCCATTTCTCCAGGGAACTATGTCTTCCTAGTAGTCCTTTGCTTGTAGCATAGCTCACCATGTTTTGAACTGAATGTCCAAATAATGTGGCCATGAGGAAGCTTATTTTCCTCTGGAGTCTGGAACTTGGTATGTTCCATGAAGAAAGGCTAGGGATCCGCCCCAGTGGACTTTCCAGATGTTGGCTTTCTGCTTCCTTTCCCTCCCCTGCTCTGTGCTGCCTTGACCTTTTCTTCCTCTTCCTTCTGCTCCCTTTCTTTTCTGTTCCCTTCTTTTTCTTCTTCTCCCTCTCCCCTCCCTTCCCTTTCTCCTCTATCTTAAACAGAAAATAAAAAATTCACTAAATAATGACACTTCCTTCCCTTTCCCCAGCCCTTGACAGTTATCATTTCACTTTATAAGAATTTTTCAATGCTAGTTGCCATATGTGAGTGAAATCATACAGTACCTCAATCTTAGTACATTGACAAAGTATCCTCAAGGCTTGTCTGTTTCAGACCTACATGACACAAGTGATGCACACATGACCCATAGGACTATGTATACATTGTGTGTGAGTATGAATTTGTATATGTGTGCCTCATTCATGGTTCATACATGGTTGTGTGTCAGTATTTATATGCGCTTGTGTGTATAAATTTTTATTATACACACATACACACCATGTGAGTGCATGCATCACCATGATTGTGGTTCGGTTATATATTCCTGTGTTTTCACATACATGTCATTATATATGCATATTCATAGATGTTTATGCAAACATGTTTGTTGTTCCAACTGAAGATTGTCAGTTAACCTTTCCTGCTGTATCCTGCACATTGTTGCCTGCATTAATGTTTCTGCACTAGCCATAGCATTGCTGGAACAGGGACTAATTAGCTTGCTCACTTTGGGTGAAATAAACATCTCAATGTGCAGAAACTCTTAAGAAAACAAACAAATGAAGAAAAACTTGCTTCTCTAACGTTGCTATAGGATGTGTAATGTCCAAACTTTGCAAGGTATTTTGCACTAAAAAGTAATAAAGCACAGAACTGCAAAGGCAAATCACTTGAGAAATGATTTTTGAACCTTTCTCGAAGAGGGTGAGTGTCTGAATCTCCCTCCAAGTTAACAGTGCACTCTTGGGCTGTCTCACCTAAGGATGTTTGTACAAAACACACACACATGCCACCTTGGTCATTTATATCACACTATCTTGAAATGCTTTTAGGTAGAAAATGCTTCTGTGTCTTTGGCTGAAGAACCAGAATGCTGAAAACCTATTTTATTAATTAACTAAGGTCCACATTTCACATTTTCCTTGATTCTTTTCCACTCCAGCAGCCATCTAGGTGACTACATTATGTTCAGCATCGTGCTTTCTTGATTTGGCAGTCTCCTAGACTTTCCTTGCTTTTGGTAACTTTGAAGTTTGGAGGCATATTTGACATGGGTTTTATAGCACTCCCCTCAATTAGAATTCATCCAATATTCTTGTTAAAATCTGATTGAGTTTGTGTGTTGGGTAAAAGAATAATCACAGCAATACTTATTTTCAGCATCATTGTATCATGCACCCAGGGAGTCAGCGCGGTAGGGTACAACGGTAATCCCATGCTACTCAAGGTGCAGAGCTAGGAGGGACTCTTCTATATGTAGATATGTTTTTCTCCCTCATTACATACCTATTCCATTTTTTATTTCTATGTATTTATACCTATGTTTTGGATATGCTGTGGGTTATAACCTGACAATGCAGTCTTTTTTACTTGTCACTAGAAAATTCCCAGCAATCCAACTTTTTGGCATTTACCCAAATGTTTACAAACAAGACCACACTAAAGCTCCCAGCACAACTATGTTTATTGCATCCTTATTTACCATAGCTAAGATATGGAACCAACCCAGATACCCCTCAGTAGATGAATGGATCAAGAAAATGTGGTACATATACACAATGGAATTCTATGCCTCCATCAGAAAGAATGACATTGCCCTATTTGTTAGGAAATGGAAAGGCTTGGAAAAAATTATATTAAGTGAAGTAAGCCAAGCCCAAAGAAACATAGGTCCCGTGGTTTCCCTTATTTGCAATAGCTAGTATATGTATGAGTCAAGCAGGAAAGGTCAGATAATGTGATGTTAGGGAAATGAACCCTTAGATAAGTATTTAAATGTTTTTTTTCTTTCATGCATTTGTTTCTAACTCATTTATAAGATTATTTCTTTGTAGCTTTGTATGTCCCTCCCCCACAGTATAACCCCTGCTTTCACTATATTTGATGTCGGTATAATTTGTGGAGGAGATGGGGAAAAACAAGTCGTTTAAGGATACAGGTGGACCCGATGCAACTATGAGAAGTACAAGTTGTCACGTCGAAAACGAACTTTACAATTTTGATGCGGGGGGGGGTTGGGGTGATTGGGTGGGGGGTGGGGGGAGTCTGGGAAGGGATGTGATGGGTAAACAAAGGAGGAGGCTGCAATGCTTGATAAGAAATGTACTCATTATCTTGCCCATGTAATTGTAACCCCTCTGTAGAGTATGTTCACACAAAATTAAAATTAAAAAAAGAAACATATCAGATTTTAGGCATTTTTGCTCATAGTCATTTTAAATAATAAAGCATAAGAAGACAAAAAAAGAAAAAAAGAAAATTCAGTCTATTGGTCAGTGGCAAGTCTGTGTATTGGCTCCTGTGTCCCACTGACTTCCTGGAGTTTTCTATTATTTTGTTAAGATCGTGTGTGTGTGTGTGTGTGTGTGTGTGTGTGTGTGTGTGTTGTCCCAGCCCTAGACCTAGTCATTTCTATAAGGAGTCTGGCTCTCCCCCATTAAAAGAACAGTTTGAGAAACTGTAATATGGACATTATATGTTCTCATTGATGCCAGAAGTTATTGAGTCTATTTAACTGAGACATAATTTCTATATCTTTAGGTATATGACTTTATAAATTTATCATTATAATGGTGATGTACAGAAAAGTTACAGATATATAAGTCAGGTAATGCATACATTTTTTGGACAATATATCCCCTTCCCTTACTTTCTCTGTTTTTCTCTCCCATCTCACCAACAAATTGTATAGTTCATTTTCAACATAGTGTTCAGTAAATTTGTATGACTACTGAATTTGTATGACTTTTGTATGACATTTTTTGCCAGTTGTGCTGTTTGAACTCAGATCCTGGGCACTGTCCCTGAGTTTCTTTGTGTTCAAGGCTAGCATTCTACTAGTTAATCCATAGTACCACTTCTGGCCTTTTCTGAGTAGTTTATTGGAGAGCCTCATGGACTTGCTTGCCTGGGCCTGCTTCTTACTGTGGTCCTCACATCTCAGCCTCCTTATTAGCTAGGAGTACAGATATGAGCCATTGGCACCCAGCATCTATGACTGATTTTTAATGCTGGAATGGTGCTCTCTTGCTCTCTCTCTCTCTTTCTCTCTTTCTCACACCCACAAACACAAACACACACACACACACTCTCTCACAGATTTCCTATGATCTAGATACTTCAGGGCAACGTATTCTAAAAATCTTTATAAGGATGTGAGCAAAGGAGAATTGAGAACCTGTAGCCATCCTGGCTGGGCTTATGGGAGAAAATATGAGATTCATGAAATGGAAAATCCTGGGAAATTTAGAGCTGGGAAGAATGGAGCTGGCCAAACAAGGTGGTTTCCTACTGAATTGTGTAGTATTTCTTTTTCCCAGTGGTTGGCAAGGGAGGTCCTCATCGTCGGAGTCACTAGAGACTTTGATGTCCACTCATTTTTGAATGGGATATTATACATGAATGAGACATTTTAGTCTTAAACAAATGAAGTCATGGCCCTCTGTGGCTGCATTATATTTAAAAACATATTATTTGAAAACACAATCTGTGTAATTACAGAATAATAAATTATTAATTGAGAGGACTTTTTACGGCTCGTGGTGATGTATCCTGCTATTTTCGCAATTATTTTGTATGAGCATTCTAAGGTACTATATGATTGATCTTCTTTCAAGAGTTTTTCTTCCCTCTTTCCAACTTCCTAACTTCCTAACTTTCTTCCTCTGTACTTGTTTTTTTGCCTTGAGCTGAAGAGCTGAAGAACAGTGCTCAGGCCCAGAGTTCAAGCCCCACAACCGACAAAAAGAAAAGTTTTCTGGAGAAGCATCTAAGCCTGGAGTCACAACTCTGTCAGCATGCACTGACCTTGTGTCACTTGCTGACACCAGAGTGGCAGTAAGCAAACAAGTGTAAATTCCTCACTTAGTGCAAGCTTCAGGATCTTCCTGTTCCCCTGTGCTCCCGTGCTTGCCTAAATTCTGCTTTTGCCCATTTATTTACAAGCTGGCGCAATTCTTCATAATGGTATCTGGCAAGTCTTAGATTTAGTAAGTAGGTGTTCAAGTCCCATTTCTCCTTGAAAGTGCATGCCTTTGTTTAAATCTCAGTATTTCATTGTTGCAGTGTCTCATCTAAATAAGAAGTTCAGTGAAACAGTTGTGGGGATTTTTTCTTTTTGTTTTTTGACAGGCATGGGGCTTGAGCTCTGAGTCTGGGCATTGTTCACGAGCTCTTTTTGTTGAAGACAAGCACTCTACCACTTGAGCCAAAGTGCCACTTCTGGCTTTTTCTGAGTAATTTATTTGAGATAAGAGTCTTACCAACTATCCTGCTTGTGCTAATTTTGAACTGTGATCCTCAGATCTCAGTCTCTTGAGTAGCTAGAATTATAGATGTGAGCCCAGGCACCTGGCTCAAGAATTTTTTCACTTGCAATTTCTCTGGACATTTTTGTGCACATTTGGTTTGATGTTATTTGTGGTTTCCTTCTAGCTGGAAATTCTGTACCGCAATTTCATTTACTTGTGTGAGAATTGCTTTGATATATCTATTAATCAGAGAATAGGGTCTGGGAAAGCAAATTCCCAGCCCTGAGCTGTGGTTTCTTGTTTCTCCATGGTTCTCTAGTAATTTACCTGCACATGGTCTCTCCAGGGTGACTTTCACTCTTGTACTGTGAGCCTTCTGTCCACAAGATGTTTCTCATGTGAAGTGCTCGCTCTCTCCTAGTCCATGAATGTTAGCACACAGCTCCCTGTGAAAGGGGAACATTGAACAATACCTGTGTACCTTTCAAAACTGCAAGGTCCATATCCTTGTAATCCAATAGACCTATTCCAGAATAAACTAAATATCTGAAAAAGATTTAATAAACAGATATCATCAGAATTTGGCAAGAAAAGCAAAAACATCACATTATATTAGTGTAATTGGTTGGTGTGTCTGTCTCCACTACAAATTTATGAGCTATGGCCAGGGTTTATACTACCCATAGGGGTGTAGCAGAATTCAATGTTTATCATTTTATAAGGGCAGAAATCAAAAGATGAGGCATAGAATGGCATGTGCTACTTCAGGAGAAGAAAAGAGAGAAAAGAATGATGAATAGAAGAGAGAATCACAAGGAGAAGAACACAGGGCCAGTTTATCACCAGTCCCCAGTCAACTGAGGAATGATGATTTATTGGTACATCTGGCAGAATTCTGCAAAAGCAGTTGTTTTTTTTTATTAATAAGTTTTTATTGTGAAAATACTGTACAGAGGGGTTACAGTTACGTGAGCAAGGTAATGAGTACGTTTCTTATTAAGAATTGTTGCCTCCTTTGTTGTTCCCCTACTATCCCTTCCCTTCCACTTCCACAACTACACTCACCAACTCCATCCCCACCCCACAAACCCCTGCTGAAATTGTTTTTCAACGTAGTGTCTTCTACATTTCATTGTTGCAATGGGTCAACCTGTATCCCTATTTAAACATTTTGTTTTTTCCATTCTCATTCCGAAATTATATGAGCATTAAGCATAGTGAAAACAGGGGTTATAGAGTGGGGAAGGGACATACAAACCAACAAAAAATATCACATTGTACCTTACAAATATAATAGAAAGAAAGAAAAAATCACTTGTGTCCCTATATTGGGGTTCATTTTGCTTAACGTCAACTTATCTGGTAATATGTATATAGCTTTTGACCTTTTCTACTTATCCCAGACATACACTAGTTATTGCTAATAAGGGAAACAATGGGACCTATGTTTCTTTGGGCCTGACCTATTTCACTTATTATAATTTTTCCAATTCTTTGCATTTCCTAACAAATGGGGTGATGTCATTCTTTCGGATGGAGGCAGAGAATGTTATTACAACTATCTATCTATCTATCTATCTATCTATCTATCTATCTATCTATCTATCCTCACATTTTCTATCTATCTATCTATCTATCTATCTATCTATCCCATATCTTAGCTATGGTAAATAATGCTGTAATAAACATGGTAAATAATGCTGTAATAAACATAGTAGTGCTGGTAGATTTTGTATGGTCGGATTTCTGGGTCATAGGGGAGATCTATGTGCAGTTTTTTGAGGAACCTCCATACTAGTTTCCAAAGCTATTGAACAAGTTTACACTCCCACCAACAATGCAGTAGGGTTCCCTTTTGGCCACATTCCCTCCAGCATCTGTTGTTATTAGAGTTCTTGATTATAGCCATTCTAACTGGGATGAGGTGGTATCTTAATATAGTTTTGATTTGCATTTCTTTTATGGCTAGAGAGCTTGAGCATTTCTTCATGTGTTTATTGGCCATTCTTATTTCCTCTTCAGAGAAGTTTCTCTTTAAGTCTTTAGCTCACATATTTATTGGGCAGTTGTTTCTTTGAGGATTTGTTGTTGGGGATTTAAGTTTTTGAGTTCAAAGCATATTTTAGATATGAGACCCTTGTCCATTGTATGGCTAGTGAAGATATTCTCCCAGTCCGTAAGCTTTCTATTGATCTTGCTAGCTATGTCTTTTGCCATGCAGAAGCTCTACAGCTTCATGCAATCCCATTTGTCCAACCTTTCTTTGACTTGTTCTGTTTCTGGGTCTCTATTAAGAAAATTTCAGCCTGTGCCAAGGAGACCTAGGGTTTCTCCTATTCCTGTCTGCAATGTTTTCTTGGTGTCTGCTTTGACTCTGAGTTCTTGATCCATTTGGAGTTGATTCTGGTGCAGCATGATATGTAAGGATCTAGCTTTAGTTTTCTAAAGGTGATTAACCATTTTTGGTATCACCTTTTACTGAAGTGGCTGTCTTTCTTCCATTCTGTTTTTTATCTCCCTTACTGAAAATTAGGTGGCTATAGGTCGGTGGGTTCATTTCTGGGTCTTCAGTCCTATTCCATTGGCCCTCAGGTCTGTTCTTATGCCAGTACCAAGCTGCTTTGATTACTATGGCTCTGTAGTAGAGTTTGAAATTTGGTATTTATATTCCTCCACCACTGTTATTTCTGTTAAATATCGTTTCTGCTGTTCAGGATATTTTATCATTCCATATGAATTTTTGGATTGCTGTTTCTATTTCATTGAAGAATGAGGTTGGGATATTGATAGGTATCACACTAAATTTATAGATATCCTTTGGCAGTATTACCATTTTCGCGATGTTGATCCTTCCAATCCACGAACATGGTAGGTTTTTGCCACTTTCTAAGTTCTGCTTTAATTTGCTTTCTCAGGTTTTTAAAGATTTTGTCACAGAGCTCCTTCCCCTCTTTTGTTAAGTTCACTCCTAAGTATTTTGGGATTATTACAATAAGGGTTGCTTTCCTAATTTCAGCTGTGCTTTTTTCGTTATTGACATACAGGAAAGCCATTGATTTCTGAGGGTTAAGTTTATATCCTGCTACTTTTTCAAAGTTTCAAATCAGCTTGAGTACCTTGGGAGTGGATTCCATGGGGTTCTTTAAATACAAGATCATGCCATCTGCAGAGGAGACTTTTACCTCCTCTTTCCCAATTTGGGTCCCCTTTATGTCTGCATCTTGCCTTATTGCTGTATCTAGGCATGCTAATACTAGGTTGAAGAGGAGTGGAGAGAGTACACATCCTTGTTCTAGTTCCTGAATTTAGAGGAAATGGCTTTAACTTTTCGCCATTAAGTATAATGCTGGCTGTAGGCTTGTCATACACTGCCTTTACTATATTGAGGAATGTTCCCATGGATTCATAATTATTCCAGAACCTTCATTATAAAGGGGTGTTGGATCTTGCCAAATGCTTTTTCTGTATCTGCTGAGATAATCATGTCGTTCTTATCCTTGCTCTTGTTGATGTGATGAAATATATTAATTGATTTTCATATATTGAACCAGCTTTGCATCCCTGAAATGAATCCCATTTGAATTGAAATCCTCAAACCTCCACCTCCTGAGGAGGTATGATTACAGGTGGGAGTCACTGCAGAAGGGGTACATCTTTCTATACAGACCAACCCAGATTGCTCTATCAGAAAATCACAGAACTCTATGAGACTGGGGCTAAAAAAGCCCTGTGATCACTTAGAAACTCTTAGGCCATGCTGTTCCCTAGGCTTCTTTTCTTCAAGGATTGCACTCTACCACTTGAGCCACAGCATCACTTCCATCTTTTTCTGAGTATGTGGTACTGAGGAATTGAACCCAGGGTGTCATGCGTGCTAGCAAGCAATCTACCACTAAGCTATACTCCAAGCCAAATCATCACTTTTTTGTTTCAGGCTTCAATCAGTGCTGGAATCCTGGCTGGAGGCGTGATCTTGGGATCCTGCCTCTCCTGGCACCTCTGATGACCATTCATCAGGATTTTTCTGTCTGTGCCCAGGATGATGAACGCTGACAAGGATGTTGATGCTGAAAATCAGTTGGAACTGGAGGAAGAAACATGACTTACTAATCAAGTGTTGGAACTCCACACTTGAAGATTTCTCAGCAAGAGTACATGCACGTTGGTATGGAGAATGCTTTTTTAAACTTGCGACTAATTAAAAAGTTCATATGCTATATAAACAAAGTAAAAATATCTACAGGCTAGGTTTAACACTCCCAGTTCTAGGCTTTTGTTCGATACTTTGTGTATGAATCATGTCTCCTGATTCAAATGGATGTTTTCTTTTCTGTTCTTTTAGCATTTTTCATATGTATCTTAAGTAGTGTGTCTAGTCTTTCTGACTCAGTTGTTAATATGTTTTTAACATCTGTTTGAACATTTTGATGTCATATATTGTCTCTTTTCTGCATGATGTCCTTCCCTCTATAAAAGAGGTTTGTACACAACTGTGTGTATGGGTGTGTGTGAAAGAGAGAAAGAGAGAGCACAAGAGAAGGGGGTAAAAGAAAGGGGAGGCAATACATTTATTCTCTCATGATATTTGAGTATCCTTCTCTTTGTAGAAAGGCCAATGTTATATTGATTTAATTGCCAAAGAGCTCTCTGCAGATTCAGCCACCTGCTAATTAGAAATACTTGGAAAAAGTTTTATCTATACTCAACTTGTACAGAGGTTTGTGTGTGTGTTTGTGTTCCCCAAATAATATAAACATATGCCTAGCAATTACACTGTAGTATGCATAATAAATTGTATTGAGAGAACTAAACTATATGAAAGAATTGCTCAGTACTGGTGGCTTACATCTAAACTCTTAGCTACTCTGGAGACATAGTGGAAGTGTTGATGTATGAGGCTGACTAAAGCAAAAAAGTCTTGAGACCTTATCTTTTCTTCCTTCTCTTTTTTCTTTTCTATTTTGGTCTAAAACCAGGACTTGAACTCAGTACCTATTGATTTCGCTCATTGGCTGGCACACTACCAACTGATCCATGCCTCCAAACTCTTGAGATTCTATCTCAGAAAGAAGCACTAGAGAGGACTTGAGTTGTAGTTCAAGTGACAGAACATTAGCTCAGCATGGATGAGGCCAGAGCTCACACCCCAGAACCATCCTCCTCCCACTTATATCATCAGAGGGTCCTGCAGATACCACGGCATGACTGTTTTTGGGATAAAATTTTATCTAAGTAATGTACACAGTAATGAATTCACGTACAACTGTTGAAATCTGAAGATTGGTGGATTCTACCACAATGAATTATGCTTCAGATATGCAATTTGTTACTAAGAGAACCTGGAGGAGATCTGTGGGATCTTGTTTGTATTAATTTACTAATGTTCCTGCCTGTGACTCTGTGAAAGTATCAAAAATTTAAACTATTAATTTATACCAGAAAAGCTGACATCAATCACTTTTTTCCCTTGGGATTTTCTTTGACCAGGTAATTTGCTAATCAGGTCAGATAAAGATGATCCTGAGACTCCAGAGAAAACTGATAAGCAAATCCTATCCTTGAATATGAAAACTTTGAGTCAGTGGAGAATTCTGATTCTGTGAAGAATGCTGAGTCTGTTGACCAACATGCCACCAAGAGTGTCAGTAGGAACCTATAGTGTACACTCAGAAGAGACCAGATGTTGGGTCTTTCAGGGACCCTGAGAAGTCAGAAGTTCTCCATGTTCAGGTATCACAGACTGCCACTGACTTGAATCTAAAATACTGGAATTTAAAAATATTGGGGCTAACCTGGTACCCCTAGCTCAGACATAATCCTAGATGCTGAGGTCCTGATTGATTGCAGATTCCATCTCCAACCAAATGCCAGCAAAATACCAGACTAGAGGTGTGGCTCAAGTGGTAAGTGCCAGCAATGAGCAAGCAAGCCAAACATGTGTGGGGCCCTCGTACAGTGAAAAAAGAGTTGGGATTAAGAGCTCATTGCTAATATAGCATTGCACTTCTTTTCTTGTTTTCACAATCATAGATAATATTTTCTCAGTTCTATAAATGCCTCCATCAGTAATTACTTTTGCTGCATGGTGCTTATATAATGAAAACATGCAAATGTCTGTCTAGCAGTGTATTAAGCACATCCTATTTGGTTCCCCATACTTTGGCTAATAATTAGATAACTTATGTATATTATATCCTTGCTCTCTAATTTTTCACACTTGTTGTGTCTTCTTCCCTCTCTACCCCCCCCCATTTACTGGTACAATAGGAAACTGTTTCCAAAGATGTAACCCAGATTGGATCGGGATATTGGAGCATCTGGGGCAAGTCTTTGCTCTCCTCAGCCTCAACTACAGTAGCCACTGTGGGAAGATCATCAGTCATTTCATGACTGTCTTTGTGCATTTAACAGATTTGTGTTATAAATAACTTTGCTAATAATTCCCCCTTCCACATTTATTCAAGGGATTTATTGTTTGAAGACAAACATGGTAAGCTGATAGACACCACAACTAGAATTGGTAGCATTTTCTTACTAGAATGTAGTCTAGAAAATGCTATAAATGTCTGGTCTGGGAACTATCCCTCAGCTGTTCAGCTCAAGGCTAGTACTCTATCACTTAAGCCACAGCACCACTTCTGGATTTTTCCGCTTATGTAGTGCTGAGGAATCGAACCCAGGGCCTCATGCATGCAAGGCAAGCACTCTACCACTGAGCCACCTTCCCACCCAAATGTCTGTTTTTTAGGGATGATATATCACGGTTTTTAAAAAATAATGTTATATTAATGAAATAGTCCCAAGGATTAATTGCCCTAATTGTTAAAAATAACATGTCTTATAACTATCATTATTTTAGATTTACACTCTTTGATGTTTCATTTTTAAATTTAATTCATTTAATTTGGGTAAGAAAGAGCAATGAATTGTGATTTTCTTCTCTAGGGCAAGACATTTCAAATGTCATTGAAATGGCAGAAACTTCCCTTGAGATCCCTAGTCCCAGTGAAATTTCAGCCAAAGTCAAGTATACTGGTGGTCAGAATAGGGAAACATTAAATCCTAGAGTACTTTGGATTCAGTAGCTATCTATTGAGCATATGGTACTAAACACATCCAGACATCCTAGAGCTGTGGTGTCGTACATTGCAAATCCAGCTTCCAGTTAGAGATGTGTGTCTTGTAACGGCTCATGTCTCTACTCTTCATCTGATTTGATTTCAAAGGACTGCTAGACATCGAAATTATATGGCCATATATATCGAATATGAGATTTGCTTAGCATTTTATTTGACAACCAGTGATAGCTGAATTTAAATCTTCCATGCAAAAATATTTTAGGGTAATTTATTTTATAAAAGTATTTAGGGTACTTTTATTGGCCTTTTGTTTTGATACTGAGACTTGAACCTAGAATGTTGCACTTGCTAGGCAAGTGCTTTGCCAAAGAGCTGAGAGGTACGTTCTTACATTCTAGCTTTCTTTCTCCCCCCCTCTATTTTTTGAATTTGGATTTTTATGAAGGTGAAGGTATATTCTTGGAAGTTTGTCTTGATCAAAAGGAAACCTGTACTTCCTTAAACCATATAGAAAAGTTTTGAAGACCATTTTTGTTTTCTTCAACTCTCAGGGACCTTATTGCCTCTTGTTTAATATTGTGTGCTCATCTCTATCATTTTTCTCTGGAAGCAAACGGCTTGTTTCCTCTCTCCCTCCCTCCCTCTCACTCTCTGTCCCCCTCTATCTATCTTTCTTCCTTTTTCAATTTGTGTGTTCTGGCACTGGGGCTTGAACTCAGAGCTTCACAATCTACCATGTCCTCCTCCCCCCATAGCTAGAACTTGAGCCATACCTCCAGTTATTCTTTATAAATAAATGGAGATAAGAGTCTTACAGACTTTTCTGTCCTGGCTGGCTTTCCTGTGTTCTTTAGATCTCAGCTCCCTGAGTAGTTAGGATGACAGGCATGAGCCATCAGTGGGCCAGTTCTGCTTTCCCTTTGTTGGAAGTTAGTTATGATATATATAGTTCAGATTCATACTTAAAAATGTTTTTTGTAACCGTTACTATAAAGATAGGGGTTGATCTAACCATGGCCATTGGGACCATTTCTTTTCCTCTTGCCTCAGCATGCTCTCTGCCAGTATCCTATTTCATTTGGCTCTTATCTTGTAAAGCACCAAATATATTACTCATTTCTCTTACTTTATGACTGGGGTGAAAGCTTCAGGAGGGCTTCAATTTGTCTGACAAATATTTTCAAATGAAGCTGAGGGGCTTTCTCTGTTGTAGAGCACATGCTCAGCATGTGCAATGACTGAGTTTAATCCCTAGCACACACAAAAATTATGTAAGTGCCCAAAAGTGGGATTGCTGGGTCATAGGGGAGCTCTATGTGGAGTCTTTTGAGGAACCTCCATACTATTTTCCAAAGTGGTTGAACAAGTTTACACTCCCACCGACAATGAAGTAAGGTTCGCTACTGTCCACATCCCCTCCAGCATCTGTTGTTATTAGAGTTCTTGATTTTTGCCATTCTAACTAGGGTGAGTTGGTACCTTAATGTTGTTTTGATTTGCATTTCTTCTTCAGAGAAGTTTCTCTTTAAGTCTTTAGCTCACTTATTTATTGTGCAGTTGTTTCTTTGAGGATATGTTGTTGGGGGATTTAATTTTTTGAGTTCCAAGAATATTTTAGATATGAGACCCTTGTCCATTGTATGGCTAGTGAAGATCTTCTCCCAATCCTTGGGCTTTCTATTGATCTTGCTAGCTATGTCCTTTGCCATGCAGAAGCTCTGCAACTTTATGCAATCCCATTTGTCCAACCTTTCTTTGATTTGTTGTGTTTCTGGTTCTCTATTAAGAAAATTTCTGCCTGCGCCAAGGAGACCTAGGGTTTCTCCTATTCCATCCTGTAATGTTTTCAGAGTGTCTGCTTTGACTCCGAGGTCTTTGATCCATTTGGAGTTGATTATGATGCAGGGTGATAGATAAGGATTCAGCTTTAGTTTTCTACAAGTATTTAACCAATTTTGCCAGCACCATTTACTGGGAAGGCTGTCTTTCTTCCATTCTAGTTTTTTTAGCTCCCTTTTCTAAGATTAGATGGCTATAGGTCTGTAGGCTCATTTCTGGGTTTTCAATTCTATTCCATTTGTCCTGAGGATTGTACCAGTACCAAGCTGTTTTGATTACTATGGCTTTATAGTAGAGTTTGAAATTTGGTATTGATATTCCTCCAGCAGTTTTCTTTCCGTTGAGGGGCATTTTTGCTATTCGGGGTCTTTTATTGTTCCATATGAGATTTTGGATTGCCTCTTCCATTTTCTTGAAGAATGAGGTGGGAATTTTGATTGGTATTGCACTTAATTTGTAGGTAGCCTTGGGAATTATTGCCATTTTCATGATGTTAAGCTTTCCAATCCAGGAGCATGGGAGTTCTTGCCATTTTGTAAGTTCTGTTTTGATTTCCTTTTTCAAGTTTTTAAAGTTTTCATCATAGAGGTCCTTCACTTTTTTGGTTAGTTTAATTCCTAGGTATTTTATTTTTTGTGGAGCTATTACAAATGGAGTTGCTTTCCTAATTTCAGCCACACTTTTCTAATTGTTGGCTTACAGAAAAGCCATTGATTTTGGGGGGTTAATTTTATACCCTGCTACTTTGCCAAAGTTTTGAATCAGCTTGAGTAATAGAGCTCCCCTATGACCCAGCAATCCCACTTTCGGGCATTTACCCAAATGTTTACAAACAAGACCACACTAAAGCTCCCAGCACAACTATGTTTATTGCAGCATTATTTACTATAGCTTAGATATGGAAGCAACCCAGATGCCCCTCAGTAGATGAATGGATCAAGAAAAAGTGGTATATATACACAATGGAATTCTATGCCTCCATCAGAAAGAATGACATTGCCTCATTTGTTAGGAAATGGAAAGGCTTGGAAAAAATTATATTAAGTGAAGTAAGCCAAGCCCAAAGTAACCTAGGTCCCATGGTTTCCCTTATTTGCAATAGCTAGTATATGTATGAGTTAAGCAGAAAAGGTCAGATAAGGTGATGTTAGGAAAATGAACACTAAAATATGTATTCAAGTGTTATTTTCTTTCATGCATTTGTTTCTAACGCATTTATAAGATTATTTCTTTGTTGCTTTGTATGTCCCTCTCCCACAGTATAACCCCTTCTTTCACTGTATTTGATGTCGGTATAATTTGTGGAGGGGAAGGGGAAAAACAAGTCGTTTAAATAAGGATACAAGTGACTCATTGCAACAATGAGAAGTACAAGTTGTGATGTCGAAAAAGAACTTTACAACTTTGGTGGAGCGGGGATTGGGTGGGGGGCTGGTTGAGGCTGGGAAAGGATGTGAAGGGAAAACAAAGGAGGAGGCTACAATGCTTGATAAGAAATGTACTCATTATCTTGCCCATGTAATTGTAACCCCTCTGTACAGTATTTTCACAATATAAAATAAATAAAAATTAAAAAATTATGTAAGTGAATAAATCTAACCTATGTAACACTTAGAACAAAGCATTAGCATGCCATAATAACTATTATTGTTACATTTGTTGGTATTATTGCTAGAGAACTATCTGGAAAATCTTCATGCTGACATGGTTTGCTGTTTCTTACAACATTCTGTGTTGATTTCTTTTTTTGGGATTTTTTAATTCCTTGTTTTTAAGGTATTTTACAGTGTGTTAATGTTACATAAGACAGGTAGTGAATATATTTCATTTTGTATAGTGTCACCTCTTTTGTCCTTTTCTCCTCATTTTCCCCCAATCCCTTTGCCCTAGAATTCGATAGTTCATTTTCAACATAGTGTCTAGTGAATATCACTGCAGTATTTGTTCATCCTATTTATTATCATTTCTGTGTTCCCATTTACCCTCCTTTAAACAGATAAACTTACATACAAGGGAAATGATACAGGGGACACCTGGACATGATAATCAGAACTCTAAACAATCACACAGTGATGCCAAAAGGGGATAATCTTAGGAGATGATCACTAGAGGCTCAATAGCTATGTGCTTATAATTATATAGAATAATATCTATAAAAATGAACTCAAATAGAAATGAGGTTATTGTTACTTTGCTTTTTGTTTTTGTTTTTTTCTGCTTTTTCACAGTTTTTGATTACTTCTATGGCTCTGCTGCCTTTGCCTTTCAATTTCCTATTCTTTCATCTACTTTTCCTCATCCTGTCTTCCTTCTTTCTTTTGTCCTTGTATCTTTCTCTTTCTTCCTTGTCATATCTTGTTTTTTCTTTCTTTTCATTTTCCTATCTGTCCATGGTTGGATCATTGCTGTGTGTCTGTAGAGATAGGCAGTGGCTACAGTAGCCTCCATGCTCATCTTTCATGGAGGTCTACATGTACAAATCTGTGTGCTAAATGTAGAGTGGATGTTGGGACAGTAAAGAGTCTGCTGATAGGGTGAGACCCCTTTCTTTCTCCCATGTCAACTTCATTTTATATGTTTAGGGCTATTTAGCTTTGAAGAGAACAGAGCCTAAGACTCTGATTCATAAAAAACACAAAGAGAAAACAAAACACATTGGGCTTAATCTTATAAACTGAGGCACATCTATATCTGCGCATGACTTTTAGAAAATAGTAAACTTGGTCCTTTCAGTTTGTTTCCCTGTGGTGAATCTATTTTACTTGTTAAAAAGTTATTATTTCTTTGTTTGTAATACTAAGAATGTATTTTCTTTTCTACAATGTCGTCTAACTTGCCATTGAGCATTTCAAACCCTTTATCGTTTGGTCTTAGGGTGCCATGTTTCTGCGACTTTTAGCAGGTATCTTGTCCCAAGTTGACATGGGAAAAAAAGAGGTAAAGGCATTTGTTTTTTGAAATCTTTTCTTTTTTTAATTAAGAAGATTTTTTATTGTGAAAATACCATACAGAGGGGTTATCAAACACTGTTGCCTCCTTTGTTTCCCCATCCACCCTCCCACCCACCAAAGTTGTAAAGGTCATTTTTCAACATAACATCTTGTACATCTCATTGTTGCAATGTGTCCACTCATATCCCTATGTAAACAATCTGTTTTTTGCCGTCCACTCCCCAAATTATACCAACATTAAATGTAGTGAAAACAGGAATTATACCATGGGAGAGGGACATACAAAGCAACAAATAAATCATCTTATAAATATGCTAGAAACAATAGCAAGAAATAGTATTTGAGTCCTTATCTTTGGGTTCATTTTGCCTAACATCAACTTATCTGAACATTTCTGCTTGTCTCAGACATATACTAGTTATTGAAAATAAGGGAAACCATAGGCATTTGTTTTTTAACTTACCTTAACCAGTCTCTCAAAAGCTTACTTTATTATCAGGCATGGACTTGAACTCATGGTCAATGCCATCACTCTCATTAATCTCAACTATTTCTCCACTGAAACTACATCTAAGAACTGAGCATTATTAGGGAAAAATCAGGCAAAATTGTAGCCAAAAACCCCAAATGAACATACCCGAAACTGCCAATCCTAGGAGGTACTCCTTTATTTTTTTAATTTAATTTTTTTTGTGAACATACTGTACAGAGGGGTTACAATTACATGGGCAGGATAATGCATACATTTCTTACCAAGCATTGCAGCCTCCTCCTTTGTTTACCCTTCACATCCCTTCCCTACCTCCCCCCTACCTCCCTACCAACCAATCCTCCCCCCTCCTCCCCAACTCAGATGCCCCTCAGTAGATGAATGGATCAAGAAAATGTGGAATATATACACAATGGAAATCTATGCGTCCATCAGAAAGAATGGCACTGCCCCATTTGTTAGGAAATGGAAATACTTGGAAAAAATTATATTAAGTGAAGTAAGCCAGGCCCAAAGAAACATAGGTCCCATGGTTTCCCTTATTTGCAATATCTAGTATATGTATGAGTTAAGCAGAAAAGGTCAGATAATGTGATGTTAGGAAAATGAACCCTTAGATATGTAATATGCTTTTTTATTTCATTCATTTGTTTGTAACGCATTAATAAGATTATCTCTTTGTTCCTTTGTATGTCCCTCCCCCACAGTATAACCCCTGCTTTCACTATATTTGATGTCAGTATAAATTGTGGAGGAGATGGGAAAAACAAGTCGTTTGAGGATACAGGTGGACCTGTTGCAACAATGAGAAGTACAAGGATATGTCGAAGGTACTCCTTTAAATTCACTTTTTCCCTCAGATGTTACATTTTATCATTCATTTTATATTTTTAATTATTTTTTTTAATTATCAGTGGTAGGACCTGAACTCTGGGTCTGAGTGCTGTTCCTCAGCTCTTGAACTCAAGACTGCCACTCTACCACTTGAGCCACAGCACCACTTCTAGATTTTTCTGCTTATGTGGTGCTGAGGAATTGAACCCAGGGCCTCATGTATGCAAGGCAAACACTCTACCACTGAGCCACTTCCCAGCCCTTAATTAAAATTTTAAATGTATTTTTAGTGTTTTTTTCTTCATGTAGATGTACAAAGGAGTTTCACTCAACAAAGTTGTTTATGAATAAAGTGCATTTTGTTGCGTTTCATCCCTTTCAACATTTCTTGAGATGTCATTTTTCTCATATTGTTATACTCACATAATGATATTGTCTTAGAATTATTGAAAAGAATTAGATAAGACTGTCCTATATCTGCTCATACATCCTCTCCCTTCTGTCCTTTTATGATGGAAAAAAATGTTCTCAGTTCTGAACCAAGGATGGCCCTCAGCATCCCATTCTGTGTACTATTCCTGTGAGGCAGGAAAGGAAGGTTTCTGTGCTTCCAAACAGTATTTATCATGTGCCCCATGTGTTGTGCCACAGGTAGGTTAGCTGTCTTTCTCTCCTTTGAAATTTCTGTCTTGCAGGGCTGGGAAGTTGACTCAGTGGTAGAACACTTGCCTTGCATGCCTGAGGACCTGGGTTCAATTCCTCAGCACCACATAAGCAAAAAGCAAAAAACTGGAAGTGGCTCTGTGGCTCAAGTGGTACAGCGCTAGCCTTGAGCTGAAGAGCTGAGGCACAGCGCTCAGGCCCAGAGTTCAGACCCCACCACCAGAACCCCCCGCAAAAAAAGAAATTTCTGTTTTGGGAATCATGCATTTGACCTTTCCTCTGCTTGGAACAGTGTTACTGTAAGACAGTACAGATGTTAACCATTATCCCTTCAGAGAAGCTGTCTTTGACCATTCAAACCCCAACAGGCTTCTTTATTATTCTTCTAGAGGTGCTATAACAAAGTACTACCTACAGAATATATAGACAACCAAAATGAATTATCTCACATTCCTGGAGGCCAAAATTGTGTGTGGAGGTAGAGTGAGTTACATTTTGAAGCCAACCACTCTCTTATCTAGTAACCTATGGGAACAAAAAAGTGTCCTCTCAAATGTAGCTAAATTAGTACCAGGAACATATCAGAAGCACCTTTCATGATGGGAGCCAGAGTAATAGAAGAATGAGAAAGAGTGACAATGTTTAGGACCAGAGTTAATCCTAATAAAGCAATAGGAAGCTCAGGGCTTCTGTGTGCTCTATATTCTAGTTACTTGGGAGGATCATGGTTTTCAGATAGGGGTGAATCTTACAATCTGAGGTGTGGTAAATGTATATTTATTGTCAAGAGAGAGTCTCCATTAATGTTTCTTTTAGGTTGGAAATACCAAGTTGATAGCATTTTACTCATTATGGGCAAGGAAAAGAAACTCCAAGGCAGGGAAGCAGGTAGTCCAAACAAAGTGATCCACATCCATGTTCCCATCACCTTCATAAGCCGGCATGCCTTTACTATTCAGGCAGATCTATGAGAGATGTGCCTGGAGAGGAGGACACAGGATTTTTGGGAAGGTGACCATAGCCAATTTTAGGACAGTGCTCTTAGCCACTTTGTTAGTGAGAAGTGGAAACTGGGGCAGCAAGGGGTGGGGTGTTAGGCAGAGGGGTCCAGTGTCCCAGCCAAGGCCCCCTTGTGGGAAAGAGCAACCCACCAAATGTAGCTTGAGGCAGCAGTGGCCTCCAGACAGGCTGGAGAAACAACTGAAAGGATTCTGTTTCCTATGTGGTTTGGATCCAGATAGGATAAGAGACTCCAAGGGCCCCTTTGGGACTAGTTTGTGAACAAGCTTAGGGTGCCTGGGAACAAGTATGACAAAAATTTATTTAAGCAGTAAACTGTTAGGATGGATAGCCAAGGGATGCCAAGAGGCAAAGTTCCAGGGCACTTATCTGAGATGTTAAGGAGGTTAAAGCAGCAGTTAACACTGCCGATTAGAGAAGCCAAAACGCTTCCAAGGATGACTTCTCTAAACCAATAAGTATCCTTCTAGTGTTGGCTAAGCAGAAAGATAACTTCAGTTTGCCTGTGTGGTACTACACTGCATAGCATAAGTCCAGGGGTAGGATGTGGCATTTTATTTTATTTATTTTATTTTTTATCAGTCCTGGAACAATTTTTTTTGCTCAAGACTAGCACTCTACCACTTGAGCCACAGAGGCACTTCTGGCTTTTTCAGTTTATATGGTACTGAGGAATCGAACCCAGGGCTTCATGCATGCTAGGCAAGCATTCCACCACTAAGCCACATTCCCAGGCAGATGAGGGTATTTTAAAATGCAACACTTACCCAGAAGGAGGACCGTATTAAGCCACACCTGCTTTAGTGCAAATGAATTTGATCCACTTGACTTTGGTCACCTCCTAAGGTGAGGATGTAGAGATATGAATTGGAATGAGTAAAGGGATTTATTTTCTAAAAAAGTAGGGGGTGCAGCCAAGGCAGGATAAATGAGGGCCTGGGACTGCAGGGAAGCAAATGACAGTGGAATTTTTTTTAAAAAAATATCAAGAGGAACGGGAGGTGGAGCAGGTGGCCCATCACCGTCCACTGAGGCAAGGCTTGGTTAAACTAGGTTAAATTCATGTTGGAATAGCCAGGCTGGGAGTCCTTGGATCTTGGAACTTCTTCTACCTCTACTTCTCAGTTGGCTGTGATTATAGGAGTGTACTAACATGTTCTGCTGGTAGAGGCTCTTCGTGTCCGATGCATCCAATCCTTCCATGGCTCTGTCTGGACAGAGAGGCTTTTTCAGCATGGAAGAAACACAGAGAGGAGATGAAGGTGAGCCCTATGGAAGGCAATTGAAGGAGAAGTGGGCAGAGGTGGTGGGGGCTCCAGGGGCTGGAAGGGTGCAGGGTGCTGTGGTCCTGCATGAGCCGAGGCAAAGGATCAGAGCAGTGATGATGGATGGGCAGGTGGAACCAAGATCTTTGAGGAGAGAAAGAGAGGGGAGGGGGTAGGGGTAAGAGGAGGACAGGGGACAAGTGGAGGAAGGGAAGGGAAAAGGAAGGGGGAAAGGAGGGGAGGGGTGAAGATGGCTGAAAGGCAGGCTGACAGATGATGGGATCTGGCATTTCTCACACAGAATTCTGTCCTTGTTTCCATTTCTGGTGTAGACAGTATTGTGAGATGACATTCTGTGACGCTTTGTATACAGTAAAACTTCAATTAACCAATTGCTCAGAGGGGTGGTGTTGTTAATTGAATTATCTGAATACTGAAAGTTAATTTGCCATAAACCCTTTGTCATTCCAAGGCATGCTGTGAACAGTCTAACCTCTCTCTCTTTTTCTTTTTCCCTCCATTCCTCCCTCTATCCCCCTCTCCTTCCTTCCACATAAGCCATATTCCCAGCCCATTTTCTGGAGTTATTTACTTTTCAGGAGGGATCTCCTGTTTTTGCCCAGACTGGCCTCAAGTGGATTCTCCTTCTTTGCACAGCTGGGTGTGCATATGTGTCAGCTGCATCTGATTTGCTCATTAAGAACAAGGTCTCCCTAACTTTTTTTGGCCTGGAAAGCCCTAGAGAACTTCAATGCTCCTGATTACTTTCTCTGGAGAAGCTGGGATTACAGGTGTAAGCCACCACATTTGACCAGCCTTTTTTTTTACAGCTCACCTTCTTCATCTGTAAAATGTACCACCACTATTCTGACCCCCACCATCAAGCCTTAGTTTAGCCAAATGGCCAGTTGCACTTGCCATTAGAAAGAGTAGTTCATTTATTTTTGTCTATTGCTTTTACTTAGCAAGTGAATAATGGATGAGTTGGGTCAAATTCACTTGGAACAAGAGAGTCTGCTGGCCAGAGGCCTCCCTGGGAAGGAGGCCCGGATCTTCTATGCACAAGGAAGTCTAGCAGCAAGGCAGAACCAAGTAGCACATACACTTAGACCCCATTGATATCTGGGACCGGCTGTGTGTGGAGGCGCAGCTCTCTGCGGTAGGCGTGTGACCAGTGGGGCTCTGGGGAGTGCCTTTCCTTCTAAACACATTGGAAAGCCCGAGACTTTTCCCTCCCTGCAGAGTTCATGGGAAACATAAGTCACGTTGATTGACTCCGCTGTCAGAGCCATCTATTAAATATCTAATCAGAGTGTTGCTTTTTAAAATATAACAATCTTTGACTGAAACCTTGTCTGATTCCATGCTCAGAGCTATCAGAAAAAGCCAAGGAATCGCCCTTGGCGCTAAACCCTGACGTGAAAGAACCTTCTAGTCCCTTCTCAGCCATCCCCCATGCTGGCCTGGACACTGGATTTAACATAATGATTTGTGATGTGTCAAAAGGAGACCCTGGTGCCATTTCTCAGGCTCTCGCGTTGCCGGCTCAGGGGGCCAGAGCCACAACACCGTTGCCTTCTGGAGTTCCTCCTGCGAGGCCTCCAGTCTGAACCACCACAATGGGACATTAAAAACTGAGCAGGACAAAGCTTCCAGTCTTAATCGCTCACTGAGCCAGGTTGCCTGTGGGAAATTCACCATAATCCCCCTGGCCAATGCACCACCATGGTCACCTTTCCTGGACATGGAAAGGCAAGTCCCATCTGCCTTCCTTTACACATGCAAACTAGACTCAAAAATAAAATAATAATAACAATAATAATAAAATATACAAGAGCTGGGCACGGTGGCTTACACCTGCAATCCCAGCTACTCAGGAGGCAGATATCAGGAGTATCCAAGGTTGAGGCTAGTACAAAAGTAGCAAGCAGCAAAACTTCATTTCAATCAATAGGCCAAATGTGGTAGGTTACAACTGTGACTCCACCTACTAGGGAGGCTGAGGTAGGAGGATCCCAATCTGAGGGTGGCCCCAGGCAAAAAGGCTGCCAACTTCCACCCAACCCCTGTGGCACCCCAGGGATGTGTGTGTGCATATACACATATGTGAGCTGTGGTATGCATATATGTATGTGTGCATGTAGGTGTGCATGCATGGGCATGTGTTTGGGATGCATAGAATGAGGCCATAGATGTGTGTCAGTGTGTACACGTGCACATACAGCATGCAGGTTTGTGCGTATGGGCGTGTGTTTGTGATGCATGGTGTGAGGCATCTGCACATGCAGATCAGCCTTTGCCACGGTGGCTGGATAAACTGGGATTACAGGCATGAACTGCCACTAGTCCCTGATGTACAATGGTGTGACTTAGGGGTTCTCAGCTGTGTGGCTGCATGGAGGGGATGAGTGCTCAGTTGGGATCTGTGGTCTTGCTCTGGGCAAGTGATGGGTGGCTCTTCTGGGGTGCAGTGATGCGGCAGCCCCGAGGTGGTGAGGGTGGAGGCCTGAGTCCCTGTGTGAGCTGTACTGGATCTTTGGCACCCTGAACGTACTCAGGGTATTTTTGACTTCTGATGTTTTCAGCTTAGGAGGAATCGATCTGGAAGGATGGCCTGCAGATGTCCAGTGGCAGCCACTGGGAGTCCTGTGCAAGGCAAAGAAGGGTCTGGCTTGCAATTGGGGCCTTTCAGATCTGTGTTGTCTTATCTCAGACTCTGCTTGTTGGGGTTGAATGTTCATCTGTGTTCCTCTGAGAATTCCTGGGCCTAGAGCTGGGGCCATCCTCCCTCCCTCCCTTCCTCCCTCGTGTTCTCCTTCCTCCCTCCCTTCCAACTCCTTGTGCTTGCTAGGTAGGCATCTGTCACTGACTCCCACCCCAGACCCTTTTTAACCTTGTTTTTCCACTCAATTTGTGCCCAGGTTGACCTGGGCTGTGGTCCCCCTATTTCTGCTTTCCCACAGGGCTGGGGTGACAGGCCTGTGCCACTCACCTTCAGTGAGTTGGAATCTCTGGAGTTCTCTTGTGCTGGCTGACCTTGAGCCATCCTGCTTGGTCTCTACCTTCCAAGTTGCTGGGATTGCAGCTTGGGTCCTTGTTCCCTGGCAACTTTCCTTCTTTACTTCAGGACCTAGGAATCCTCAGGGCCAAGCTCCTGGGTGTCATTCCTGGACTTGTCCATTGCTGTCCAACTCAGCTTGGTTTGTGGCCTCAACGCAGCGAGAAATCGTTCATCGTTCATTTCCCTCCTGCCCCCACCCCAGGAGGAAGATGCCATAAGTATTTTACTCCATTTAATCAATTAAGAAATTAAGTAGGGAAATTATGCAGCTGGCTCATGGGCCAGGCAGGCAATGAGATCAGGGTCCTGAGTTCCAGTTCAGAGCACTTTTCTGCCAGGGAGAAGTGCTCCCCTTTGGCCCTCTTTCTGTGCCTCCTGCAGCCAGAATGTTCTTCTGGGAGAGAGAGAGGAGGGTCTCTGCTCTTCTCCAAGGCCCCTCCCCTGTATCCTACCCAGCCGCACCCCCTGCAGCATAGGAGCTAGCTGGGGGCTCCTCTTGCTTGAGACACTTCTTTGCTGGTCTTCTAACCTTGCTTCTTTATCTGACTCGCTCGCCTTTGCTTTTTGTTCAGGGCTCCCAAAGTTGTACTTACTGTGTTTTATTTAGAAAAAATTGCACTTGGGCTAAATATGGAATCTTTACACGTGAACACAGTACACTCAGTTTCCTGTCATGCCGCACAGTTCCATTATCCCTCCTCTTGTGTTTAAATATTTGTTTTTTGTTCTTGTTGGTTTTGGGGCTTGAACTCTGGTGCTGTCCCTGAGCTCTTCAGCCCAAGGCGAGCACTCTACCACTTGAGCCACAGTGTCACTTCCAGGTTTTCTAGTGGTTAATTGGAGATAAGAATCTCATGGACTTTCCTGCCTGGGCTGGCTTTGAACCTCCATTCTTCCTAAGTAGCTAGGATTATTGGCGTGAGCCACCAGCGGCTGGCTAAAAAAAATTTAAAGATGTTTTGCTACTCTGTTACACACATATGTGTGCTCTTCCTATTCATCCCACACCACTCCCCTTGCCACTCTTCCCCCGGCGGGGCCCCTGAGCCCTCTTTGGTATTTGTGCCTTTAGTTTTGTTTCATGTTGAGTTGTAGGCCCTGATTTCAACTATGCAGGGCTGCTCCTCCCAGGTTTGGCTTATTTTACTTAACACAATGTTCTCCAGCTCCATTAGTTCTCCTGCAGACCATGCAGATGCCTTCCTCTTCCTCTTCATGGGTGAGCAGGGTTCCACTGTGCGAGCACCCTGCTCAATGGCTGACTCTGGGGTGTGGCTGGCTCCCATTTCTCTTCAGGCATCACCTGGATTCCTCATCTGCTGGAGGTCCCCCACATCTGGGTTCCTGCGTGTCTGGCTAGGGGTCCACAGGCAGTGGTGGTATTGAAGTGAGTGCCAGCAAAATTGCTGTGGTTCTGTAACAAAACCACATCTATGGAGAACCAGGAAAACATAAGAAAGTAGGAAGAGCTCCTCAGGCCTCCTGGCTTCTCCAGCAGAGGCTGGTCTGTAAACTGGAGGGAGGTTGTTATAGGAAAAATATGGTGGCATCCCCAAACACTCCTGCAGCTTCAATGTCCTAGCTAGATGTGCAAGTATCCCCTTTAAAGACTTTGTGCCACTTACAGTGGTGGCTTTATTTAATTTCCACAAAGTTGTATTTGCAATTAGATCTGTCCAAATAATGAACTCCAATTTGCTAGTTTGCAGTGAATGAATAATGACTGAGGTCTCCCTGGTGGGCTGTCGAGAAGCAGATACCCCAGCAAGTACAGGGCTGTGGGAGCGGGAGATGTCCTGGGGATGCAGGGGGCTCTGAGCCTGCTCAAGTTTGCTAGTGACTTACACCACGTCCCTTAGTACTCCTGACTCCCATTGTTCTCCAAGGACAGGAAAGAAATTGTCCCTTCTCTCATAAGAACTGAGCCTCATGTCAACAGAATACCATTTCTGCCTAGTTATCTTCAAATATGCTGCTGTCTTCTGCCCGTTTCCCAAGTCTATTGGTGTGTGTGTGTGGTGTGTCATGGTTCATGGTGATGGCTGTGCAGGCACTACCTCTGGCCTACCTCAGACTAACTAAATGACAATGTAAGTGGGTCCAGGCTGATCGTGGGCACTTGTGTCACTCCCCAGCTGATTCTTACTGAGTCAGTGATATAGACCAAGTCCCACCACCCTGCCTGCCATCACTGCTAAGTATATGTGGTTTGGGACTCACTCTGTAGTGGCCCCTGACTGGAGAACCTCTCACTCTGATGCTCAGATTCAACTCTAGACACTGGGTTTGGATCTAGCAGGCCAGGGCTGCTGACTAGCTGCCCACCTCTCTGCTTCACTGTGTGTGGCCATTGGGTAGCTTGCACTCACCCGAGTAGGGCCGGGACTCCTGGGCTTCAAACTTGATCTAAAGTATGCTAGGTCAAAGGTTATTTTCTCTTTCTCCTACTCCCCTTCCTCCTCTTCCTTCTCTCTCTCCTTCCTTCATTACTGCCTTCCTGCCTTCCTTTCTACCTTCCTTTCTGCTTTTCTGCCTTCCTTCTGTACTAGGCCTTCTACTTGCTAGCACCACTAGACCCATTTTTCCTTGGCTCCTCTTGAGATAGGATCTCACATCCTGCAGATGATCATGAGCCATGATCCTCCCATAGGCTCATGCCCTGTCTTACAACCTCCCTTCCAAGGGGATGAAGTCCCAAAGGTCTCAGCATGTCTGGCTAAACTCTCTGTTGGCTCTATGTGTGTCTGTGTGTTTGTGTGTGTGTGTGTGTCTGTGTGTTTGTGTGTGTGTGTGTGTGTGTGTGTGTCTGTGTGTCTGTGTGTCTGTGTCTGTGTGTCTGTGTAGCATGAACTTTTCTGCCTGGACTGTGCTTGATCCATGATCCTCCCAGGTAGCTAGTAGCTTCTCCCTGTGTTTCTCACTTTGGGCAGTGTCTCTGGTCAGGCCTGGCCCTGCAGGATGCATGGGGTGGGAGAAGGGGTGCTTTTTGCAGTGCTTTTTGCAGCTCTGCCTCCTCCACCATGCTCTTCCTCCCTAGCATGCAGGAGGGCTTGAGGCGTGATGCATTGGGGTGAGCTCCACAAGCCACAGAGGGAGAGTGTGAGCTGCAGTTCTGCATGAGGAGGTGCATGAAGACTCACTGGAGGGTATGCAAGCCACAGACCGGGCAGGTGAACAGCAGAAAGGTGGGTTCTGTGGACAGATGGGGCAGGTATACAGGATAAAGCGGGGTCTGTGGACAGTTGGCAAATCCCTGCAAAAATTGCTTTTCTTAGTGTGAACTAAGTTTTTTTTTAATTCTACATGCATATTTTCAAGTTCTATGTCAGCAATAACGGTTCCATGGGCAAACGAGTTTATATGCTGCTGCCCCCTGCAGAGGGGAGGGGAGGCCGGTGCAGGCCCATGAGTATGCTGCACTGTTGTGTTCTTGAGTATCCCTGTGTCTCAGATTGGGGTGGGTTTTTGAACTCATGCCCTGAGGGTGTGGTGAGGCATGGTGTAGTCTGTCTTCCCTGCCTAGGCTGGCCGTCTTCTTCTTCTCTCTCACCTGCTTAGCCATTTTTCAACAAGTTGCCTTATCCTTGGGTGGCAGAGTGTTCACCCCGAGTGCCTTTCTCTGAATGGATCTCAAACCCGTCACCCATTTCCAGGAAAGCCAACTGAGGCCCTGCCTCTTCCATGCTGGGCTCCCCTCAAGTTCAAGGCAGCTGTGTCACCAGTGGTGGATTTGTAGAAAGATGATTTGTGGAAATCATTTTTGGGGACTGCCTATAGCAGATCTACTTCATCAACACTATCATTTGCCTGTTTTAAATAGGATGTCTTTGTTGGGCACCAGACACCCACCTGTAGTCCCAGCTACTCAGAAAACTGAGGTCTGAGGATGGAGGTCTAACACAAACCAGGCCATAAAAGTTTAAGAGACTCTCAGCTCCAATTAATCAGCAAAAAGCCAGAAGGGGAGGCAGTTGTGATTAAGAAGAACCTTTCTTCTTTTGGGTTGATCCTGGGGCTTCGTGTGTTTTGGCTCAAGGCTGGTGCTCTACCATTTGAGCGAAAGCTCCCTCACCCTTCAACCATGTGAGGAGAGCACTAGAAGGCTCCATCTATGAAGCAGAAAGCCTGTCCCTCACTTGACCTCCATCCTCACCATCTGAGACCTCCAGCCCCCAGCCTCAGAAAGGAGACTCCATCCAGACACAGCATCATGATCAGAGCATTGTCCTCTGAGTTATTACTGAGTCACTCCACAGACCAACCGCGTTCGTCCAGCCTCCTGTTTGTCCCACTTCTTCACCTTGCTTGTCTTCATAACAGCCACGTGCTCATTTGCCTCCTTCCTGCCAAGACAGACTAAAGGCCGCACGCCAGGGCACAATCCCCTCATCTCCATGCTCAGGCTCTGCGTGAGGCCATTCTTTCCCGGCCCTATGTCCTAGCCCCTTTGTCAGCTCTCTCCTCCATCCTCCTGTGTTTACAGGTCATACGTTCAGGCCAGCAGTGAGGCCCTGGCCTGCACCCTCTCTTCAAATTGCTGCTGTCTGTGGCTGGGCTCCGTAGCTGTCCCCTTCTGCTTCCTTCCTATGGCCATTTATACAGCCCTCGGCCTCCTCGGTGAGAGCTGGACCATTCTCCACTTATCTGCAACATGCTGTGCCCTGTCCCTCCAGGCCATGCCCCACATGGTACAGTGTCCAGCAGCATCCAGCTGCTCCTACCCCTGAGACCTCTCCAACAACTCAAGCCCTCCTTCCACTCTCTGGGTTCAGATCATGCAGTCTTGGGTCTGGATTTCCTGAGTGTCTGCACGGCATCCTGAGTGTCTGCACGGCCAAGCCCTGAGCACAAGGCTGTGCTGGGGCTGTGAGCGGGAGGGACCCAGGCCTCCACCTCTGTGAAGATTTGGAAAAGTCCACCAGGCATTTCCCAGCTTCTCATCTGGCTTGACTCCTGCTCCACAGAGCCCAGGCACCCCTGTCCTTCTGTCCTGAGCCCCCATCCCTCTGTCCTGTCCTCCTTCTCCAAGCCCATGTGCCACCGTGGTCATGAACAAGGTTTGGTAAACATCCCGGTGTCTCCCTGCTGGCTGGAGGCAGGGGGAGGAGGTGTCCCTCAGAGGCAGAAAGTAGAAATGGACAAATGCCCCAGAGACTGGGCAAACTCTATAAATGGGGGATCCCCAGTCCAAGATGAACCCTTGGGGCTTGTGAGAGGTTTCTGCACTGTGAGGGGCTCTCTCTGTGATCCGGGGGATAATGGGCTGGGGTCCACTCATAGGGAGAGAATGCCCAGTGAGAGGGAAAGAGGAACTTGCTTTGACTTGGTCAAACAGCCAGTGCCTACACTGACTTAATTGGGTTCTATTCTGTTTAGACTTAGATAAATAGTATTGGCTATGGAGAGTCCATTTTCCCTTTAGCTGTTCTTGCTAAAAAGAAAAGAAAAATTATTTTAAAAAAATGAGTTTAGAACAAGGGCTGGATTTCCGATTACCAGGTCCCTGCCTGGGCCGAGATCTGGCCACTGGGGGGCAGCAGTGCACCACAGATCTTGGAGGACTACCCCCACCCCCCCATCCATTCATCTGCAACCTTCTCCAGGAATTTTCACTGTGCTATGATCTTTTCAGTCTCATCAGCAAGGAATAACACTTAAGACAAGGGTGTAAATAAAGATGGGTACCACACACAAAGTGTTGTATATATTATATTATACTATATTACATTATTTTATTTTATTTTTTGCCACAGTCAGTGAATCTTTATGCTTTGAGTGCTGTCACACTGGCTCACTCACCTTTCCTTTCAGCCTGGCTGGGCTGGAAGGTGGCTCCCATTATCTTGAGACTGTTGCTGGGAATTCTGGGTCAGGATGGAAAAGTCTTTATGTGTCAGCTAATGGCTTTTGAATGACTGAAATACACTGGGCCTTGGAGCATGGGTTACCCCATCTGTGACGCAATTTAACATTCCAGAACATTTGCAGTGCTATCCTTATAGGCCAGAAGAGTCAGGCTCAGAGGGATACAGCCAGTGGTCCAAGGTCAAGGACATAAAGACACCTTCACACCAGCTCTGCATGCGGCCGGCCTCGCTCCTGCACATCTGGGGACACTTGGGGGCAGAGGTAAGCCACAAGGGGACAAGGGGACAGGGACACAGGATCTGTGGAGAAAGGGAATGGCTGTAGGCATGGACTGCAGGCCATGGTTAGGGAAAGGGAGATGGGGAGGAAGAGAGACAGAGAGAGGGAGAGAAGGAAACAGAGGAAGGTGGAGAGAGAGGGAGGGAGAGGAGACAGAAACAGACACAGAGAGACAATGAGACACACACAGAGCAAGATGTGTTTGCTCATACACACACACACACGGATCACCACATCTTCATCAAGAGCAATTGCTTGCTGAACTAATTCACTAAGAGGCAGAAGAAGGGAAAGAGGCCAGAGTTTGCAAACATCAGGTCTCCAGGTTCTGCACACCCAACAAGTGTCTCACACCTTACCCTCAGCCTTCCCTCAGTCCCCAGGTGTGAGTCACTCTGCCTAGGATCTGGGCTGCCAGGTGTTTGGTTAATAATTATTCTGTAGATTGCTGCACGCAGGTGGCCCAGTGTAGTGTGGTCTGCGCCCGACACCCCTTCAACCAGGCTGTCTTTCCAGCTTCATCACTCTCATGGAAACTATCGTTTCCACGTAGTTGCCACGTGTCACAAAATTAGGCATTGTCCTGTTTGTTTCTCTTTTCTCTTCCTTTTCTTCCATTGTCCCATAGTGATAATCATGTTTGGTCTGTGTGTGTGTGTGTGTGTGTGTGTGTGAGTGTGTGAGCTTTTGTGTTCATGGCCCACTTGAGCCACAAGGGCACTTCCAGCTTTTTGGTAGCTAACTGGAGATAAGAATCTCATGGACTTTTCTATCTAGGCTATCTTTGAACCACAATCCTCTGATCTCAGCTTCCTGAGTAGCTAGGATTCCAGGAGCAAGCTGTCTCCTCCTCCTCCTGGAAGCCCTCCCATGCCCACATCAGGCCCCACACAAATGCTTCCTGTCCTTTAAGATGTCCTCCAGTGTTGGAAGCCTGCCCTAACTAGCTGAGCTGAACATCACCTTCTGGCTTCCAGACTCCTTACCTGGGTAGACCGGGTTCTAGTGTGTGCTCTGTGTCCTCTGGGCGTCTGACCCCCATGTCCTCTGGCCCGGCCCATCACATCCAGAGTCACCATCCATGCAGCGATGGAATGCCGAGTCTTCTGTGCACGCATGTGTCCATCCAGATCCTCGAAATACCCGTCAGCGAGAGAAGCGAGATCCTTTAATCCTCCAGGTTTATAAAGATTATCTCACCTCATTCCTATATACTGCACCATTAGACAATTCCATGAGAGCAACCACAGCGATGTCAGCAAGGACCCAGCCCACATCCACCCCGGTGAGGGGGGGTTCGGGAGGTCGGTCAGAAAGTTGGTGTCATACAAGGTGAGGAATGGTGGTGGAGTTGCTGGTCAGTCCAGTGGAACTTTCTGGAGCAGTGGTGAGACTTGATTTCCCAACAGGCCTCAGGGAGGCCAGTGAGTTTCACAGGGGATGGATGCGGTTCCAGCTCTCTGACTGCTCACAATGCATTGTCTAAAAGGACACAGGGTGGAGAATGAACATTTCCTCCAGAATCGAGGTCTGATGGAAGAAATGGTCAGAGTTCCTAATCAGGGTGTGTGTGTGTGTGTGTGTGTGTGTGTGTGTGTGTGTGTGTGTGTGTTTATCCCTTCCAAACCTGGGATGCACATCCCCCCAGGCAGCCACTCCCCACCCAACTGGGAGGAAGCTGGTAGGGTCCTGGGCCATGCTTGGGAGCTGGCTGTGTCCCACAGTGCAGCCTTTCTCCTGTTGGGGTAATCTGCTGTGAGATACCTTGGGGGGGGAGGGGACCCGCCTTGCCCCAGGATTGTCAATGTGTTCCTTGTGCTTTGGGGCTTTCTGAATTCTGCATCCTGGGTCTCCCATCATAGCGATGTCAGGCATGGCTGGAAACTGTCTCATCCTGTGTTCTGTCCCATGGTCTGTCAAGCTGGGTCCCTTGCAAGAACCCACAGGGACTTTTGGCTATGCCAGCTGGAGTCTGTCCCCTCCCCATCCCTCTCCACCAGTGCCAGGCACCTTAGTCCGTGCCGAGTCCACGAGCTGGAGAAATGTCAACTAAGGGTAGTGCCAGGTGCCAGTGCCAGGCTGTATCAGCCATGTGGCACCATGACTCAGTTCCTGGCCACCTCAGGTCCCTGCCCTCCCGTCTCCCTCCTCCTCTGGGGTTTGTGTAGGCAGCACATGTTTATGCACCCCCTACTCCGCTGTGCTGGGTTTGAGGTGATAGGCAGAAGCAGGCCACACTCAGGAAGAAGGAGAGACACAGCAATGGGAGCCACAACCTGGAGTTCAGGCCTGTGGGGCAGGATTCCATGAGCAGGGGCAGCAGAGGGAGATGCTTAGGTTTGGAGGGGTGGTCCCCATAGCAAGCACAATTCTGAGGTCAGAGCAGGTGTCAGGTTAGGCCCCTGACATCTGGGGTGAGGATGAGAGACCCCTAACAAGGTCCCTGCCTGTGCCTCAGGTTACAGCGGTGGGCAAGGTGCGGGGGCATTGGAGGATGTTTGTGGTAGTGGTGGTGGAAGAGACCTAACCATGTCTATGGAAGGTGCCATGGTGGACAGGAAGGAGAGGACCACAGAGGCCATACTTCCCAGTGTGCTCACAACCCACTCCCCCAAGAATGCATTCTTAGGGCTGGAGCTGCAGGGAGCCTACTATGCCAGGCCTCTTAAAGGGCCCCATCACCCCCACACAGCCACCTGGGGTGAAGCCTCTGCCTCATGGATCTTCAGGGGCTGAGATGGCTCAGAGGGACAGATGGGCTCCATGGGCACTCTTCCTGAAGATCAGGTGAAAGAGGTGCAGAGGGGGGGGGGAAAGAGAGAGAGAAAGAGTGGGAGAGAGGGAGAGAGTGAAGGGGAGAGAGAAAAAATGCTGATGAAGGACTCACTGAAACCAGTGGGGTACCTCACATGCCTGCCATCCTAGCTTCAGTATCCCAATACTGAGTATATATGAAAGGTGGATTTATTTTTTGTGTTTTTGTTTTTATCTGTCATAAGAGCTTGAACTCAGGGCCTAGGCGCTGTTCCTAAGCGTTCATGCCCATGGCTAGTGCTCTGTTACTTTGAGGCACAGCTCCCCTTCCTGTTTTCTGGTGGTTAATGGGAGACAAAAGTCCCAGAGACTTTCCTGCCCAGGCTGGCTTTGAACCATGGTCCTCTGATCTCAGCCTCTTAAGCAGCTAGGATTACAGGCACCTGGCCGAAGGCATTTTATGCTAAGAAAACTGTTTTTGTTTTTGTTTTATTTTGGGGGGGGTCTGGTCCTGGGGCCTGAACTCTGGGCCTGGGCGCTGTCCCTCAGCTCTTCAGCTCAAGGCAAATGCTCTACCACTTGAGCCACAGCCCCATTTCCGGCCTTTTTTTATCTGCTTATGTGGTGCTGAGGAATCGAACCCAGGGCCTCATGTAGGCAATGCAAGCACTCTACCAATGAGCCACCTTCCCAGCCCAAGAAAACTGTTGAATAACAGTAGGTCCATTTGTTTTTACAAACAAAAGAAATTTCTGTTTTTATTATTTCTTTTTTGTGATTATTAGACAGGTAAACTATTTGTGCCATATCTTTACTTTTTGTTGTTGTTGTTGGTTGTGGGGCTTCAACTCTGGGCTTGGGCTCTCTTCCTGAGCTCTTTAGCTCAAGGATAGCCCTCTACCACTTGAGCCACAGCACCACTTCTGGTTTTCTGTGGTTTTTTGGAGATAAGAGTCTTACTGACTTTCCTGCCCGGGCTGGCTTTGAACGGTGATCTTCATATTTCAGCCTCCTGAGTAGCTAGGACTATAGGCATGAGCCATGAGCCAGGGTGTCTGGTATATCTTTACTTCCTAATGGTCTTTAAAAATAGATATTTTTAATAGAAAGAGAAGTAACATTTTACTGTTTTTGTAATGCCTGGTTTCCCTTTCTTTTAGTGTTCTAGCATCCTTCTATAATGCTGAAGATGAGTCAAACCTTCTCTTACCTAAGCTGCCCACATTACCAAAAACATAAGTATCAGAGTTGTATTTCTTTGGACTTAATCTTGCAGGTTAATCTGCTTTAAATACTGGTACATACTTCTCTAATGAGTATCATTTTACCTTTGTCTCTCTTTTCTCTCCATTATAGCAGCACCTCAAAAATATTTAGGTAAGATATACCTTTTTGTTGTTTTCAAATAAAATAATTTTTTTAGTTGAAAGATGACTCAATTTATTTTTATATTGTAGTGAGGAGAATTCTGATGAAATTATTAAACTCTTGGGAGATGTCAGTTAAATCTAATTTAAATAAGTCTGATTTCTTTAAATCACTTTTCATATTGGAGGAACATTTCCAAATTTTCAGGAGCAAATCTTTTGTTATGTTATCTCATTGTAGACACTCAGTGTCTTCAAATAATAGATGTCACCATCTTGCTGTTTTTACTGTGTGCTCATTCTTTGTTTCATGTGTTAGCAGTAATGCAGTATACTTGTTTTTAATAAGTAAAAGAGGATAGTACTAGAATTTTTAAAATTTCAGTTTTAATTATCCAAGTTCTTCATTGTGTCATACCCATGATAAAACTGTTTTGTTATTGTCTGTATGTGAATACAATTATTAGTATGTTAGCTATAAGAAATATATATATATATATAATATATATATATATATATATATATTGTTCTTCGGAAACAAAAGAAATGGGCTGTTGTGATTGAATATTGAGAGTTGCTGTGTTTACTTAGCGTATCAGTTTTCCCTGAAGAGGAATTTTAGCACTCAGATTAGATGAAAGCAGTAACAATTGATATTTTGGCTAAAAATCCCCCAGTCATCTAAAAGAGAGAAGAGGAACCAGCAGGAGGGAGAAAGGAAAAAGAGATGGTGAGGGAAGGTGAATATATATGTATGGGAATACCATCATGAAACCCTCCAGAAACTTAGGAAGGAATAGATAGGGAGAGACGATAGTTAAGAAAGAGTAATATAGATTAAGAGTAAATTTGATCAAAGTATATTATATTCCTGTTGTAAATATCACAGTGTAACACTTTTGTACTATAAGTTCATGCTAATTATTTTTTAAAGATTGGGTAGAAATAAAATCAACAAATATAAAAAACAACCACAATTATCTGTGTTGCTCACTGGTTCTCTGCTTGTTACATTTTTTTTAGATTAAATATTCTTGTCCTTGGAGGAAGCTATGGATTTATTGAGCTTTATGCTTATGGGATGTTCAAAATTGCTCGAGTCACAGGGGTGAGTTTTTCTTTTAGGTTTCTTGTATTATTTCTCTTAAAATATAGTGGCTAGTTTACTTGTGGAATAAGAATAACAGTAAGTTTTTTTTTATTTTTTCAGTTTCAATTTGTTTTTAAATAATTAGAGTATTTTTAAGCTAAAATAATGATGATATTACTATAGAGATGAGAAACTTTTGGTGGAATTAGTCAAGCTTTTTCCTTTAATGAAAAGATTGATCTGATCCACTTGACTATGATTTAACTGGAACCTAATGAAAGCTATCAGAAGCCACTCTTTGTTGAGTACTGAGTCTCCTACTACTGCGAAATCAGTTTTCTCCATAGCCTTTTTCATCTTGCTCTCACAATTCCCCAAGGTGTAGACAATATCATAGTCTTCAGGGAATTTGTTTGCTCATCAACCTTTGGTGTGCAACTGTTTTTTTTGTTGTTGTTGTTTTGGTTTGGATTTTTTTGCTGCACTCTGGGCCTGGGTGCTGTTCCTCAGCTCTTCAGCTCAAGGCTGGTGCTCTACCACTTGAGCCATAGCACCACTTCCGGCTCCTTTTTGCTTATGTGGTGCTGAGGAATTAAACCCAGGGCCTCAGGCATGCAAAGCAAGCACTCTACCACTGAGCCAACTTCCTAGCCCCTGGTGTGCAACTGTTGATGGGATTGGGATCAGAAGTTTTGATGTTTATAGGTCGTTGTGACTAGGAGGAGCCCTTTACCTGCTTTACCTACCTTTACCTGCTACATGAGTATCGCTGAAACCAGAAGTGTGTGTCACAGCTTTCTAAAGATGTGTATAAATTGTTGCATCCGGTATTACAAACAGATGCACTCTAGCAGTGATACCACATGTATGAGGGTGTGTGATTATTTTGCAGATTGATGGCACTTGTCTTGCATTGTTTCTATCAAGTGATTTGAATCATTATCAGTGGTCACAGAGGTTTCCACTGGTGGCCCTTCAGAGGTTTCATACTTTCAGGTATGTACTGGAATTTCATAATTGTAGATATTAAGAATATGTTTTAGTTTTTGTGTTGTTTTTTAGGGGTGGTTGGTGCTGAAGGTTGACAGGACATACTAGCATGCTATCCACCACCGGACTGGCTCCCCACCCCTGTGGGTTTGTATCCATGTCTCACTGTATTCTAATGGGTACCAAAATAAAACATCTACTTGTAGTTTCTAAATTGAACACATTGAATGTTGTTGTAATACTATTATTTTCCACATAAAAACAATGTTTTGATGATCATGGCCCTACAAATTGGTTCCTATAACAGAATTACTTGGTTTTGAGCATTTTCTTGGGACTCAGTTATTAGTAATAATAAGGGCTGATATTCATCATTTATTATATGCCAAGTCCTTAGTGCCTTAAACACAACAACATATGGATAAGCACTGTTATTATACCTGAAGAAAGTACTGGACACATACAAAAGCTGCAGAATTTGCTTGATGTCACATAATTGGAAATTTGATGCTAGGATGTCTGACTTCAGGTTCTGTGCCTTTTTTCTCCTTCTAATGAAAGCAAGGCTTGCTCTGTAATCCAGATTTGCCTAGAACTTCAGGTTCTCCTGCTTTAGCCTTCCAAGTGATGGAATTACAGGTGTGCAGCTTTAGTCTCTGTTCTTAACACATGCTTTTTGTGTAAAACATTTAAGTATTGGCGAGGGCTCTTTTGTTTTGTGTAGCATTCATAATAAGATTAGGAAACTGTTTGGGCTCCTGTTATTTAGATTGTACCTTTGCTTGCCAAGAAAACTTCCCCAGTTTTTCCTCTGAAGATCCTATATGTTTATCCTAAGTATGTGTGAATTTTCCAAAAAAGTAGAACAAAAAGATAGAAGATGTGATGACCGCTTAGTGTCTTTGTTAGCATTCTGTTCAGTGTTCCAGAGCACCCTAGATATAGAATTCACAACAATGGTAGTACACATTTGTGTTTTCAGGCTGAGAAACTGTGATCACTAGCCTGTATTTGTGCTATAATAGAGCAACTCTTTTTTTTCTGTGAAATTTGTAAAAGTTTTGTTGTTGTTGTTGTTGTTTTTGTCCTGGGGCTTGAACTCAGGGCTTGGGCACTGTCCCTGAGCTTCTTTTGCTCAAGGTTGACACTCTACTACTTGAGCTACAGTGCCACTTCTGGCTTTTTCTGTTTATGTGGTACTGAGGAATCAAATCTAGGGCTTCATGAATGCTAGGCAAGCACTCTAACACTAAGCCACATTCCCAGCTACTAATAGATTTTTTTTAAATGACAACTTCTGTGTGATATAACTGGTAAGGAGTATTTTCTGAGTTTTTACCAGTAATATTTTAATGCCTTTTGATGCCTTCCCTTGGTTCTGATGCCTCCAACTTGGTTATGTTTAAAAGGGGGCCGAATTCTGATTTGGTCTTCCTGATACTTAGATTTTTGCTCTCCTCGTTAAGTTAAAGGATGCACACATGTGCGCGTGCACGTGTGTGTGTGTGTGTGTGTTTGTGTGTGTTTTACAGGAACAATTTATCTTTAAAAAAGTAAATACATCTGATTATGTCTCAATTTATTCTTGTTTTTCAGCTTGAAAGCAATCTGCTCTACTTCTTCTTACCTGAAGTAACTCTACTCCTTCTTACCTGAAGTAACTCGGATGGCCAGGAAGCTTACTCACATTTCAGCTCTGTTGCAGGTATTTATTCATCACTTGATTTCTAGATTTTTTAAAACTAAAGGCAGTTGAATATCTATTAAAGCAAGAAAAATAATTTAATTAATCTACTCATCCAATCCTGTTTATCACCTCCAAATGAAAGGGAAAAATAGTCAATCTTTTAAAATATTCCTATTAATAAAATGTTACTTATACTTTATTGCAAATAAAATAGTATTTTTATGATTTTAGCTTTCTTTTGCTCATAAGAAAGATACCCCAAATTAGTAGATAATTTTGTAGGTTAGCAGTTTGGACTAAACTCAGCCAGAATGTTGTGGTGATCTGTACCTGGTATGGCTCACGTCACCCAGCCTGATTATGAAAGCTGATGTGTCCCTGGCTCAAGTGGCTTTGTCTCTGCCATGCATCCCTCATCGTCTAGCCAGCTAGTCCTGGGTTGTTTTTAGGGTAGTGGCAGCAAAGGTTTCAAGAGTACACATTTAGGGCTGGGAATGTGTCTCAATGGTAGAATGCTTGCCTCGCATGCATGAAGCCCTGGGTTCAATTCCTCAGTACCATGTACACAAAAAAGGCTAGAACTGGAGCAGTGGCTTAAGTGGCAGAGTGATAGCCTTGAACAAAAGAAGCTCAGGGACAGTGCCCAGGCCAAGTTCAAGCCCAGGACTGACAAAAAATAAATAAATAAAAAAGAGTGTAAGTTGAACTGTTGTTGTTGGGAAACTTCTATAATCCAGCAACAGGGAAGCTCAGGCAAGAGTATTATAATACCAACTTGAGCTATATAGCAAGTGTGAGGCCAGCTTGGGCTATATAACAAGATCCTGTCTCCCTCTCCCTCCCCTCAAAAAAAAAGTGCAAGTCAAGATGTATAAACAACTTGAAGGCCCTGGCCTCAGCAGTGTTGTTTCTGCTATGTTCACTTAGAGCAAGCTATAGGGCAGCCAGGTACAAGGTGAGGAGAATAAGTCAGGATGTAAGAACTGTAAAGAATTGAGGCCATTTTTATCGTTATTTTTCTACCACAGCCATTAATTTACTTGATGGCAAACGTTACTAGGGGTCGGAATCTTTTAAGGGTCCTCTGACAGTTTAATAGTTGAACAAACCAACATTTTGACAGTGTAATAAAACACAGCTTAAATAATGAAATGTAAAAGATGTTTGTTTTACTAGGTACAGAACTGTTCTTTTGAAATGAAGGAAGTGGTAACATTGTGCAAAAAGAAATGTACTCATTATCTTTCTTATGTAACTGTAACCCCTCTGTACATCACGTTTACAATAAAATTTAAGTATAAAAAAGTTCCTTTGTAAAGTTCTAAGAATAATTGATTCTTTGGTAAAAATAGTTGTTATCAAACAGTTAGACCCTGGTGGCTTACATCTGTAATCCTAGCTACTTAAGAGGCTGAGATCTTAGGATCATGGTTCAAGGCCAGCCCAGGCAGTAAAGTCTATGAGACTCTTAGCTCCAATTAACCAACATAAAATAGGAGGTAGCACTGTGGTTCAAGGTGGTAGGGAGCTTGTCTTGAGCAAAAGAGCTCAGGCACAGTCCCCAGACCACAAGTTTAAGCCCCACAACTGGAAAAAAAGAAGTTACCAAAGGTTAGCTATGGTCTTGTCTTTTCCTTTGGCTTAACTAAGTTAATTAGGGTGATTGAAAGTAAGTTCTGGATTTCTTTGTGACTTCAAGAAGCACATATTAGGTAGAATGTGGGTTTAAAATATTTTCTTCTTTTTGCTAATAGTATATAAATTTGTCACTGACATGTATGTGTGAAGCATGGAAAGAAATACTGATGCAGATGGATTCTCATCTCACTAAGTTTGTGCAGGTAATGTAACTGACTTCATGTGGAAAGAGTTTAAAAGTCTGTTTGCTTCATATGCTATATGAGAAAAGTCAGTTTAATTTATGATAGGTTAAGACCATAATTTCTTCAGACAGCATGGCCTAATGACTATTTTCACAGAAAATAGTTGCAAAAAGGACTCTACATTAGGTTTTGTTACTATAACAAAGTACCTGAACTTGGGTAATGTATACAGAAGAGAGGTTTATGTAAATTCCAGTTTTGTAGACTAGAAGTCCCAGATTGTGTGGCTCTGTTATTTTCTTCTTCTGGAAGATGACATCTTGGCAGAGGGATCACTTTGTGACCCAGGAACCAGAAAGTGGAGAAGGGTGGTCTTGCTCTTTTAGAACAACTCACTCGGCAGGATCTAACCAGGTTCCTATGAGAACTACATTTTCCTCAAATAGCAGCACCCCCAATGATCTAACTACCTCCCAGTATGCCTTAACTCTTAAAGATTCCACTACCTCAGCAGGATCATAATCCATGAATCGCTAGGGGACAAACCATATCAGATCCATAGCTGACTCTTCCACCATTGGAACAACTCAATGCAGTGGGTAGGCTTTGGGAATGAAGAAGGTATTGAAACAGTTCACTGGTTGTCTCCAGTCACTGAGCCTCAGATGTTTCCTGTATATGAGGGCTTGAGAGAGACAGAGGAAAGAATAGTGAGTAGATGTACTTTATAAGCTGCAAAACATGTATCACATATTTCTTTTTATTTTATCTGGAAAAAGAACACAACCAAATCAGGATGAATTTATACAATTGCTGTTGTGGGGGAAGGCAAGGTAATAAACTTCTCCTTTTCCTCCCCTCTCCCCCGATTGGTTGTGGGGCTTGAACTCAGGGCCTATGTGCTGTCCTTAAGATCTTTCTGCTCTACCATTTTGAGCCGCATCCCTGCTTCCAGTTTTTTGAGTGGTTAACTGGAAATAAGACTCTCACAGGGACTTCTCTATTTGGGCTGTCTTTTTTTCTGTCCTGGAGCCTGAACTCTGGGCCTAGGCTCTGTCCCTGAGCACTTCAGCTCAAGGCTAGCACTCTACCACTTGAACCACAGCACCACTTCAGGTTTTTTCTGCTTATGTAATGCTGAGGAATCGAACCCAGGGACTCATGCATGCAAGGCAAACACTCTACCACTGAGATACCTTCCCAGCCCTGTCTGGGCTGTCTTTGAATCACAATCCTTAGATATCAGCCTCTTGAGTAGCTAGGATTACAGGCATGAGCCACTGATGCCCTGCTTCACTCCTCTCCCCCCTTTTTAAATCAATGTATGTTAGAAGTAAATAAAAATGAATAATTCATTTGTCCATATGAAATAGAAAATTCTGGTATATAAAGAGTATTAGAAGTATATGTCTCTAGGATTTTGGATACACCCTTTTGGGTTAATGTGATCATTTTGTACAGAAGTTTTAGTTTTTATGTAGCCAAACTAAACGTTTTCTTTTTGGTATCTTAGAACTTTCCCCATCTTAAGAGCATGAAAAGGTTAATCTTTATTTACTTCTGGAGTTATTTTTTATGGTTTTCATTTATTCCCTCCCGTGTTTCAGATGGAATTTCTGTGGTGCTTTGTGGAAACCTCTGCCATCTTTTTCCTAAATGTTTATATTGGTACAATATGGCTTAGTGAGCATTGCCCTTTGCCTTACTAAGACATGAAATGACTAAAACATCCTTTTTTATTGTAGTGCTGAACTTCAGACCCTTTTGATGAACCAGCAAACTGTAAAGGTGCTGTTAAAATATTTGTGTACTTAAGTACACAATGCAATCTTAATTTTTTTTCTTTTTCTTTTTTGGAATGGCATATATTCTCCTAGTTGAGTGCAAATATATTTTCTTCTCTTAATTAGGGCTTAAAAAAGCTTGGCCAGTCTATAGAATCATCATATTCCAATATTCAGAAGTTGGTTATAAGCCATTTGCAGAGATATAAAGATGATGGGCATTGCTTTGGTCTTTCTGAAAACTTACCTTTATTGTCTGGCATTTTCTTCTGGAATCTTTCCTAGTTGAATTTTTTTTTGTCGGTCGTGGGGCTTGAACTTTTGGTCCGGGCGCTGTCTCTCAGCTCTTCAGCTCAAGGCGAGCACTCTACCATTTGAGCTACAGTGCCACTTCCCTGAAATTTTTTTTGGGGGTCCAGTCATGGGGCTTGAACTCTGGGCCTGGGCACTGTCCCTCAGCTGTTCAGCTCAAGGCTAGCGCTCTACCACTTGAGCCCAGCGCCACTTCTGGCTTTTTTTTGCTTATGTGGTGCTGAGGAATTGAACCCAGGGCCTCAGGTATGCAAGGCAAGCGCTCTACCACTGAGCCACCTTCCCAGCCCCCTTCCCTGAAATTTTTTAATAATAATTTTTATTGAGATTAAGTGATTATATAAATTTCACAAATTTCATAGTACTGTAGGATAGTGATACTTAGTTAAAGTCACAAACACATTTTAACCTTTGCAAGGCAAATGTCATTATCTTGATCTATAAAGTTTGTGAATTCTATGAGCTTTGACAATATTTCTTCTGCTTTGGGTGATAAATATATTTCTTTCCTTTTGCTTAGTGTTAGCTGTTCCCTGTTTCCCTCTCATTCCCTCCCTCCCTTGAGTTCTTTAGCTGATTTTCATCAATGTCTAGTGTAGCTGATGGGCCCCTCTGATTCTGTGCCCTCCTCCTAGCTTCCCTCAGATGTGTGTACATGGAGTCATTTAGAAATTATATGGGAGATTAAGTAGATGTCCTTTGTTTCTTGATTCCTGTTTATTTTGTTGTATCTCCTTGCATTTTGGATTTAACATGCTCATATTAGGGAGAACATGTGCTATTTGTCTCTCTGCTCTTGTCTTACCTCACTTAAACTGATTCGTTTTAGTTCCATCCATTTCTCTGCGAATACCATTATTTTATCCTTTCTAATGGCATAATATTCCATTCTGTGGGGCATCTGAGTTGTTTCTTTATCTTGGCTATTTATTGTGAATAGTGCCTAGCTGAAAATTTTGCAATGGCATTTGAAGGGGAATCTTGGCACACTCAAGTGTAAAGATTAATTCTGCTTCATGAAATAATTTTTCACTATCTTTTCACCAAGCAATTCTCCCATCTGGATCCGCCCACACTAAACTATAACGTATATTTTGAAATAGGGCATATGTTCCTGTATTTGTTCCACAGAGAAAATTGAGTATGTTTTATAGTTTATCTTGTAAAACATATTGTGTATTTTTTATTCAACACCCTAGAATTTTGTTTTGAGTCTCATTTTACCAGGATGAAACTGAATTAGTTATATGGCTGGCCCAAAGTTAGTACATGGCAGAGCCACGATTCCTTTTAGTGTTTCAGTTCTCTTGTTGTTCCTATCCATAGCTGCTTGAGTGACAGTTTTACAAGCGTATGCTGAATGTTCAGTTTAAATATGGAGACAGCCCGTTATGTAGTGCCTTCTGCACTTGTATTTGTATACTTTATTCCACAAATGTCTCGTCATTTTACTCTTCTTTTTCCTTTTCTTGCAATGCTCTGGGTCAAAACCAGGGTCTTGTATATGCTGGGCAAGCACTCTACTAATGAGCTATATCCCCATCCCTGTAGAATGTGTATTCCTCAGTAAATCCAATGGAATACCTCTCACAGATGCTCCTGGTCCCTTCTTTTTGATCTTAGAACCAAGATGTTTTATAGCATTGCCTATTGCTCTTATAACAGGCATTTACTTTCCACACTTGACATCTCCCACTAAGGGGTTTAAGGCCTCCTTCTTGCTTTATGAACACCCACCCTGCTCTTGAATCTTCAGCTTTCAGCTCAGTTCACTCCCTCAGAGCAGTTTTCACTAGTCCCCATATTAACTCAGATTCTACTTATACACTTGCCCTATGCATTCCCCTAAAGGCATTTATGGCCATTGGGAAGATTACACTGTATGATTGTGTGGTTGTGACCTGTCTCCCCCGTTACGCTGTAATTTCTGTGGTCACAAGGACCTGATTCTTATCACCTTTCTCTCCCTACCATCTAGCACCATGTCTGACAGAAAGTGGAATCTCAAAAACTACTTGTTCAGTATTGGGTAGATATGGGTGAACAAGAGTGCCTACTGGCTGTCTTTAAAGTGCCAAGATTGGGATTAAGGGGTAGCTTAGTGGTTGAGCACTTATTAGCTTATGCAAGGCCCTAGCTTCATCCATAGCATTGCCCCTCCACCCAAATAGTGCCAGGACTGTGAAACATAATTTGATCAAATAAAATTTAATCTTTTTGTCATGTATATTCATTTCAGTAGATAATAGCCAGATGATTGTGCTTATGTTTACAGAACTAGAGATACAATTTTTTAACAGAAAAATTAAATCGTTACGTTAAGTTTTTAATTCTGAAAAATTGGAACTGTTAGGAAAGGTAGTTACTGCCCACCACACTGACTAAGTAATGATACTTTGTCTCCTGTTGTGCTACTGGCTCAGAGTATTTATTGTATCATTTGAGTGAACTGAAAGGAATGGCTTCATGGGAGGAAAAATACAAACCCCTTGGACTGGATGCTACAGGAAATCAAGGTAGTGATTTAATTTCTCACCAGAATATGTTAGATATAGTTTACTTATTTAACAAGGACTATTTATTTATTTATATTTCCCTTTAGATGCTATTACTGCTGTGGGTTCTTTTATACTCAAGGCAAATGAAGTTCTTCATTAAATAATGGGTTACCTAGAATCATTGATTGTGAATATTTACATTTGAAATTAATAAGTACCTTACACACATACCTGTAATCCCAGTGCTTGGGATGCTAAGGCAAAAGGATTATAAGTTTATTTAATCATACAAAGAGTTTCAAGTCTAGCAAATTTAACTTTGATTCAGTTTTTAATCTATTATATTTGGCTAGTATGTCCAGTACAGTAAGATACAGTTTACAAATACGTTTTCATTGCTCTCTCTGTTGAGCTGTTTTTCTTTGCTTTTTTTTTTTTGGTGCCAGTCTCAGAAATTGAACTCAAGGCCTGAGTGCTGTCCCTGAGCTTTTTTCTCAAGGCTAGCATTCTACCATTTGCTCCATTTCTGGCTTTTGGTGATTACTTGGAGTTTATGAATCTCCTGGATTTTCCTGCCAGGGCTGTCTTTGAACTGCAGGCCTCAGATCTCAGAAACCTGAGTATCTAGGATGAGGTGTGAACTGCCAGCACCAAGCTTCTCAGACTCTCTTGTCATTCCTGGCTGTTTTCTCTTTGAACTGTCTGCACTTGGCTTCTGCTGGGAAGCTTTGTCACTCACCAGTATTCAGCACTTTTTGAATATTTTTCTAAGTTTATAATACATATGCTTCCTCCTGTTCACTGTCATTATAATTGGGCTCTAGAAAGTGAAAGCTCCAGCACTTGCTCAGAAGACAAAGTGAGAGGAGTAATGACATTGCTTTTCCTGTGTTTTGGAATATTTTTTGAATTTACATTTGCTGAGAGCAAATATGAAATACTGTTTTCTAGAATTACCGCTCTCTATAAATAGAAAGTATTTAACTTCTTGATCCTCTCAAGTAGAAAAAATATCACTATGAAGGGTTACAGATGGAGGAACAGGAGCAGTGGGGGAGGGCTTTAGTGTTGTCTGGTTGTGTTAGGTAGGGATGAAGGTATTAGTTAGGGAGAACACAGAGAAACTCTGATTTTCACTGGTGCTGCAAGAGAATTTTAGTTACCTTGCTTGGTATCATAGGAGTGCTGCAGTCTTTGATTTCCTAATAGGGTGAATGATACTGCTCCACCGCTCAATGATACTATGAAACATAAAAAACAAGAACTCGTACTACTGGGAACGTAGCTCACTGGCACACTGTTATCTAGTATGCATAGGCCCTCGGTTCAGGTCTTAGGACCTCAAGGAAAATCAGTACAGGTATTATTTGCTTACTGTAATTATCACATAGAAGTAAACTTAAAGAGATTGTAAAAATTGAACTCATCTCTGTATGCAGAAAGTTCACCAAAATGAAGATGAGTTTGATTTATAATACTTAACTTTTTTCATTTGTGTCAAATCCAAGAGAATTCAAATTTTGAGAGCTCATTTATTTGTTGGACTAAAAATTAAGCTTCATAAAATGATGTCCAGTGGTATCAGACATGTGACATAACATAAGTTTATAGTTGTAACTTCCTCTTGGAGTCAGTGTTTTTTTAACTGATTAGTCATTTTTTTAACAAAAAATAACGTGTGAAATTTTTTTCCTCACTTATTTGCAGAGTTAGGAAAATAATTCATATGTCACAGAATGCTGGGAAAGATTCAGTTTTTTGGAAAGACCTTTACAACCAGAAAATATTATTTATTTGCTTAATTTTATGAAAGAATCAATATGTGTTTTGTTTTTGTTTGCCTTAATTTTAGGAATGCAATAATGTTTGGTTTGTATAATCTGCTCTTCTAAGGGCTTAAATCCTGAGAAGACAAAGTAGAACAGTAAGGTTTATTTTACTCTGTGACAGTTGAACTGTACTACATGAATGCACATGACCTTTTTTTATGATTTGCTTATCTTTTTAGAGTTACAGACAGTAGTATGAAGAATTTCAAGGCATTTTTCCGTTGGCTTTATGTGGGTAAGTTAACCTTAACATTGTTGTTTTAACACCTTTGAACACTGTGGAAATACACCTTAGATTTGAATTCGTCTGTTAAAATTTCAAAGACTTATAAAATAGTATAATGAGCCTCCTTGTTTCCTTCTTTCTCCCAGCTTCAACTGTTGTCCATCTATGGCAGTTCTATTTCACCTACCCCTGTTCCCCCATAAAAGTATTAAAGCTCATTTGTAACACCTGTGTCCCTTCCACTCACTAGTACAGTGATCCCTAACCTATCTTGGGAGTTAAGTTCCAGACACCACCGTGATAGATGAAAATCTCATGCTTTATTGTGGTTCACTTATTGCTCTGGAAAGTAACTACATGTTTTTTAAACCTGGGATGCAATGAAGCTACAATACAGTAAACCTGGGATGCAATGAAGCTACAATACAGTGAGGGACAACTGTATTTCCTTAGGTTAAAATTGAGTGTTTGTCAAAAAGTCCTTCAGTAGCTTGTGTTACATTTTACACTCTGTTCTTCCATCTCTGGAGCTGTGTGGTTCATGGTGGTAACCACTAACTAGCCTGTGGCTGTTGAATTCATTAAAAACATCTAAAATTACATATTCAGTCGGGCTGACCTCTGTGACAGCACAGAACTGAGACCTTGCTATTACATTTTCATGGGCAGTGGTGCCCTTGCTAAGTGGTACACAGTCTACTTTAGGACTTCCTTTGTAATGCCACTATGTCTTTGCCATTGGGTAGGCAGTTTAATTAACAAATACCTGTTGACTTCACATGAGATGGTTTGATCACCACTCTGTGGTACTTGCATATTTTTAGGCCCATTTATACTGCTATTTTTGTGAAGTATATTCTTTAAATAATGAAACAAACATTTGTCTCCAACATATGCAACATTTAGTTGTATATCTCATATTTCTTAAAATTTAGAGTGAAATACAAGACAAATAACTTTTGATATGCTAATACCGCTAGTGTCCAGATGTTCAGTTCTAATAGTACAAAAGCAGACTTTATGCTTGTCACTGTACTATAGTTACTTTTGTTTAAAACCTGAATGTGATCTTAAGTTACTTTAATTCTTGGTTAGATATTTTTGTTTGTTTCCTTTTTTTCAACTGTATGATTGATAGTTGGAATAGGGAACTGGAGTTTTTTCAGGCTAGCTTGTTGCAGATCTGAGTTTTAATTAAAATAAATTGCAATATTAAAAGTAGGACTTTAGAAATCCTTTTCTCTGATGGGATTAGTGGTTTAGTTTTATTTATAATTATTGCGTGCTCTAACTAAGCATCAGCAGTAGAAGAGCAGTGAGTAACTGCTCAGTTCTTATCTCCACAATGTGACACTGTTGTCACCCTGGCTTTGTCACTAACACGAGGTTATAACTTTGTCATCTTTTTTTGTAAAATGTAATTTCCATAAAGGCATTTTTACTGTTCTGTCCCCCGCAGCATAATCAGTAAGGTTTTGTTTGGGGTGAGGACCAACAATCCTGAATATATTTCATATCCTGATAAAGTCAGATTTTAGTTCTTTTTTTTGGGTGGGGGTCCAGTCGTGGAGCCTGAACTATGGGCCTGGGCGCTGTCCCTCAGCTCTTCAGCTCAAGGCTAGCGCTCTACCACTTGAGCCACAGCGCCACTTCTGGCTTTTTTCTTTTTGCTTATGTGGTGCTGAGGAATCGAACCCAGGGCCTCAGGCATGCAAGGCAAGCGCTCTACCACCGAGCCATCTTCCCAGCCCCAGATTTTAGTTCGTTAGTTTAATTGTTCAAAGAGAATATTTTTTGTAGTAAGAAGAAACTGTTCAAATGGAAAATTTAGTTCAGTAAAACTCATTTGGTCTTTAAGATTTATCTGTAATAAAAATTACATTTCTAGTTTCCTTTAAAGATAATTTTTAACTTTGTATTTCCAGCCATGTTGAGAATGACTGAAAACCATGTGCTTCCTGAGCTGAATAAGGTATGCACAGAAGTACATATGGCCAGCCCTGCGTGTCAGCAGGTTCCATCTCAGTAGATTCAACCAACCACCGATGAAAAATATTCTGAAAACAATGCATCTGTTCCAAATATATGTACTTGTTTTTCTCTTTCCTATTCCTTACACAATACAACAATAGTTATTTACATTGTATTAGGTGTTACAGGCACTCTAAAGGGGATTTAAACTGTACAGGAGGATGTATTTTCTTATATAGAGATCTTGAGTACCTGTGGATTGTATTATCCGTGGGGGTCTTAGAAGCAATCTCTCAGATAACAGGGGACACCTGTGTAATTTCTTTACGCATTGTCCTGATTGAGCTCAGTCTTGCTCATGGTCTTGGTACTCTTACAGTGTTAGATAACAGGACATTAGGCTTTTTATCTAAAGAAATTTGAGTGTTTGCATAATATTTTCATCTTGCTGAATACTGCTTTGGATATTTGAATTTACAATTTTCATGTTTGAATGAAGTTTTATAATTCTTACAACATAGCATCCTTATACACTTTAACTGCCTTAAATCTTTTTTTATTGTGAAAATACTGTACATATCTTAGGGTTCATTTCCCTAACATCAACTTATCTGACCTTTTCTGCTTGACTCAGACATATACTAGTTATTGCAAATAAGGGAAACTATGGGACCTATCTTTCTTTGGGCCTGGCTTACTTCACTTAATATAATTTTTTCCATGTCTTTGCATTTCCTAACAAATGTGGCACTGTCATTCTTTCTGATGGGGTCATAGAATTCCATTGTGTATATATACCACATTTTCTTGATCCACTCATCTACTGAGGGGCATTTGGGTTGCTTCCATATCTTATGCCTTAAGTCTTAAATGCATTTTTTTTCCTTGAAATATAAGTACTTAAATGTTGTACCTAAGTTGAAGCCTGGAAACAAGCAGTTTCTCTCTATGAGGATGTGGAAAGAAGTATTCCCTGAAGAGCGAGCTCAGAGAACAGTCATCCTCCTCCTTGCTCCCCACGGCCCACTCACCTACACCCAGGCCCAAACTGTGGGTTCAGGCAAATTATTGGGAAGCTTACTTTTTGCCTTGATTTGTCTTCTTTTTGCCCCTTTTTGTTAATAGATGACTCAGAAAGATATCACATTTGTTGCTGAATTTCTTACTGACCATTTCAATGAGGAAAGAAATAGCTATTTAGCCACTTTGAAAATAATCACAGCAAACATTGTTCATGGTAAAATGTAATTAGCAATTACTTTTTTAAAGACTAATTTTAAAAAGACTAAACATAAAGTCTATTAGTAGACTTCTGTTTGTATGTATCTTACAGTCTGCAAAAGACTAAATGCAATGGATAGCTGTTTTATAAAATACATATTGCATTTGTTAAATTTAAGATTATTTTCTTAATATTTTGAGCTTTTAGAAATAAACTATGTTTGTTCTTTCTAGGCTCCAGACCTTTATAATCGAAAAGGAAAATACTTTAATGTTGAAAATTTTGGTCACGAATGGGCATTCTATTGAACTTGGTTTGATTTATAAGAATGAATTTTAAGACTTTGTACTGTTAATTCATATTATCTAAAGTTTATGGAAAATAATATAATGCCAATATAACTGGCATTGTTGTGTATTTTCTCAGCTGTCTTTGATGTTCAGCTTAATAGAAGACAGCTAATTTTAATGTCTACCTATGTGTTTATTCTGTTTAATATGCTAATTTGCTTACTGTATATAAGGAAAATCTAACCTCAAGCAGGTGTGTGTCCTTGGAAAGGAGAAAGTACTGAACTAGTTTTGTCCTTTAACTAAGGATATTCTTTAATATTATACAAAATCCTTCCAAATGTTGGTCTCTTGGAAGTTTTTAATGTGGAATCTAAAATTGGGTTAGTAGACACTTCATACTCAGTTTCATTAAAAATCTCTCCATCTTCCTTACACTTTGAAAGGGACTTTTACTCATGCTTGTTTTCATAACATCATAACTTGGTCTTTTTAGAAATATTGGTTCTGTGGCCTTTACAGATCTTTTTAAGTACTGATGCCATTATACATTATCTAAATATCAGGTGACTTCAGGCTACTCTAATCAGAGTCTTTAGTTACTGTGAAGCTGTCAGTCACTCAGTAGCAGATGCAGGTGCCAACATTTTGAGTTTTGCTTAAAAGTTTCTTTTTTTGGAGACAGTCTCTTGCTATATAGGCCTTAAAATCTTGTGATATTCCTGCCTCATCCTCTTCTAAGTGCTAGAATTATAGGCCTTTACAACCATGTTTAGCTGAAATATTATTTGCAATAAATATTTCAGGTTGTTTTGTTCAAGTCACTTTATTTTCAAGAAAATACCTGCCAAAAGTAAGAGTTTGAGGGGTAGAGGGATGGATGAATATGCATGTTCAAAGGGGTAACATTGACCAAGACATATTTGTCCATAAGCTGAACAATGGCAATTCCTTTGTGCATCTACTTAATAAAATAAATAAAAATTTTAAAATTAAAAAATACTTCACAAACATCTAAGTATGAAGAATCAGTTTGTCCCCTATTCTTTTGTTTCCAAGTAAAAATGGAATGTCATATTTTACAAAATGTCTGCCTATACAACTGAAACAAGACAGTTTCTGTCTTTCTTCAAGACAACCTTGCATGCTTTGATGTCTTGTAAAATCACCCCTGTGTGCCTCCCAACTCTGTCTCAACAAACATTAAAAGATCTGCCCTCAAGAGTTGAGAATTAACAATTTAATAGCTCTATCAGGATAAATAAAATCGAATATGTGACAAAGAACACAAGACTACAAGTAGAATTTGGTCCACTAGGTAAGGGGTGCAGGTACTGGCTGTTCTTTCTTCCACGCCTTCAGTGCAAATGTTGACACCGTGAAAGGGCAAGTGACACCTTGGCACTAAAGCTGGCATTAACCTTGTAGTCAATGGAAGCATGCTGAGCAATCTCAGGGATGGGGCTACACTGTGAGAACTGCCCTTGTAGAGCATACTGTCAGTTGTAACTAAAATATAGCCCTGATAGGTAAGGTTAAGATATATCTTGAAAATGAACCACAAAATGTAAATTCTGGTTTCTAACTTACTGTAAACCATTTAAGTCATTTGCATGTTGTCTAGAATTTGTCACCTCACTTAGAAAAATAATGTACCTTCACAGAATCTGGCAGTACAACAAGATAACTTACTAACTAGAATAACTTTAAATACAGGTTAGAGCCTGACTCATTGCTTAACTGAAAACATTTTAACTGTATTTTTAGTATTTGAAAGATGAAGATGATAACCTTGTGTCACCCCCTAACACGGAAGGAAACCAGTGGTATGACTTCCTCCAAAACAGCAGCCATCTTAAAGGTACTTCATTAACCAAGCAGATGTTGGCCATGTTTATACGTATATCAGATTAAAGAGTAACCTCAACATTTGTCTAATTTCTTCAGGCTTACTTGGCATGTCCATTTTATTTGATTAGAGAACAGCATTTTAACAAGTAGAGTATGATGTCACCATGATAGATAGAAAGCACCCTGAAATAAACTGTGCTGTGGTACATTAACTATGCTGACACCAAAGTTATTTTTTCTCTCCTGACACCAGCCAGTTATGATACCAGCTGAAGGTACTGCATTGCAATTAATTGCAGTTATGACACTGAGCACCCACAGTGAGCATTAGCCTCCAGGGGGAGGAAGGCTCAGTCCGCTAGACTCCTCACATCACATCAGTCCCAAGACCTAGGTTACCTTACCCACACCTATGTGGGACGTGACTATGGGGCATGTGTCCATTACTTTACCCCTTAAGTTGGCATAGCTTCCAGAATGGTGTACAATGCTCCGGAACACATTCAGCTTTCCTTTCCAGACTGTTTGTTATAAAAATTTAAGTTGGGCATAGTCCAGTGGAAAACATTATTCAGGGTTTGGTATGGAGGAAGAGGCCACAGATTTTATATCATCCCAGAACTCAAGCAGGGAGCCATCCAAACCTCCCCAATGTCTTTTTTTTAATTATCAAGAAGGTTAGTAAAGAAGGTTTATGGTGGGCTGGGAAGTTGGCTCAGTGGTAGAGCGCTTGCCTTGCATGCATGAGGCCCTGGGTTTGATCACTCAGCACCACATAAGCAGAAAAAGCTAGAAGTGGCTCTGTGGTTCAAGTGGTAGGGCGCTAGCCTTGAGCTAAAGAACTGAAGGACAGCGCCCAGGCCCAGAGTTCAGACCACATGACCACAAAAAAAAAGAAATAAAAAGAAGGGTTATGGTTATGTAAGGCAGGTGAAAATTACATTTCTTTTTTGACAATGTCACCCTTTCCCTTACTCTCTCCCAGTTTGTCTTCAGTTTTTTTGGGGGGGTTCCGGTTGTGGGGCCTGAACTCTGGGCCTGGGCGCTGTCCCTCAGCTCTTTAGCTCAAGGCTAGCGCTCTACCACATGAGCCACAGCGCCACTTCCGGGTTTTTTCTTTTTGCTTATGTGGTGCTGAGGAATCGAACCCAGGGCCTCAGGCATGCAAGGCAAGCACTCTACCACTGAGCCATCTTCTCAGCCCTGTCTTCATTTTTGATGGAGGCTTCATTATAATGATTAAGTTACTAGGGTAGAATTCAACCAATGCCCCTATTCCTTTCCTGCAGTCTGGCAGATGGAGCTGAAAGTTATAAGCTTCTGGATAAGGCATAGTCTTTCCACCCCACCCAACCCTGAGGCCTTGAAGGAAATGCCAGAGTGACCACATTAAAATTGGCCATCACATTTACTACTCAGGAAATCTCCTGGGTTTCAGAAGCTGAGTTTTGGGAACTGGGGACAAAGGCAACATGTTTTTCTGTAATTACCCAGTATGTCACCTCTTGAACCTTAAAGTGCTGAAATGATGAAGATTTTTTTTACCTAACACAGCTGAGACGGGAAGTACTGAGTGTGGGAGACAGTCTCAGAGACATTTGAGCTGGTGGGCCTGAGTCACAGCTTGATTCACAGCTCTTTTCATCCCAGGCAGTTCCAGAGGCCCAGTAGGCCCTTTGCTTTTTACTTTTAAGTTGGAGAATATGAAGAATTCTTATGGCTAATGTAATAATGTATAAAAAGAACATTTTAAAATGAAAAGCATACTGAATACAACAGCAAAAAAGAATCAAAGCTAGCAGCGGCAGAGTAGCCTGGAGTGCTGCTGCTATCACATTGTGGCAGAGTTGAGAAGAAAGAACAGATTTCAGCACATAGCTTACAGTTTCCAATGCCTTCCATTTTTCTAATAGCCAATGGTGTTTTACTGTTGAGCTTTGGTGTAGGACTAAGCTTGAGTAGGACAAAGCGAATGTAGTTGTATTAAGTGGGCTGGATTGAAGGGAGATTCTGGTCATTTTTTTAACTAGGTATGTCAAAAGTATAATGAGAATTCCACCATGAAAAACTATGGGCTGCCTCTGACACTGGATTATTTTCTCCTAATCATTGGTTTGCTATAGTTTTTGCTCTGTTTCTGTTTTTGTCTGAAACCAGAAAGCCCTTTGCCGTTTCCTTATTATCCTCGAAAATCATTGCATTTTGTGAAAAGGCGGATGGAAACCATTATTCATCAGTATTTGCAAATGCCAGCAGTAAGTTGGAAAGAAATGCATATCTTTGTTTGGGAACAAGAGTATAGTATGTCTCATCTATGTAAATGTACACAGATATTAGGATAAATTGTAAAAATGATGATATTCAACTGGTTTTGATTGTCAAAATTGACAGTTTCTTTTGGCTTGGTTATATCCATAGTTAATTCCTTATATAAATTTATTTTACTTAATATATTTTTAAATTATTATAAGGTGGACACTTATGGCTCATGCCTGTAATCCTAGCTACTCAGAAGACTGAGATCTGAGGATCTAGTTCAAAGACAACCAAGGCAGGAAAGGCCATGAGACTTATCTCCAATAAACCACTTAAAAAACCAGAAGTGGCACTGTGGCTCAAGTGGTAGAGCACTAGTCTTGAGCTGAAGAGTTATGTGACAGAGTGCCCAGTCTTGAGCTGAAGAGCTGAGGGACACAGTGCCCAGGCCCAGATTTCAAGCCCCACCACCGACCAAAAAAATAATTATTGTAAAGGTGATGTATAGAGAGGTTACAGTTACAAAGGTCAGATACTGAATACTGTACATTTCTTTTTGAACAGTGTAACCCCCTCCCTCATTTTCTGCTCATATAAATTCAAACATTATCATCTTTAGTAAAGTATCCCCCCCCAGATCAAGCTCATTACAGTCTTAGTCCCAGAGCTGGTGTGTCTTGTAAGTGCCTGATGTCATGAGACCAGAGGGAGTGGTCCTTTAACACAGGCCAGGCAGGCTCCTCACCACTAGCTGCCCCCCTTCTCTCTAATGATGTTTTCAAATCTTGTTTTTCTGTGGGATATAATTGGAAAATCAATGAATCAAGCCATCTGTATTCCATTATATAGAGATGCTAGAAGGTAATCTTCTTTACCTGTTAGGTAGTATAATTTAGCAGCCAGTTTGAATTTTTCTCATGTTTTTTCTTTAATTTTTTTTGCTTTTTTTAGTGAGGACTCCTTTTTTGTAAGTGTGTGTCTCCTCATCTTGTGTAAACAGTAGTTTTTGTTCTAAACTAAAATAGCTAAATAGCTAAATATATTTCTTTCCTTAGGTGGAATAATAAAAGTTCAAATCTACAGTATCTTCTTTTTACTATTTTAGAAGACTCACGGTGTAAAATGTTTATCTTAAGAAGGCATGCTGATATTTCCCAGTGAATATTCCTTTGAAGTTTGAACTGAAGAGATGAGAGCTTAATATTTGTAATAATAGTAAGCCATTCAGCTTCCCTTTCAGCATTTCGGGTATCAGCGAAGCTGCCTCATGACTTTAGGTTTGCATTCAGTATTCTCAGTTCTCACATTTGGGAGATAGTAATGCTGAGTTGAGAAGCTATTTGATCCCTTATTGTTCTGGAGTTCTAACCTTTATACTAGTATATAGCCTTGTATATAAGTTTTTTTTAATAGCTTTAGGAAAATGACAGCAGACCTGGGTTATATCTAAGGAACACTTAGCAATTCAAAACTGTGTTAGTAAGTACTTTATAGAAAGGCTTTAAAAAAATTTAGGTTAATTATCTTTCATCAAATAAGAGATCTTGCCCACAGAGACTTTTTGAGATTCCAACGTAAACATTCTGAAAATCAAATGATATTCAGGGTTCCATTAGCATTTTAAATGGTTTTAAGTCTCACTGTGAAGGTACTATTTTATTTGTGTGTGCCAGTCTGGGGCATGAACTTAGGCTTTGGGCTTTGTCCCTGAGCTTTTGTGCTCCAGGCTATTGCTTTCCCACTTGAACCACAGTTTCACTTTTGACATTTCAGTGGTTAATTGAAGACAGGAGTCTCCTGGATCCCTGACCAGGCTGGCTTCAAATGATGATCCTCAGATCTGAGTGCTGAGTAGCTGAGATTACTGGCATGAGCCACCAGCACATGGCTAAAGGGATTTTTTCATTGTCAAGGTAATATACAGAGGGGTTACAGTTCATAAGTAAGATAATAGGTACATTTCTTGTCTAACTTGTTACCCTTCCCTCATTTTTCTCCTTTCCCTCCCTTCCCCAAACCTTCCCCTTGACAAATTGTACAGATCATTTCCAACATATTGACTTGTGAATATGGCTGTTGCATTGGATCCCCCTTGTTCTTTGTCTCATGATTCTGTCTCCTTTCCCTCCCTAATTCAGATAAATGTATATACAATACCAGGGTACCAAAATCAAATACAGTGACAATAGGGGATAAACCATAGGGAGAAGATCACACCAAAGAAACAAAAAGTACATAGTACATTAAAAACAAAAACAACAGGGCTGGGAATGTAGCTCAGTGGTAGAATGCTTGCCTTGCATGCCTGAGGCCTTGGGTTCGATTACTCAGCACCACATAAGCAAAAAGAAAAAAGACGGAAGTGGCGTTGTGGCTCAAGTGGTAGAGCACTAGCCTTGAGCTAAAGCCTGAGGGACAGTGCCAAAGCCAGAATACAGGTCCCACGAACAGATCCAAAAAAAAACCAAACCAAAACAAGACAAAAACAACAACAACAAAGAAAAACCTCATGTTTCCATGTCTTGGAGTTCATTTCGCTTAGCATCATCTTATATGGTCATATGTACATAGCTCTTGAGCTATTTTTCTCATCTGTTAAGATTATCCTAGATGTATACTAATTATGGCAAATAAGGGAAACCATGGGACTGTTTTTTGTGGGGGGTTCGCTTGACTTGATCGGATTTTTTTCCAAGAAGAGAATTCCATATATACATATATATATATATGTTTATATATATACATATATATTCCATATATATATATATATATGTTTATATATATATATATATACACATATATGTATATCACATTTTCTTTTTTGTTGATCATGGGACTTGAACTCTGTGCCTGGGCACTGTCCCTCAGCTCTTCAGCTCAAGGCAAGTGCTCTACCACTTGAGCCACAGTGCCACTTCCAGTTTTCTGGTGGTTTATTGAGGATAAGAGTCTCACGGACTTTCCTGTCTGGACTAGCTTTGAACTGCATTCCTCAGATCTCAACCTCCTGAGTAGCTAGGGTTACGGGCGTGAGCCACTAGCACCCAGTTTTACCCCATTTTCTTGATCCATTGATCTACTGAATGGCATCTGGGTTGGTTCCATATGTTAGCTATGGTGAATAATGCTGTGATAAACCTAGTTGTGCTGTTAGCTTTAGTATGACCTTGTTTGTGGTTATTTGGGTAAATGCCCAGCAGTGAGATTGCTGGGTCATAGGGGAGCTCTATGTGTCTTTTGAGGAACCACAACTAAAGGGAATTTTTGAATTCAAGATGTTAGTTGTCCTTAGTTATGGCCTTTAGCTACTTAGTGATTAAGATTTTAAACCAAGCTGGTTTGCCTAAGTGTTTAAGTTATAGTATTCTGGAGTGGAAGTGGTAGTGTTGGTCTGGGATTTGGGAATTAGATATGTGTGCTAACATTGCCAGTCATGTTTGTTCAGGCATTTAGATTTATTGGCTATGTAGTTGTTCCATAGGGTCTCATTCCCGTCTCTCCTTTCTTTCTTCAAGGTCTGTGAGTCATGGACTAATTGCTGTGAAATTTGGGAGCTTCACCTATGCTACAATTGAAAAAGTCAGAAGAAGGTAACACCCAAGCCTGATTTGGGACAGAAGCACGTGGGATGTATGTGTAGTCAGTGCTATGTCAGATGTGCTGTCAACAAAGGGGCTCTGTCACTTGTAGGGGGGCAGATTTTCTTTTACTTTGATTCTTGTTAGTTCTGTTCACTCAGTTATATATAAGGTATCACTCATGAAATTTTCAGAGGCTTAAGGGCTAGCCATTTATGTCCAACTGTGATAAAATGTCACAGATCATTTTGTTTGTTCTCATGGTTACTTATTTTATGTTATATACTAGTTATATTTGTGAAAATTTATATAAAAGTATAAATTGATAAGGTGTTTTGTCATTGCAGGGAATATTACCTACTGTTTTAAATTATTTTGTTTTTGCTTAGTGTCAGCATAATGTTATGCATACTCTATTTCAGTGGTTATGATCATTTCTGATATAACAAAATGCATCTCACTTACAGCAACTACAGCTGTCATTCTTAAAGACACCATGGGACGTGAAGGAAGAGACAGACTCTTGGTCCAGTTGCCATTGTCGTTTGTGTATAACAGTGAAAATGCTGCAGGGTATCAATTCACTGGAACTTATGCCACAAGGTAACTAACTACCTTAGTGGTAGAGGGTCTGTGTGGTAAAACAGTTAGCTTTATTTTTTTAAAGATAGGATTTTAAAAAGAGCTGGAAGTGTGGCTCAAGTGGTAGAGTACCAGGTGCTGAGTTCAAACCCCAGAACCATTAAAATTTAAAAAAAAGTGTCCCATTGTGTATCTCAGGTTGCCTTGCCTTGAAATAGCCAGGCTTGGATCAAATTAATGAGGTTCTTGCCTTGGTCTCCAAGGTGTTGAGTTGTCAGTTGTATGCTACCAGGCTTAGCTGATATTTAGCTATATTTACCATATGCCAAGAATTCCAGTTTCTTAGATATGCTAAGCAATGATTTTCAAGTTATTGGTCTACCCATCCAGACAGCTGAGCAGAAAACCTCCTGCTGTTTTTTTCCTTTGTCCGGCATGGGGTTTGAAATCTGGGCCTGAGTGCTGTCCCTCAGTTATTCAGCTCAAGGCTAGCACTCTGCCACTTGAGCCACAGTGCCACTTTGGGTTTTCTGGTGGTTTATTGGAGATAAGAGTTTCACAGTCTTTCCTTCATGGACTGGCTTTGAACCATGATCTTCCTGAGTAGCTAGGATTACAGGAATGAGCCACCAGTGCCTGCCTGGCTTCCTACTTTGTATTTTTAAAATCCTAACTTTATACAACACGCGGAAACCCACCAAACACTGTTAGGAAAAGGTCAGGAAGAGACTAATTGCTATTAAATTTAAGAGGATCATCTACACCGGAACTGAAAAAATCAGAAGAAGGTAAGTCTTCCTTCATGCTATCAAGTCTTCCCAAATGTTACAAATTTCCTAATGTTACAATTGTATGTTACCTCAAAAATTAAAAAAAAAATGTGCCGGGGCTGGAAGGTGGCTCAGTGGTAGAGCGCTTGCCTTGCATTCCTGAGGCCCTGGTTTTGATTCCTCAGCACCACATAAGCAAAAAAAAGCCAGAAGTGGCGCTGTGGCTCAAGTGGTAGAGCGCTAGCCTTGAGCTGAAGAGCTGAGGGACAGCGCCCAGGCCGAGAGTTCAGGCCCCACGACAGGACCACCCCCAAAAAATGTGCTGACTTTAATCATTGTCTCGTCCCTTGCTTTAATATTAAACTAGGAGTTTTTGCTAGAATAAGATGAGGAATTATTTGGAATGGAGAAGAGGTCTTCATTTGAGTTATGTTTTAAAGGATAGCATTAACTTTAGTTTGTTGTCACTAATAATTGTAAACTTTCCTTTAGTATTTTCCAGAATGGGGACCCAGTTCCATTGCGGAGTCTAAAGTCAGTTCAAGGAGATAGTGTTAGTTGCTTGAGGATTTAAAGTAATAAGATCCCTTCTCTACATTAAAAACGTGGGCATCTGCTCTCCTTGAAAGTGAATTGAGGATTGGGTGCATAACTCAGTTGTGCAAGGCCTGAATTTAATCTCTAGTACTGTATCCTCCCTCCCCATCACCCAAAAAACAAACGGCACAGAGCCAAGGATCTGTGGATTGTAGTATTTTTACAGACTGTCTTGTCATCTGGTAATGGAATGTGGGTGGGGGTAGGACCCCAGTTGCCCCAAACCCCTCCTCTAGTGAATGTGGGAGGGGGAGGTCCTGTTTGATTCCTGGACTGGTTTTTCCTCCAGGCTAGATGAACAAAGCAGTGTTATTCCCACACATACCCTGCACTTTGAGAAGCACTGGCGGTTACTGGAGAGTATGAAAGCTCAGTACATTGCTGGGAATGGTTTTCGCAAAGGGTCCTGTGTGGTGAGTATGGCTTTGTTTCTATGCAGCATCCTATGAGTACTCAAGCATGTCATCTCCAAGGCTCCTTCTCTGGTTGTCATTCTGTCCCTTGGTTTCAGTTAACTGAGCAAGCAGCAGGCTAGCAAATTTGTTTCCTTGGAGAAACTTTGAGTAATTAAGAGAAATTTCAGAGCCAGGTGCTTGTGGCTCACGCCTGTAATCCTAATTACTCAGGAAGTTGAGATCTGAGGATCTTAGTTTGAAGCCAGCTCAGGCAGGAAAGTTCACGAGGCTCTGATCTCCAATTAATTACAGAAAAAGCCAGAAGTGGTTCTGTGGCTCAAGTGGTAGAGTTCTCACCTTGAACAAAAGGATAGCACCCAGGCCCAGAATTCAAGCCCCAACACTGGCAAAAATAGTTTGGGTTCTAAGTTGCATAAATTCACCACTGTGGTGTGTGGAGATCCTTTTATGTAAAATGAAGGTGAAGTTGGGTGATTTTATAGTAAATTGTTAAAAATATAACTTTCCTATAAAACTATTCTTTGCTTAAAGCTTCTGATTTCTGCTTCGTTTTATAAAATTTGTTTGCAAAGCCATTAGTTAGAAAATTGTTAATGTGACTCCTGACACCAGTGGCTCATACCTATAATTCTAGCTGCTCAGGAGCTGTGGCTCCACTAGAATGCTAGCCATGAGCAAAAGATGCTCAGGCCCATTGTTCAAGTCCCAGTTCCAGGTGCATGAGCATTTTCACACACACACACACACACAGACACAGACATTAATTTGCCTTTTCTTCTTTAGTTAAGTTCGAGTCTCCGTGATGTGAAAGTATTTGAAATCGACGTCGATGACGAATGGGAGCTGGATGAGTCTTCAGATGAAGAGGAGGAAGCCAGTGGTAAGCCTGTGAAGATCAAGGAGGAAGTGCTGTGTGAGTCAGAGACATAGGCCCACCACGCCTCTGCTAATGCTCTAGCCCCAGAAATAGTGGTCAATGTGGAGAAGCTTTACCCTGAACTGGACTCATAATTCAACTTGCCATTGTTATTACATGTTACTGTGGCAGAAAGGACTTAGAAGATGGACTGAGATGTCTTGGGCTGTGCTTAATTTTCTTTGTATAACAAAGAAAGAAGCAGTAACTTTTTTCATATTTTGTATCACCTTGTCTTAGTAGGATTGCCATTGTAATACTTTCTCTTTGTTAGAAGTCTTTAATAACGTGTAAAGAGAACACAAATGAAGAGGAGACCAGATGTGGTGGCTCATCCTGGTAATCCTAGCCTCTCAAGAGGTAGAAATTTGGAAGATCCCGGTTCAAGGTCAGCTACCTGGGCAAAGTTTTCAAGACCACATCTCAATCAGTAAAACTGGCCATGGTGATGCTGATCTGGGCATACACCTAAAACTCTATTTGAAAAGTGATGCCAAAAGTGCTAGGGTTGTGGCTCATATGGTACATCATCAGTCTTGAAAGTGTAAGTCCCTGAGCTCAAACCCCATTACTGCTACTACAACAAAAATTCCCACAAATTTGATGAGATGAAAAATTGGTCAGTCTCCTCTCCCAAAAAGTTACTCAGAATACCTGTCTGAGAAATTCAGCAATCCTTTATCACTGAAAATCTTGTATATTTAGTATTTTTAAATATTCTATTGGACAATAATTATTCTAGGTTTTCAATGTACATCATGTTTGCTGTCTAGAATACTTTTAATGCTGTCCTTTAAAATGAATCAGCTGGTAACCAAAAAGATGAAGCTTGCCTCAAAAACTTTAAATAGCAAATACACTGTACCCACATGATTAGTTTTCTTGTTGTGTTTCTGTATTCATATCAGAGTTGCTTTGAAGCAACCATGTTTAGATGTATTTCCCCCCTGAGAATACTTGGTCAAGGACCTGAAATAGCTGTTTGGGTGATTGGCTAACTTGGGAATCTGAGAAGAATGGTTGAACTAAATACAACCCCGAGTTAGTACAGGTGCGCTCCTATTGTCCTAATGCTTAGGAGCCATTCCAGGAGCTTCCAGTGTACATAAATTCTACCATCAGGTCACTGATAAATGGAAGAACCAGTTCTTAAACATGTAAATATCCTTGAGCAGGAAGTCTTACACTAATTATGTGAGTGGTTATCTACTGGGTAGGTGAGTAGTTTACCAGCTGAATAGGTTGGTAGATAACACTTGGGTTTGGGTCTGCTAATAAAAATCAGAGGAGGCCACTGTTTTTCTTGAGGCACCCTTACTGGGTCCTAGAATACTACACTAAAAAAGTGAAGTTAGGGGCTGGGAAGGTGGCTCAGTGCTAGACGGCTTGCCTTTCATGCATGAGGCCCTGTGTTCAATTCCTCAGCACCAAATAAGCAGAAAAAGCCAGAAGTGGCACTGTGGCTCAAGTGGTAGAGTGCTAGCCTTGAACTGAAGAGCTGAGGGACAGCACCCAGGCCCTGAGTTCAGGCCCCATGACCAGCAAAAGAAAAAGTGAAGTTACCCATGTCACCAAAAGGAAACGAGTTCTTATCTGACTTCCTAAGAAATAAGAGACCTAAGAGCTAAAATTCCCAGGCACCGGTGGCTCACTCCTGTAAATACACGCTCACTCAGGAGGCTGAGATCTTAAGATTCTGGTTCAAAACCAGCTCAGGCAGGGTAGTCTTACCTCCAGTTAACCACCCAAAAAAGGAGTGGAGCTATGGCTCAAGTAGTAGAGCACCACCAGCCTTATGCCAAAAGCTATAGAACAGCGTCCAAGCCTTGAGTTCAAGCCCCAGTACTGGCACAGAAAAATTAAATAAAATTTCCAAATGGGCCAGCTTGAGTTAGCAGAACAATGCAGTTCTCTCTGCTTTAATCTTAGAATAAAATAACCTGAGATGAACAAATCAAGTGTTTTTCTATTTGTTCTCCCTGTAAATTTGAAATGATAGGTCTACTTTTTGCTCTTTGTTTTTGCATCTTTTAGTGTTCACTGTAGAAAACTAGTATCTTCTATTCAGTCCATCAGAACATTTCTCTGTTTTATAAAAAGAAATGTTCAAATTTAGAATCTCAAAGCCAATTGTCTTGGAACTAAATTTGTTGTCATTTTTTTTCCTTTGACAGAACTTTTTCAGGTGCTCAGGATACCTACCATGGCCTGATCTTTGTAAATTTTGAAGGAATAGAAGTCACTGCAGGTGACAGGGTGTTGAGGGCTTGTGCTGTTCAAAAGATGAGTTCATAATAGAATTGATCTTGATCAATATGTTATTTTTATTTTGTAATTTTAAAATGACCAGTGCTCATGGTCATTAGCTTTTGTGAGCAGGAAAGATCAATTGTCAGACTCTGTGGAGAAATGATAGGTTGTAGGCATATAGGACACTTTAAAATAATGTATTACAGGTTCACCACACCAACCTTCAGTGGTATTGGAGACAAAGAATCTCAGCTTGTACTTAGAGTGATTTACCACGTCACAATAAGTAGCCAGTTCTTTATTAAGTCTGGTAATCTGCCTTGTGGGGCTTCAATATTGTATCTATTAAAGTGCTTTTGATAAATGCATATTTGCTTCCTGTGGTTTTAGCACAGACATAAATTGAAACAGAAATGTCTCACCTCTTACCTTAAGTGATGGGTCAGTCATACTCGTATTGATGTGCCAGCTGTCACCTAAAATTAAAATTTTAGTTTCAGTCATTTCTAACTATGGGTAGTAGGGGTTTTTTCCTATTAATGCTTTGGAAATATATAAAAAAGTAGGAACTATTTATTAATTAAATCTAAATGAAAAATTTTATACACTTAACTAAAGCTCTTTAACTTTTAATGCATAGAACAAATGATTTCCTCTTTATCATTGAGTGATTCAATATATGCTATAACTTTTTTACCTCATTGGTTACTTTGCTTTTAACATTTAGAACCAATTTGGTCATTGTACACTGTCATGTTAGTATATATAGCTGTAGGTGCTGCTGTTGCATTATTTTTGTGAATGGCAAGGGAAGTGCATGATGAGGAAGCTGGGAAGTAGAACCTCAAGGTTCCAGCTGTGTAGAGGGAGCACTGGATGCCTTGCCTCCCATAGTAGGGCCTTGAATGCACATCTCTGGGCTTGAGGCATTACTGAGAGCATGGTCTTTGGCTACATGTGCAATACCCAGCAAGATGAGTACTTACTACATATTGTGTGTTGTCCTTTTCCTGTTTGTGTGGTATTGTTCTTTTAAAAAATACTCTTTCCCCCCCTGCTTTTTTAAAACACTAAACTTAATAGAAATATGATAAGCCTAATTCTCTGTCTTTATAGCTTTCCTTGTGGTGTTGTTGGGTTTTTTATCTTTTTCGAAAATAAAATTTTTACATTTAGCAAAAGGCTAAAACATGATGCCTATTTTGTTGTTGTTGTTGGTTGTGGGGTTGAACTCAGTGCCTGGATGCTGTCCCTAAGCTCTTTTGCTCAAGGCTAGAGCTCTACTTCTGGTTTTTGAGAGGTTAATTGGAGATAAGAGTCTCGGAGGGACTTTCCTGCCCAGGCCTGCTTCAAATCCTCACCGGGGCCGAGCTCATTGTGCCTTCTTAATTAAGAACATTTTAATGTAAACATGACAAAACGTTGCTGTAGCCTTTATTTATGGCAACATAACTAGAGAGTTTATATGCATCTTGGTTTATCTGAATATTTCTGCCTTTTTTGTCAGTCATGGGGCTTGAACTCTGGGCCTGGGCCCTGCCCCTCAATTCTTCAGCTCAAAGCTAGTGCTCTACCACAGCTCCACTTCCAGTTTTCTAAGAGGCTTTTATTGGAGCTAAGAGTCTCATGGAATTCCCTGCCCAGGCTGGCTTTGAAACATGATCCTTAGATCTTAGCCTCCTGAGTAGCTAGGACACAGGCATGAGCCACCAGTGCCCAGCTATTTCTGCATTTTAAGGAAAGTCTGCAAGCAGACATGGACTACAACATCTGAAGGATGCTACTGAAATCAGGCAGCCTGATTGCATAGGAGCTAATCAGTTTCTTTGGCATCATTTGAAGTTGTGATTATCTACTTACAGATAAGTTATACCAACATTTACTCCTGCCTGTCCTTCATAGTTTTAGTTCTCATAGACCAAATGGAACTAGGACTTAGGATTATACTGTCAAGGTTATCCAAACCTAAATAACATGAGTGCAGAAATGATCATTATGAGGAATAGTCCATTCACAAACATACATTTGTCTGTTTACAGATGGGAACTCACTGTGTAACCCAGTTAAAACCCAAATTTGTGATCCTCTTGCCTCAGCCTCCCTGGTGTGTAATGATTAGTGTGTGCCACCATTCCCAGCCGGAACTTAATTTTTTAAGTGGCAAGTTCTAGGAAATAAATTGTTGATATATTAATTGGTATCTGAGCTAGCTAGAATATTAAAAACAGGAATTCCCATGAAACAAACTTCTTAGGCCAGATTTGTCCAAACCAGTGAATAAAAATACCCACTCTCTTAGGATATGAAGCTAGTACCAAGTGTAGCATTTTTTAAGCATATAATCTGTGGCTAGGGTTCATTGTGACATTTCCAACTCATGTACACAGTATATTCTAGTCAGTCTTATTCCCTCTGTTATTCTGCCCCACTTTCTAAAACAATTTCAATGGGCTTCATTGTTGTATTTACATACATGCAAAGGATGTACTTTCACCATATTCTTCCCCATTTACCTTTCTTGTTAGCCCAACCCCCTCTGCTAGTTCACAACCCACCTACCCCATGAAAGCCTTTCCTAAGCTGCATTTTTAACCATCTTTAATCTTGGTAAGTCAGGAACTAGCTATTTTTAGCAATTATGTTTATATATTTTTATTTGTAAGATCACTAACTGTTCCCATATATATGTTGAAAATTGTTATTATTTTCCTTGAAAAATGATCTTTCCTGGTGGTTAATTATACTTGCAAGATGCTCACACTCATATAAGTCTGCTTAAATGATTATAGGCATAATTGTACCCCAACTCTCGTTATGCACTGCAGCATGTGGAAATGAGTCCCTCCGGGCCACGTTTCAGCCCTGACAAGATTATGATCTGCTGAGTAGTTGATGCTTAGTTGGGTATGTATGGGCCGTGCTGTAATAACCATTACTATTCATAAGTGTCATCTGTTCCCTGTGCCCCAGGACATAAAGTGTAAGGTGTAGTTACCACTGTATAGATGATGGATCTATCCTGCATCAGAACTGTAAATGAAAACTAAGTCTACTAGTGTGTATGTAATGTTTTGAATGTTAAAAATGAGGAAAAAGGCTTGTTCATACCATTAAATTTGCAATGCTCTCATCCTCCAACAAGACTGAAAATTTCTGCATTTGAGGTTCTTGTTACTGAGTGAATATTATTATTATTTTAAATTACATTTCCTCAGTTTGGGTTCACATTAGTTGAGTGGCCAGTTGTTAGAAGCTATGCTCATGAGTTTCGACATTTGGGTAATGCTGCACAACTTATAACTGAAATGTACTTCCTCTCTCTGTACTAGGGCTTGAACTCAAAGCCTTGTGTTTGCTTGGCTTACTTGCTTATAGTTGGAGTTTTGCCACTTGAAACATGCATCTAACCTGATTTTTCGCTGATAAATTAGAGAGAGGGTCTTGAGGATTTCCTGTCCAGGGTGGCTTTGAACTGCTGATCTCCAGGTCTCAGGCTCTTGAGTAACTAAGAATTGGCTACTCTTCTCCTCACCTTTTGTCCTGCATATTTCTTGCAGAAAGAGCTCTGAAATTACAGTAAAATAGGTAATATGAGGTGCCTTCTTTTGGGTATAAAGTCAGGTTTCCTGTGGTCAGTGTGGGTAGTGACCATTGTTCCATGTCCCTGCAAAGTGTAGGAGCACTTACTCCTCTTCCTGAGTGGGAGGAACCATCAAACAGACCCAGATGACTGATTAATGGAGGTCTACCAGGCACAAGCATTGGTTTTTATTAGAAAAGTTGCCTATCCAGGACACCAATAGAAGTTTTGCAGGAATTGTGAGCTGCGGATTAGGTGTGAATGAGGGAGTGAAGGCCAAGCACAGGCAACTCTTGGTGTAGGAGGCAGAGAACTAAAGTGGTGGCTCTAGAAAGACACAGTGCTAGGGATCTTTTATTCTTAAAGGGTGGATGATACGCAGAAATGGAGGGACAAAGGGTGAGCAAATGAAACAGTGATACTCACTAGACACTATGCTGAAAATGAACTTTACAGCTTGTGGATGGGAACAGGGAAAAACAGGGAGGGAAGGAGTGATATTGTCCAAAGGGAACTGTATTCTTTACCTGATTTATGTAACTGAAACCCCTCTGTACACCACCTTTATAATAAAAAAGATGGATATTATGCATACTTATGTATCAGTTGCAGCGACTCACAAAAGGGAGAAAAATGGATGATTCTAGGGGAAAGAGGGAAACATGAGTGATACCTTACCTCTAGTCAGGAAAGGGTAAGAGTGAGACAGTAGAGGGGCCAGGGTAGGGTATGACGTGAGATCTCCTAGTAGTAATAAATGGGAATGGATGCTGGCTGGTTCTGGATGTGCTGATAGATGCAGTTTTCCTATGAAATAATATAAAGATATCCCAGAGGACTACAGAGCAAAGTGTGAAATTGTTTCATGGAGTGGCGAGGCTAGTTCACTGAGGCAGTATTAATGTTGGAATAGTTTCTCCAGCTGCTGAGGTGTGGAGCTGGCTGTGGCAACACAGTACAGGTTTTTTGTTTTGTTTTTGGCAAACTGGTATAAAACAACAACCAGCAAGGGACATTTGCAAGCCAGCAGGGCAGGGGAGTAGTAGTAATAAGACTAATGGATTAATGGATTAAAAGACAGAACATGGTGGTATAGAATCAGAGGAATGGACAGGCTGAGGCTCTGGTCAAGCAGTGGGACAATGACAGGACTACAGTGGTAAACTGGATGACAAGTGTAACTAAGGCCTAGGTGGCTTCCATTTGGGTGAAAGACAGAACAAAAGCTAAGTAGGTTCTGAGTGTCCCTTGAAGGCTCATGGTACTATTGGGAGGGGGTAAAATCTTCAGGAGACCTGGCCTAGTGGGAGCAAGTGAAGTCATGGAGGGTCTTCAAGAGGGCACTTGGACTTCAACCCTGTCCTATGCCTTGCTTGCTGGGCACCATGAGTTGAACTAGCCACCATGATGTTCTGCATCACCAGAGGAACAAAGCCACAAGGGCAGAAGATCATGGATAGAAATCTCCAAACTGTGAGCCCAAACCAAAATCTTGTCTTCAATATCTCAGGCATTTTGTCACAATACAGGAAATCTGACTACCACCAAGTCAACAACTGTTTGGATAGCTAGTCCATGTGATTGCTAGAACAGATTCTGTGAGCTGGGTGCTGAGGTCACTGAAGAATGAGAACTGACCATTACAAGCTGTGTGGACTTCCAAGGCTCCTAGGCTTTGCAAGGCCAACAGAAATTCCAGTTACCTAAGATCATTCAGTAGGTAAAGAGGCTGAGATCTAAGCCTAGGAAGCAGTGGTGGGGGAGAGAGGAAAGTGCTGCTGACATTGGCAAGCTAGGATGAAAGCCAGCAATAGAGGGTTAACTGGCTAGGATTTGATTCTAACCACAGAAACAGCCAATGTTCATAGTGGCATCTTGTCTTCAGTGCATCACTGATCACAAGAACAATTCTGCATGGCCCCGGGGAGGAGGAAGTCTGAGTTAACTTTTGGGAGACAGGAATCTCATTTACTTTTAGGTTCCTAGACCTATGACCAACTCAACAGGTAGAAAGAGCAATACGTGGTGCATATCCCATAGCCCATTTCCTCATTGTCTTGGCCATTTTGCTTTCTGTGGTGTGTAGACTCCCAGTGGGTGAGAGTCTCCAGGGTAGGCTAGGAACCCGGGGCAAGGAGGACGAGGACGAGGAGGAGGAGGAGGAGGAGGAGGAGGAGGAGGAGGAGGAGGAGGAAGAGGAGGAAGAGGAGGAGGAGGAGGAGGAGGAGGAGGAACAGTGGTCTTCAGGATACAAGTGAAGCAGAAGGCAGGCTTGCAGTTTGCAACAGGGAATCATTTACAACTCACTGAGCACCAAGTGCTGAGCACTCCAAGGAATCCCGTGCACCTTGGTGGAACAGAGCAGAAAGGTGCTGCTCCATTGAGGACTAGGAAGTTTTTTATATAAGTAGTATGTAAAAGCTGCACAAATTCTGAGAAAGAAACAGATAAGCAGCTGAGGAAATAAAAACAGTACAGGATATGGTAGAAGAATTCAATATAGCCAGTGCAGGTGGCTCACACCTGTAATCCTAGCTACTTAGGAGGCTGAGATCTGAGGATAATGTTTCAAAGCCAGCCCAGGCAGGAAAGTCTGAGACTTTTTTGGGGGGTGGGGCTCAGTCATGTAACTTGAACTCTGGGCCGGGGTGCTGTCCCTGAACAATTCAGCTCAAAGCTAGCACTCTACCACTTGAGCCACAGTACCACTTGCGGTTTTCTGGTGGTTAATTGGAAATGAGTCTTATGGACTTTCTTGCTCAGGCTGGCTTTTAATTGCAATCCTCAGATCTCAGCCTCCTGGGTAGCTAAGATTATAGGCATGAGCCACCGGTGCCCAGCCATGAGATTCTTATCATGGGCATGGAAGGAGAAAGATGCAAGCTAAGTGGCTAGAAAACATATTCAATTAAAAAGAAGAAAAATTCCTAAGTCATAAGAAAGAGCCAGCCAGTCAGGTACACCTAATGTATAAGAACAGAAAAAAACAACTTCAAGACAAATTGTAGGTAAAAATTGAAATATGTGGAACTTCTTTTGTTGCAGGAGAAGTATCAAGTCAAAGAGAATGGCAAACCCACTAGAATAACAGCAGATTTTTCAACAGAAAACGGTTTCTCAACAGAAGCTGAAAGCTGAGAGTGCTTGGGACAGAAAACTTACTTCAAGCCTTGAAATAATTTACATACACTAACCAAAAAGAAGGAAATTGAAAGAGGAAGAAGATCCAAATTAACAAAATTACTGATGAGAAACAACAAATATCAACAAAAGTCAGATGATCATAAGGGAATACTTTAAAAACGTAGATTCTAATAAACTGGAACATAAAATAAGTGGATACATTTCTGGACTTAATATGTGCCTGAATTAACCTAGGAGAATATCAACCACATGAACAGATGCAGAATGAGCAATGAGACTGGAACAACTAATAAAGAGTTCCTCACCAAAGAAGAGACCAGGACTAGATTGATTCACTCTACCAGGCTTTTAAAGAAGAACTAACACCAATGGCTCTCAAATTATTTCACAAAATGGAAAAAAAGAAATTCTACTATATTCATTCAATGAAGCCAGTATTACCCTGATACCCAAATTAGATACAGATGGAACAACAACAACAAAAAAAGATATAGACCAATGTTATTAATAAATATACATGCAAAATCTTCTCCTCAAAAATACTGGCAAACCAAATTCAGTAACACACTAGGAAGGTGTGAGGAAGGTGGGTTCATTCTAAACATGAAAGATGGTACAACACATCAAAATCAGTAAATATAATGTGACATATGCTCAGAATAAAGGACACATGAGCATCCCATTACATGCAGAAAAAAGCCTTTGATAAAATTCAACATCCTTTTATGTTAAAGCCATGAAGAAACTAAAAACAGAAGGCATCTACTTCAACATAATGAAAGATATATGAGACAATATCACATGTGGATATGTAAATAGAAGAAAACCTGAAACCATTTCCTCTGAAATGAGGAAGAAGACAAATATAAGCACCTTACCTACTCTTACTCAAAACAGTGCTGGAATTCCTAGCCACAGCAATGAGGCAAGAGAAAGCATAAAAAAGGTACATATAGGAAAGGCAGAAGTCAACATATCTACTTGCAGGTGATATGATAGTATGTTTAAAAGACTCTGGAGACTTCTCCAAGAAACACATCACAAAGTAGCATGATGCAAAATCAACCTATGAAAATCAGTAGCGTTTCTATATTCCAACAATGAAAATGCAGAAAAAGAAATTGGGAAAACAAAACAATTAGTAATAGCTTCAACAATATCTAAAAATATACTTAACTAGGAGATGAATGTGTGTGTGTGTGTGTCTGAGTTTATCTGTATCTGTATCTGTGTCTGTGTCTTGACTGTGACTGTGTGTGTGTTGTTAGATGTCCAAGATGTAAATTGAGGCAAGTGTTCTGCCACTGAGATAGTACGTTATCTCTTCAGTTTTTTAATGTAGCATTGACTGTACAATCTTACTTCTTAGTAATGCTTTTGCTGTATTGAAATTAAATATTTTTTTAAATTTTTTTCTTGTCTTCATTTTTAGTTTTCTTCTGGTGTTTATATAAATGGATTTTCCTATTTTTTGTCCTTTTACTCCTATTTTTTATCTGTGTTTTTTTGCTGTATTCTCTAAAAGTTTTTCTCATCTGTTTTTTTTTGTCGTGGGGCTTGAACTCTGGGCTTGGGCTCTGTCCTTTTGCTCTTCATCTCAAGGCGAGTGCTCTACCGCTTGAGCCACAGCATCACTTCCGGTTTTCTAGCGGTAGATAAGAGTCTCATGAACTTTCCTTCCCGGGCTGGTTTTGAACCGAGATCCTCAGATCTCAGCCTCCAGGATAGCTAGGATTACAGGCTTGAGCCACTGCCATACAGCTAGTTTTTCTCATCTCTGTCTTCCAAGTTATGGCTGGGCATTGATTTATTTCCAGTTCAAGGTTATTAGGGGTAAATTACCTATAACATCCTGATAGCTTTCTGTTGGCTATCATATATAAGCATTTCTCTTGGGCATGTACTTAGAAGCGAATCTCTAGCAGTTTTTCAAAATATTGTACCAACTTGCACTCCACCAAAACAGAAAGAACTTTGGAAGCTCACCATTTAAATAAGAGAAAACTTTTGGTACTCAAAAGACAGACTTTTGTGTCACTGGTAAGTTATTCTGAGATGTCCATAACTACAGCATTCCTTTGTATTCCTATCTCTCTGATAGGAAGCTGTCTGTCTCTCCAGACAGACAAAAGGTGTACATTAGGGAATGTGTCCCAGCCTGGCAAACAGGAAGAGTGCTGTGTGTCCTAGACCATTTTAATTATGCTCTCTCACTAAGCGTCTGGCACAGCTTCACTTTATAATAGTCTCTCATAGTATATTATACTGAGTCTCATTTAAATCCATTTCTTCCCTGTGTGGTGTATTAAAAGGGAGCCAAAATTTAACACCTGTTTTCACTTGTCTGTATTTCTTATTAGCATATAACCTCCACGTTTCAGTGTCTGTGGCAGTGTGAATGGAAGCACTCAAGACATGTATGAGATAATCATTTGAAGTCTCAATGCCGTATTTAGCTGTGTGATTTCGATTAAGTATTTTTACCCTTTTGAAATTCAGTCTGCTTGCCTATAGGTCTACCGACTTTGCAAGAGTTGGGTCAGATAATTGATGCAAAAACAAATACCTTAGACTACTATGCAAACCAGAATTATCATCTATATTAAAGTTCAGATTTGATATAGTTGGTTATAAAAATAAAAAAGCAACTGTGGGAGCAAACCGTGGTGAAGTGAAGAAGTGGGAGTATAGAAGCCAGGGAAGATAGGGACTGAGGTCAGAGTGACGAAAAGTAGATTCCAGAAGCCCAGTGAAATCTTCATTCCTGGTTGTCTTACAACAAAAGCAAGAGTTGAGCATCCTTTAGTGAAGTGGCCAGTGCAGAAATTTACCTGACCACCAGAGGGAACCATTAACTATGTTGGAAATCAGAAGGGCTCCCATCCTATTTATTTATAGTAAAACCTCTCAAGATGCTTGGAGATTTAATATTTATAGATCTGGGGAAAAAAATCCCAGTAATCCAGACATTACTTCTTTTGCTTTAAAAATCATCTTTTAAAATCAACATTAGCATCTTTCTCCTAATATTTTTTCCTTTTCATTTTTCTTGCACTTCCTTTTCTCTTCTTATCCTCCTTCTTTCTTTCCTCTTTCCTTCTTCCCTCCTTCCTTTTCCTCCTTCCTCTCCCTTCATTCCCTCCCTTGTTCTCTGCCTCTCTTGGCATCCTGAATTTCCAGTTCTTTGAGTCTCCAGCATTCTTTCCTTGGTAGGTGCTCTACCATTTGAGTCCCAGTACTAGCCCTCATTGCTTAAAGAACAAATTGCCTTTAAAAAATTACAATTTCCACAGAGGAAGATCATTTCCTTTTATTTTATCACTCCTCCTATGACACTTTCTTACACCCCTTTAATGCTTTTGTGCTTTAAGGGATTTCACTATTCGGTTTTCATGCATGCATATATGTATTTCAATCCAATTCACTACCACTGCTACCACCACATCATTCTCTCCAAGAAACATAATTTCCTGAAATTTAAAGCCTGTGTCAACCTGTGTCAACACTGGCAGCCAGGGCATCATTTCTTGGTAGTGAAATTAGACTGGCTATCAATTTTTAAACCACAAATTGTCTAGTTTACTCATGTGTCTTGGCAAGACAGCTCTGCCTTAGACTGAGCTCCTGGCAGGGGCTTCCATTGGAGCGAGCGGTTTTTACAGATGCACAGAACACCAAGGTCACAGGGCAGGCTGAAGAGGAAGGCCTGGATGGCGAAATAATCTATTTTTTTGAGTTTCTGATAAAGCCAAAAATAAGAGGCTGAACAGTCAACAAATTCATTTTCTGATAATAACATTACTCACTTCTCTGGGAAAAATCTAGCTTAGGCAACATTACAGTGATTTAAAAAAAAAGTAGTGCTATGGCTCAAGTGGTAAAGTGCTCTCCTTGAGCTGAAGAGCTGAGGGACAGTTCCCAGGCCAGATTCAAGCCCCACAACCAACAACAACAACAGCAAAACCAGGGGACTGGGAATGTGGCTCAGTGGTAGAGTGCTTGCCTAGTATACATGAAGCCCTGGGTTCAATTCCTCAGTACCACATAAACAGAGCCAGAAGTGGCGCTGTGGCTCAGGTGGTAGAGTACTAGCCCTTGAGCAAATAAAGAAGTTCAGGGACAGTGACCAGGCCTGGAGTTCAAGCCCCAGGACTAGCACAAAAGAAAAAGAAAGAAAAAAGAAAAAAGGGTAGCTTCAAAAGTCCTGCAAAAATGCAGGAAATTCCATTTTCCTTTACCTCTATTTAAAATTACTGACTTGCATTACATGTGGCATTAACAGAAATAGAACATGTTCACTTCTTCTATTCAGTGACTCTTTCGGACCATGTTCTGAGCCCTGGGTTTTAGGCTGATTTCCCCAGATGTCGGGTGCAGACCTTGGCCTTTCCATTGAGTGGCTCTACGACAGATGAATGGGTAAGAAATGACACAAAATGAGAATGCGCCAGCATGGAGGCATTCAGACGAAGGAGCCTGGGGACGGGACAGGTCTACCTGTAGGAGCCTGGAAGGGCTTAATGGGGGTTGGAATTCCAGTTGAACTTGGAAATATGGGTAGGTCCCCTACGGAGTGAGGAAGATCATTCTGGATAAGCAACACAGTGTGTGCAAAGTCTCGTGTTGTGTCACTTCCTCCAACCTGCAGATAGAATGTGGCTTTTTCTCAGAGAGAGGGACAAGAAAAATGCCTGGAGAACTGGACAGAAATCAGCTTCTAGAGACTCCATGTGGCATACCTCCAAGTTATGATGGTACTGGTTCATTCAACAAATGTTTAGTGAGCACCATCTATACTCTTATCATCACGGGAGCTCATCGCCAATCATTGCCCTTATCTCCTGCTGTTCCACTAGCCTGGGAAGAATCGACAATAATCAAGTAAAAAATGCATGAATATGCTAAGTGTGGATAATGGTACTGGATATGAAGAGAAGGAGCTAGGAAAGCTCTTCTGCGTAGCACAGGTAATAATGGGAGAGAGAGATTATGTGCTTGCACATTGTCTGTCTCCACTTGTAAAATTGCATGCACATGGACCCATACACACTGGCAAGTCTTTGCCTACTTTCTGTGTCAAGTTGAACTGTGAAGTAATGCCTGTTGGTAACTCAGTGTTGGTGGCACATGAGGTGATATCCTGGTAGTACCCTGGTGGAGGGGGGAAGGGAGTCCTGCCAAAGGACAACAAACCTAGAACAGACATGTCATATGCCTGCCTTCTGCCTCGTGCCTACTATCCATCCTTCCTTGAATTCTTAGTTCTGGAAGGGATTGGAGGAGGCAGGAGCCAGTGGCCCGTATAGGTTCCCATGTACAAAAGTGTAAGATGATTTTGGTTCTGGATGTCAGGATCCAAGGCCATATTTTATCAGGTGTTTTTTAGGGTGGATTCGGGGCCCTCACTTTGAGGAAACATTTGATTTCTGCCCCCATGGTACATGGAGTCCTGGGCTTGACTTTCGCTGTTGGCAAGGCTGCCATCACCTGAGACTTGGAGAAGTGGGAGCCCAGGCAGGAAGGCGACATCAGGTTGAGCCCTCTAAGGCAGAAGCTCTGGGAGAGTTCCCAGTATCGCTTTGATTCTGGACAAGGGTCCTTTGGCTTCCTGGTAGCTGTCATTGAGGAGAGTCAGCTGATGAGGAAACAAGGTTTCTCAGGTCCTTCTGTGGCACTTGAGGGCCCTACTTGTGTTCTTGGGTGGTAGCAGGTCAGATGATTCCTTTTTTTCGGGGGGGCCCAGTCGTGGGGCCTGAACTCTGGGCCTGGGTGCTGTCCCTCAGCTCTTCAGCTCAAGGCTAGCGCTGTACCACTTGAGCCATAGCACCACTTCCAGCTTTTTTCTTTTTTTTATGTGGTGCTGAGAATCGAACCCAGGGCATCAGGCATGCAAGGCAAGCGCTCTACCACTGAGTCACCTTCCTAGTCCCAAGTCAGATGATTCTTAACACAGACAAGAGACAGAGCGAGTGTTGAGCCAAAGCAAGGAAATACCATAGGTGTGTGTGGTGGGCTGTGGACCAAGTGCATGTTCAGGGCTGAAAGGGCTCATGGTTGGTGATCTACCAATTGAGCCATACCAGATTTTGTTGATTAATTGATACTAACAATCTATCAGATTTCTCTGCCTCGGCTTGCAACAAATCAAGAGTCTCAGATTGCAGCTTCAAGGATTCTAGGCATGGACCCTGGGCCTTTTGATGGTGGATGTCTGGCTGTCTGGCTGGCCGACCTCTTTGTAGACTGTGAAAAAGAGACCAGATTAGTATCTGAGTTCAACTCCCAGTACAATGCAAACCAACAAATCAACCAAGCAAAATCACTCCTGGTCACACTGCAGGAATGAATTCATGCCTATCAATTAATTAATTAAGCAACTACATGTCACGTGCTTACACCCAAAGTCTCCTTCCTTCCCTGATTATTAACCAGAGTTGCTGTTCCCCACTTTGCTATCTCAAGATGGATTTCACATAAGACTCGGTGGGGGAAGTCATTTTCAAAGGCTGGGAAATTCCCATGGCTTCTGAGGGCAGCTCTCCCTTCTATCCCTGAGGCTGAGGCCCTCCAGCTGCTCTGCCTCTTCACCCTGTACTTCTAGACAAGTATTGAACTACTTGAGTCAACCATCCCAGCTTGTTTTGCTTTTGTTCATTTTTCAGATAGGATCTCACATTTTTGCCCAAGTGGACTGCTGACAGTGATTCTCCTATCTATACCTCCTGAAACTTTTGTATAAGTATATATATATAATATATGTCTGGGATTATAGGTGTAAGTTGTAAGTCACCACATAATTGTGTGTGTGTGTGTGTGTGTGTGTGTGTGGGTGTAAGTCACCACATAATTGTGTGTGTGTGTGTGTGTGTGTGTGTATTTGATATTGGGTCTTGAACTTGAGCCTTGTGCTTGCTAGACACACATTGTATCACTTGAGCCATGTCCCAAGACTTGTACTGTGATTATTTCTGGGGTGAATTACAAGCTTCTCTTTCATAAGGATCACTCCCAGTGGGCCTTATTGTAGAGGATGGACAAATGGTCTTTAAATCCAGGGGGTCCTTGATCTTCTCAAAATGAACTCTCTGGAGGTGAGACCTTGATCTTCTCAAAATGAACTCTCTGGAGGTGAGACCTTCCCTCCAGGGGAGACTGCACCCCAGCCACAGGGGATGTTAGCAAAGAAGCAACCACCCCTCTCCTCATCAATTCAGATCTCTGCAATCTAATAGATGCTTAATTCTAAGTAGTCATGTCTGTCTTTCTGTCTGTGTGTACTGGTGAGTGGATGTTTGAATGAATGAACGAGTGAATGGATCGATGATAGATGCATGGGTGGGTGGTTAGATAGTGGACAGATGGTTGATTGATGGGTGGATGATGGATGGATGATGGATGATGGGTAGATGATGCATGAGTGGATAGATGATGGATAGTTGAGTGAGTGGATGGATGGTTGAGTAGATAAATGGAAGGATGAATGGATGATTGTGGATGATGGGTGAATGGTGGAGAGATAGATGATGGGTAGATAGTAGATGGATGAATGGGTGGATGGGTGGAAAGATGGGTGGATGGGCAGATGATGGGTGGGTGGATGGAAGCGTAGATGATGATAGAAGGATGATGGTTGATGGGTAGATGGGTGGATGATACATGGCGGATGGAGGGTAAATGGATGATTGAATATATGGATAGATATTTGGATAGAAGATGGATGATGGATGGGTGCATGATGGATAGATGGATGATGGGTGGACAAGTAAATGGGAAGTGGACAGAATTGCACAAGGGAGATGTGCTGGCATTTACCACCCAGTTCTGGATTTATTTCCTGTTCATGTAGGAGCCTTTGAAGTGCTTTAGGCAGGTGGTAACAAGATGGCATTTGCATTGGAGAGAGACAGCTTGGCATTTTGTGGTTGGTTGGAGTAGACAGGTCATTGGATTGCAGAGCAGAAAGATGAAATGCATCCACCTAGTGCAGACACACAGGATCTCAGCTGCTCCTTGGCTGGATCAACACAGTTGACCCAGTTGGTGGTTCTCAGAAACTTCATGCTACTTCCCCATTACACACTAGGCCTGAGTACGCCTAAAGATCTCACAATTTCTCGTGGACTTTCTATCACTGTGGGAACACAGGAGTTAAGATAAAGGATTTGCTTTGGCTCAGTACTTTGGGGGTTTTGTCTGTGGTCAGTTGGTTATTGTCTTTTGGTCTGTGATGAGACATTAAATCACAATGAGCCTTGTGTGACAAAACCACTCACCTTATAGCCAGGAACAAAAGAGAAGGAGGAGAAATCAGTGTCCCACAATCTCCTCTGAGGCCACATCCCCAATGACCTAAGGCCTCCCACTAGGCTCTGCCCCTTAAAGGTTTCACTACCTTCCCAGCTGGACTCTGAACGTGGTGCTGTGTAGCTGGGGGACTATTGGTGCTGGGTGATGTTAGACAGCTGAGTGGATGGGTGTATAAGAAGTGGTGCCTTCTGTGCTGGGGGCCCCTAGGTGAGGAAAGGTGAGGGGTTGGGGTGATAAATAGTGGGGAACTTGGAGTATTTTTTGGGAAGAGAAGTCCCATGTGATTCAGAGTAAGCAATAGGTGCTCCTCAGGGCTCCAAATGCCACTTTGCCTGGGGCCTCAATGACTCAAGCTGTCTTCATCTTATTCCTCCTCCCATGCAAGGTGACTGTTGCAGCTGCCTGAGAGCAAATGCTTTACAGATACACATCAAAGGAAGGGGTGACATTGTCCAAAAACAAATGCACTCATCACCTGACTTAGGAAATGGTAACCCTTTGTACCATACATCGCCTTTATAATAACAATAACTAAAAAAGACATATCCTTCACATCCTTTATCTGAATTTGAATCAAGGAAAGGTATCAAAAGTATGTTGGGTAAATTATGAAGCAAAAAATAACAACCTTCCCCACCACTCTAAACACATTTTAAATCTGGTTAAACTCCAAAGCCCACTGAGAAATGTTATACTGACCTATTGAAAATTTAGTTTTGGGAAGCTTTCTTTAATGAATTGAAAATAGAGCATGCTTTTCTTTGGTTCGGGAAGACAAAATGAAGGGGAAAAAACAGAGGCAAAGAATAACATAAGGAAGTTTGCAGGTCTCCAGCTGATTTCTGTGATCTTAATCTGAACACATTGCCTAGTATTGTTTATTATGTTCCCAGAGTTTTCATGAAACCCTTAAAAATACATTCAAAACAAAAAAGATGCTAATTAACACAGAATTCGGTTTCACAGTCTCAGGGGGGTTTCCTTTTTTAAAAATTAAGAATTAATTTGATCAAAGTGATGCATGGATCTGGTTTGGGAAAATCAAACAGCTGTAATGGGCTTGTAATGAGGAGTGGCTGCAGGCTGGGGCGACACACCCAGCCGGGCTCTCTGGGAGCCAGTGCTGCCTGCCCCACATACTATGTCTTCCAGTATTTATCTCCAGACTCCTAAAGAATGTGTGTAACTGGACACTAAACAGAATGCAGCCTTTCATCTCAGAATGGTAGCTCTGGCTTCAAAGTCAAAAATAGTCAATGGTGGGGCTGGGAAGGTGGCTCAGCGGCAGAGAGCTTGCCTTGTATGCCTGATGCCCTGGGTTTGATTCCTCAGCACCACATAAGAAAAAAGAAAAAAGCCGGAAGTGGCGCTGTGGCTCAAGCGGTAGAGTGCTAGTCTTGAGCCAAAGAGCTGAGGGACAGCGCCCAGGCCCAGAGTTCAGGCCCCACGACCAGACCCCCCCCAAAAGTCAATGGTAAAAGAACCCTCAAGATGACAAGACTCATCTCCAAGATCTACACATGAAACACTGAGAAGTAGCCGGGGCTGGGAGCATGTCTCAAGGGTCAGTGATGTGGCATGAGCAGTAGACCCTCCCTGTATCATGTTCAAGGCCCGGAGTTCAAACTCTGGTATATCTTCACCTCCCCAAAGAGTAAGGTACACCTTTATACTGCTCACTTCATCCTAGGTCTGATTTAAACTCATTGAATATGTTTATTATTTAATAAACATATTGCAGTGACCCACAAAATACAGGCTGAATACCCCTCCATTCATCTACATTTCAAATGTTACAAAATTTCAGAGTATTCTGGGCATCACATGATGCCCAGCAAGGCACATCTCCTTTCTGATCACATGGGAAAAAAATACACACACAGGAAGAATTTTGTGCTGAATTACCTCAGAGCCTCTGTGCATAGAGCGTTTGTTAAATATAGATGATTTCTGTGGTTAGGGGCTGCATTCTAAGCAAGATCGCTCTGCCTGTCTCTCTCTGTCTCTGTTTTCATATCTGTAAATATTCCAAAATCTGGAAGCATCTCTGAAGTCGGATGCACTTCTGGTTCTAAGCATATCTGCTCAGGAATGCTGCACTCTGTTCTACAAATAAGGATTAGACAGGATGGACAACTCTACCTGGGGACAGAAACTTCTCCTTGAATGATCTTGCTCTTACTCAGCAAAATACCATCCATTCATTCACTCATTTGTTCCTCCCCCATACAGGGTAAGTTCAGCTGCCTTCCCAGACCTATTCAGTCACCCAGGCATTGCCCTGAGGAACAGTTGGCCACAAGGGACAGTTGCCACCAACATGGGCAAGTAACACATAAAGGAGAAGACTCCTTGGGAAGTCTCATGATTGGTGGTCTTTCTGGTCAGTTGCTTTGTTGACACCACCCACCTCTTGTGCCCCAGCCTATAGGAAAGCCACCATTGGGTCTTGAGAGCTGCAAGCTCAGAGTAAGAAGCTGGTCATCCCACTTTGCTTTCCTGAGAGCCTTCCCCAGTGTGGCTCCTCATCCAAGCAATGGGGGGCTTCAAGTAGTGGTGAGGAGTCCTAAAAGATGGGGAGACTGGGGCACCCAGCTTTCATGATGGGAGTCAGATGGTTAGGGACGGCTTTCTAGGGAGAAGAAAGTCCAGGGAGATGGTGAGGGGCTTGGCAGTTGCCACCCATCAGGGATCCTGGGAAATCATCCAAACAAACAGGGGCAGAGAGGGTGATTGTGAGAGCTTGGTGGTGGATGAAGGCCCCTCACAAAATTCATAGGAACAACCCGTGTGCAAATGAACAGAGACTGCAGTCCTGTGGCCAAGACAGTTCCAGCTGGCACCAGCTGGATTGTGAAAATGGCACCTGCCAGTCCCCACACCCTCAGCCAGATGGAGGTGGGGTGCACTGCTAGCTCATGCCCGTCCTGCTGAGTCCATGCTGGAGGCCCCACTGAAGGGGCAGGGCGTCTGGGGTGGCAGCAGGAAGGGAACAGGCACTGTCACACCATGCTTAAAACAACCAAAAACTCCAGGAGCTGGCAGCGAGTTTATTAAGTGAGGGAAGAGTGCAATTCAATAACGCAGAGGGAGAGGTGAGGCTCAGACAGGAAAATAAAATAGCCTCCCTGTCCACCTGTCCAACTGTGCCAAACCCTCCCTGGCTGGGTCCCCCATTCCTCTCCACCCCCCCCTCCCCGGGCTGCTCACCTTGTCCAGCCCAGGCTCTGCCCCACTCTCTCTGTCTTGGCCCAGCTCCAACAGTGTTGATCTGAAGGGTAATTTTCTCGTCAACAGTATAATTAATGGGCCGCACACTGCCGTGGCCCTCTGTTATTCTGCTTCTGGAATATCTGTTTCAAAATGAATAGCTGTTTAACCAATCATTGGCAGACATCTTACCCTTAGGTGTTTCTGTCAGTCAGAATTTGCAGACAGTGTGTTGGAAATAGGCACAATCAATTTGGTTATCTGCTTTGCTCCCAGGGAGAGCGGCCAGTATGGGGACTTGTTGCTTGCTGGCACCATGCCGCCATGCCCTTCCCTTCTCCTTGGCCTTGTGTGGGAGCTTGGCCATCGTTTAATAACGTTTAATAACGGGAAGAAATCTTCAGCTGTTGCTTTAGGACAATGTCTTCTATGGCTGGTGTCTGTTCTGTCCCGGCAATCACAGTGTTGATTTTTCTGCTCCCTGCACAGAGGCCCAAATTGGTAGTTTTACAAATGAATTTCAAAAACCCTTTACATCCCAAAGAACGTGCAAAAGCCTGGGGGAGTGTGTGCACTTGTTCAAACCCTGAATCCAGATGCTTGTCTGCCCTTGGCTGCTTTAGAGGCGTCTTTGGTGGGGAAAGTTTGCCAAATCATTTTCTTGGTGCCAAGACAACAGAAGGAATGTGGAAGGCATTTCAATGTGTTGGCTTGGCCTCATTCCCTATCTTCATGAATGGAAGAGGCAGAGGAAAATGGAGAAACTGAAGTTGGCCCCCAAGCCTTGATGTGTGCTCTGCTTTGGGGGTCTCCTGTGGAGCTGCATGGCTGTGACCTGCTGAGCATCTTAGAGGAGTCCTTGCTGTCACAGGAACCCCTATGGGGCTTTTACACCCCTCACTCTTCCCTTAGCCCTCTCAAATCCTTTTTCCTTACTACTTAATCTTTCCTTTTCTTAAGAGAATCTCTACTAACTCATGGAAAATTTAACATTTTCCTTTAAATTTACAGATTGTAGAATACCTAGGGCCTTTGGAATGTCCTTCATGACTGAGATGAGGTCTCCCTACCTAGTAGCATGGGCTAGCCCCTTACAGCTGCTGGAGAAGTGGCACCAATATGAGGCCCGCTTGGTAACTTGATGGAAATGAGAGGCAACACAGCCTTGGTATATATGTAACTTTTTACTAAAACAAAGCCTGGTGTGTGTGTGTGTGTGTGTGTGTGTGTGTGTGTGTGTGCGCACACTGAACCTTTTTCTGCTTTGACTCATACATATACTAGATATTGCAAAATAAAGGAAAACCTTGGGAGATATGTTTCTTTGGGGCTTGGCTTAATTCCCTTA